>NC_090446.1:123657676-123975176 GCF_031143425.1 Pleurodeles waltl | reverse complement strand
TTTTAGGCTGTGATGGAGGGGTGGGGGTGTGTTTGCATAGGCCTCGCTGTGAGGGCACCTTTCACAGAGGAATAAATACATAGGCTGTAGCGTTCTAGTCGGAGCTGCCCACGTTGGATCTCAACATCCTGTGATTCTGGGCAAATCACTTAAGCCCCCTCCCTAAAATAAAAATGAATTTCATCATGTGCAGTGTGACTGGTTGTTACGTAAATTGCTTCAATGCCTTTCAGCTGAGTTCACACTACATAAAACTACAAAAAGGAATAAAGATTTGTGAATACGGGCCATGTTTTTTGGGAGTGCCCGGGCCTAATTGTGTTTCCAATCTCACCCTGATTCCCCTGACAATATTTTCAAAATCTCCCAACTTCCTCTTCCAAAATGTTGGCATGTATGTTTGAAACTTCATAAATGAATGAGAATGACTGATGCATTGCAGCTATTAACCACAGATTACTAACATTGCAGGCCCTGACCAGTTAGGCTCAATAAATATAAACCCAGGTCAGTGGAGGCTGGGATGTGCGTTGGTCTGTCCATTTTGTGTCCCGTATCCAGTTCCGATCGTGATGGGCCTTGTAGAGTCGTCAGTCCCTCACCGAGTCATGTGACTCTTCACAGCACCCATACATTACCGGTGGTGGCCTCAAGAGGGTTTCCTTCCCACACTATTTCCTGCTTCTTCGTGTCCCGCCCACTGCACATCAGGAAGAGAACGTCATCATGTAGAAGCAGTCATCGACACTAAGCGCTTCAGCCCTACCAAGTTTGCTATCCCTCCCATCAGTATAACTAAATGCAGACAGTAGATGTGTATTGGTAGGTGTTACAGGAGGATTTGTGTGTGAAGGCTTATTTCCCCTTCAGGATGTAGAAAAGTTGTAGACATTGCTTCATTTAAGCTGGTGGTTGCCAGTCGGAACACCGGCACTTATTTTACTGCGAGCAAAAGTCACATATGGGAAAGACTGAGGAAGAGAAAAACGAAAAAGTGTTGCAAAGGGAGAAGGCTGCAAGAGTGAGCTGGCGGGGCAGAGAGTGGCTGTAAATGGACTAAAGAGGCCAGAAATGGCTTTAGGATTACGCTGCCTCAGTGTTCTATGCTTGCGCATTTAGGTGCAGCAGCCGCCTATTACAGAGGAGAGCTTTGGGCACCTGCACGTTTTTATTTACAAATTAATCACTTGTTGTAGAGATGTGTGTGGGAGACAGATGGAGGGGAGGTCTAGACCGCGGTCTTACAAATTGTATTTATATAGCGCTTACTATTCCTTACGAGGAGTCAAAGGGCTTTTCGGCGCGTAGCATGCTACTCTGGAACCCAAAAGGATTAATAGTGAATTAGTATAGAGAAATAAGAGTTGATTTGTGTGGTGGACACGTTGTAGCTGAGGAGAGACGTGTGCAAGGGGGTAAGAGTACAGTGTCATCTTAAGGATTTTGGTTGGCAGGGCCACAGGTAACAAATGTTTTGTGGGGCCCTGTCTGGAACAACTTTGAATCGTATTACCCATGTGTTGTTATGTCAAGCCCTGCGTTGCTAAACAATACTGAATTTTAGGTTAAATTTAAGATACAAAAATACACAGACCTGAGCTGGACAGAAAGTTCACTTTCTCAGGGGTCCATTGGAAGTTGAGAGCCCTGGGCGATTGCTCACTTTACCTGTGCCTTAAAACGTCTCTGGCAGGAGACCCTACATAATTAAATTGGTTTCTAAATATTAAAGAATGTTGAAAATAAACACAACGAGTTCAGTTTCATGTACTTAAATTATTTTTTTTAGCATTGCTCTGAGACATTAATATGATTGTAATTGTTGTTTCTTCAGATGTTACCTCCTTTTATCGAAGAAATGTGCAAAAGGATCTGCAGGCCTTCACATATTTTCCCACAGATTTGGACTGTCTCTAATTATGACTTGTAGATTACACATATATCCATGCAGCAAGTGTATCAAACCACTGATCTCTGGAACAGCTGCTCCACCTGAAGTATAAATCATTAACAAGTTTGAAAAGAATACAAACAAATAAAGTGCTTTTAGTCGAATTCTTTTAACAGCATTGGGTCTTTTACTCTGTTGTGCAGAAGATAAGTCCAGGGTTGGGGCCTGCCACGGGTTTTGAGGGCCCGCCGCCCAACATGTGACTCTTTTGATAGCAAGTTGTGCCTCAGATCCCTGTGAGTTAATATGTGTCCCCATCCCCTCACTTCCCAATGTTCTGCAGGAGCATCTTATTGCTGAAGGCTTTCTGAGCCAGCTTCTCAGCTCTTGACATTTCCAGGAACTCTCTCAGGATGTGGAAGGTGAGGTCCAGTGAGTTGGGCTTCCCATCCTGCCTCTTGGAAGCATACGATGACCTTGGCTCTCTGCGATCACGCTGGACTTCTTGGTCCGAGCTGTGTAACCTACAGTGAGCCGGGTGCCTCAGATCTGGTCCAAGGGCTTCCCCCAGACCACCATCGTCCAACACCCCACCGCTGTTCCGTGGCAGGTTCTCTGCTACTGACGCTGACCGTGGCCAGAGGCCCAGGCTAGCGTCGGCCAAAAGTGCATAGTAGTGGGGAGCTTGTGGAAAAGTCAAGGGGTAGCCATGGTTCTCTGAGGGCAGGAAGAGCAGAGCCAGTAGGGAAGCCATCCATATCACCTCTGACTTCATGGTCCTTGTTTGTCCTCAGACGCTTTCCCAAAGTCAGCCCACCGTGCAGGGGCAATGTAAGCTCTAGAGATAAACAAACACATAACATGTACATTACATTCCTTAACTTCACAGCCAGAACGTTTGTCACATAACAATTTGGAGCATGTCTTAATTTTCCTCAAAAAACAAATAGCTTAATGTGTAAATATTTTTAGAACTATTTTTTATTTTAATTATGTGATTAGCATGTTTAAACCATTGAGAACATTGGCTCACATCGATGTGTTGTATACTAAGATAACATACATAACATTCCAACATGACAAATGTAGTCAAATATATGGAAAAGTCAGCTTTTTTTATTTCCTTATTAATGTCAGGAGAGAGACTGATTATTGGTGGGAAAAGTAAGGATATGGCTAAAGACAGGGAGGTATGACACCAAGGGGCAGATTTAAGAGCCCCTAGCGCCTCCTTGCACCACATTATGTCTTTTTTTTTTTTTTTACACAATAATGTGGCTCAATGAGGCCAAAATCGCCACACCAAATTTACAAAGTGGGGGGGGGGGTTCAATACATGCATTGCACCACTTTGTAACCCTTTGCGCTACATTATACCTGAGCCATGTATGCAAGGGGGGCATTCCCGTTACTGGGCCTGAAAAAATGGCACAAAGAAATCCAAGAGATTTCTTTGCTGCATTTTTCTCAGCACTTTTAACGCCTGCTCAGAGCAGGTGTTAAAAGGAGGCACACCGTTGTTTACATTGGGCTTTGCAGGATTAGCGTCAAAACATTTTTGGCTAATCCCGCAAAACTCCAAACTAACGTCAAAAATGTTGACGCTAGTTCCCCTAACTACAGCCATGGTGCGCCGTATCTTAGATACGGCGCACACATAGTGGCGTTAGGGGGGGGCATAAGGTAGACTGGGTGCAGCACCACTTTTCTTAAATCTGGCCCCAAGTATTTAATTTTGAAAAATACTGCAACAAGGCGAGAAGAGAGTTATTGGGAGAGCAGGACACTATTTTTTTTTTAATGTGGCAGGACAGCAGGTATTTTCCTACACCTGTGGGAGTTTACAGGGGTTCTGCATGAGTGGTAGTAGGATAACAATTTAGGTAGGATGGGGGTGGCAGGACCCCAGGTATATATTATTTTAAAGCGCAGTTTACTGGTAGGGGGACTGAGAGAGCTGAGGGCATTTTCATAGCTCTCCCGTGATTTCGCTTACATATGCACTGCTGATCATTGGGGCTAGCTGAGCACGGAAAGAGATTTTAGGTTGTGGTAGTTCTCAGTAATGAGGTTTTCCCACCTCGGTGCTCCAAGTTATATAGATAATGCTTCAGTCTTGTTTTGTAGCTAATGTCACTTCAAACACTCGGTGTGAACCTACCCTGTTTTTGACAGCTGACCATCTATGGTTCTATGTGTTTTTGTGCCGAGGGATCTATGTGACATCATCAGTGGAAGTTAAGGAGTGAGTGAGTATGGACAAGCAGTGGAATGCAGCTGCAGCCATTGTCACTGGAATGCCCAACCAAAGTGACTGCCAACTCTGGTGACCACTGTGAAACCGTAGCAGTTGCAGAAATGCTTGTTTTGGATAAAGGGGCACTGTGAGGGATATTCATAACACACAATTATTGAGAGGTTGGGATCCATAATGAGGTTGGTTTCAACTGAGTGATTCCAAGTGATGTCACAGGGAGCGAGAGCAAAGGTCTGGTTGTCTATGATGTCACTTGGAACTTCGAGTTGGAACATGCACAGTTGTTGCTGCTTTTCCATCCACCTTTAATGTAATTCATGCCCCCTCGAGAACACTTCCCCCGTAAGGCGATCCCCTGGATGAGCTGGGATGGGGAGGAAGGGTCTATAAGACAGCTATGCACAACACCCCTCGCCCCTCCTTCCTAAGCATAGAATTTTATATCAAGAACGGAGATCCCAAGGAAATAGGAAGAAAATAATTGTCGTAGTGCTGTTTTTGGTGACACAAACGGAACTCCCTAATCCCGGTTACGATAAACTGAATCCTGAAAAGATAAATACAAGTCGCCTTCTTAACATTGACTCCTGTATAATATTCAAGACTCAGTATCTACATTGAGTTTTATTCCTGATCAAAAGTTAACTGTACTAATTCCAATTAATTAAGACAGTAGACAGCCAATGTTGGCTGCACCATTATATCAGCTTTCTATAAGAAATCCATAGGCAGCACTGCTTTCTCAGAACAAACTGCTAAGCTTGGGAACTCGCTGCCAGCCAAGATATGAAACATTACTATTTTCTAAGTTAACTACATCATCCTACAGCTGTGGGATAGTACCTGGCATATTATACTATCCCTGCAATTGCAAGCTGGGCAACAGATATGAAACAGCCCAACTAGCACACAACTTTATATGGCCAGGTAAGTGATGAAAGGCTGATCTGTGTCTCGTATGCAATCATGTCAATTCATATATGCCCTTACAGTCCTACTCTGATACTAAAACCAGTACATTCGGCCTACGGAAGTCCAACCAGACCGTAATAATGATCTGATACGGTCTCATGTAAGCAGGTCTTGTTCATCATCTGGTAATGTACCAGACCACGGTTATAAGCCGCCCTTCCCCAGTGAGGAGATCTGCCACGTACCGTTGGCCAACGGATGACTAGTTTAGTCCACCACCGTAGACCCAACCAACCACTTATTATAACCACGTTTTGACATCTCACATTGACAATGCCCAAGGGGATGATGGTAACCAAGTTCATCCCAGAAGCTCTCTCTTCTATTTCATCCTCTAACTTAAGCATGTTCAGGACCACAATCTTCAAACAAAACATCTCAGAATTGACACCCCGGAGCTTTAACCAGCTACGTAGACCATCATAATGAGACATCCCATAACGGGGCCTGCAGGGCTGCTCAAAGCTGCCAGCTTACTGAAGACATTAAACCGCACGGCTGTCTCTCATACGTTTTCGTGCTATATTCCATAACACGCTAACCACACCTTGGTGACCATCACACATGACATGGAAACACTTCCCACAAAGGATCACAAAACAAAGACAACATCCTTCCAGCCACACATCCTACACAGTGTAGCATACTACGCATGTAGGCAAGCGCTATATAAATGCTACAATACTTGCCGCTATCTCAAGTCTGTGTATAAGTTAATACGCAAAGTATCAGTAACCGCTTAGAATTAAGAAGACGCATCCTTAAAAAGATGCCCTTGTCATTAGCATGGTGGTGCAACCGTGTGCAGCAACATCTTGAGTGTCTACACACTGCACTGCCAGAAATAAAACGTCAGCTTAAAGGGGTGCAGCGGGTCTGATCTGGCTCGTGCCCCATTGTGAATGACTGCACGGGGCCCGGGAGTAAAGTAACTTGAGCGGCATTATTTCTTTTTTCTTTGCTTTTGCAAAATGAAATGCCAAACAGAAACACGTAGTTCAGTTAAGAATCCGAAAACTGAAAGGCAGAAGCAGGAGAACGGGTGAAATTGTACCCCGAGTTTAGTGAAACCTACATCATCCAGAAATGTCAGTGGATAAAAATGCACCAACAGTGGTGCAGTCTTTCTGATCTGCCGCCTCCAGTCCTTACTGGAGCACTTTGTCAGCCCCCGCCACAGTAACATGTTCTCTTTAAAGCGCTCCGTCAGCTCTGTTAAATATCTCACATCAGCGCTTTAAATGGGAAACCAGAAGTGCGGGTACTCACTCTTTAGAGCAGCTGGTCCGCCTGAGCAGAGTGAGTACTCTTTCATTCTAACTATGAACCACTGCTGAGAAGTGCAGGGACTGTCCCTTTCAGATTAGAGAAGTGCAGGTACTCCGTACCGGACAGGACCGGCCCATTTAAAGCACTGCCTCACATAAATATTAGAATAAAAAACGATGTGGGTGTTTCCATTTTCGTTTCTCCTCCGCGGTCGGACAGGGCTCCCACAGCTGTGTTAAAACTTACGCCCGATGCACTGTCCAGGTGGCTTCGAGTCGAGCTTGAGCGGCTCCTCCGTTTATGTTTATTTTTCTCTGCATTTGGGGTTTTGTTGTTTTGGATTTTTTCCAGGCATCGGGAAAACTAGCGGAAGTTTGCCCCTGGCGTGGAACAGATTGAGAGCTCTGCGACTGGACCCCGAGAAAATTCAGATGTAATCGTCTTCGTTCAATAATTTAGCATCGAAGTGACCCGGAGGCGATACGCAGCGCTCGAGGAGCTACTAAACCGAGACATGTTCACAGCGTGCGGAAGGCTGTGCGTCTGAGAGGGGCGGGTTCAGATGCCACACACAGTGTGCCTTGAGGGGCACGTCGTGAGCCTAACAGCCTCTAAGCGCTTGGCTTGTCATGTTTTATTTATAGCACCAAACGTGTCTGCTGGGTTGTTTAAAGGGAACAAAGTCCATCAATTTGTGGGGGACGGGGGGGGGCGGGGCCATGTGAGAAATAATTTGCATTTGTTTACCTATAGCTGTATGGGGGAGCAAAAAACGACGGACTAGAATGCAACGCTGAGTATTTACCAGTGGCCAAGTCTAATTCAAATATTTTACCCCTTTTACCCCTCACGCTGTTCATCTCGGTGAGGAATCCTAAATTGGCAGGTGTGCCCTGACTACAGAGGTCACACGTGGCTGAAAGTAGTCCGTAGCAGCTCGTTTATTGGGTGTTTGACTGGGCTTTAGCTCCTGGCTAGGGGTTAAGACTAAATGGCCTATATTTGGGAGCTGTCTTGAGTGATGGCGAGCAAAAGAAACGAAGGATTAAAATCCAGAGGCAGTAGAATAGGCAGTTCTCCACCCCCCCCCCCCCCCCCTCCTTTAGTTCTTAGGTATTCCTCCCTCCAGCTCCTAGGAGCACTGTAATCTATGGAAGGATGCCAGGGGGAGCCTGATGCTGAGTCAATGTTGTATGTCAATCAATCAGAGAATTTGTAAAGCGCACTATTCACCCGTGAGGGTCTTAAGCCGCTGATGCAATAATTATTTACTATCATGTTACATTTATTTGCAGCCAAACTTGTAGCCTCATTTACAATAATCTGATGCATCAGCCCCTATGGGTCAGATTTATTGCTCTGCCCTATGATCCCCTAATGATGCCATGGATGAGCTGTATAATACAGAGCTCTATGGCATACATTTTCACCGTTGCAGCAGCAATATGTTGGCGCTAAACTCATGCATTGCTGAACTAGGATAAAAAGAAAAATTACGCTACTCCAACAATGCAAGGAGGCCCCCACAGAGAAAAACCCTGCATCTATTTTACGCCTGATCTTGGCTAGTGGTAAAATTCTGATGCAGTGAAGTCGCAGAATGTAGTAAATTTCACTGCGTCAGTTCTGCATGGCTTTTCCTGTGGGAATGCCTACCCTGCATACATTATACCTGACGCAGGTATAATGTGACGCAGGACTTGAAAACTGATGCATTGCGCCCAAAGCATTGGTTTATAAATCTGGATCAGTGTAGTGCACGCCACTCTGTCAAAAAAAAAAAAAAATGACGCAACTGTGGTGCAAAGACCTTGTAATTGAGGACCTTTGTGCTATAAAATAGAACAACTCTGAAACAGCGCGAAGCTGGAACACAACCGATCTATGCAGCCAAATAAAACATAAGACATGTTTGTTAAAACGCCGAGTTTTCAGTGATCTCAAAACGGCTCGACTTGGGGCAGAACACAAGCTGAGCAGCGTGCCCCGTCTAGTTATTAGTGGGCATCTGTGGAAAGAGACCCGTCCTCGAAGGTCACAGTTCCGGCTTGTGGGACCACAGAGAGGAGAGAGTCATGGTCTGTTGTGGGCACAGAAAGCAAACTGCGAGGCCAAGTGTTCAGGAATATTCTGGTATGTCGACTTACGTCTGATACCTGTTGCTTTAAAGAAAGCTTGCTATGGTGCACATTTTATCAACCTCAAATGGATGAAAAGCTGAGCTGATCCCGTTACTTTGCATATCTCACACTGGTTTCTGCAGTATCCCCCCCCTATCCGCTCATGTATTGCTCAAGAACGCTTCTTATTCACAAACCTCCACTTTAAGAACAATAATATATATATTTTTAGGCTCACGTTCGCTGTCGCGCGGAGGCGAGCCCAGGGGACACTGCACTATGAAACGGGGGGCTCAGATTTCAAGCCCTAGAGAGCGCGGAGGGCTTTCGGTAGACATGGAAACATGGGGCGCAGAGACGGTTCTGACGTCCGGCAGCCCCCTGAGATGGGTGAAGTTTGTAACCCACCTTTTGTTTGCTCATCTCTAGGAGTGCTCACCAAACATTAGGGAAGCCTGATTACAAGGCGATCTTAGAGCAAAAACCTGTTTACCCTCCATGCCTAGGGGTGTCGGGATGTCTGTGGCAACTCGGACTACCAGGGAGAACATCAAACTGGACATCTAAAGAACAGGCTTCTCAAAACACCTTCCTCTGCGGCGCTTTGAAACCTTGCTTTACTTTGCTTCTGTGAGCACTATCCTGCTCTCGCGTGCAATGTGAGTGACTCAAGGCCTTGATTTAAGAAAAGTAGTGCTGCACCCAGTGCAGCGCCACTTTGCGCCCCGTAGCGCCCCCCCCCTCAAACTCCACCATGTGTGCGTTGTATCTAAGATACTCCGCACCATGGCGGTAGTTTGGGGGTTAGCGTCAGAATTTTTGACAAAAGTTCGGTGCTTTGCAGGATTAGCGTCAAAAATGTTAATGCTTATCCTGCAATGCCCACTGAGGTCCATTGTAAACAATGGTGTGTCTCCTTTCAACGCTTGTTCTGAGCAGGCGTTAAAAGTTCTGAAAAAAAAATTACGCATAGAAATCTCTTTGATTTCTTTGCACCATTTTTTCGGCCTCCCTAACGGGGTAACGCCTCGTTTGCATAAATTGTGCATGACGCAGGCATAATGTAGCACAAAGGGTTAGAAAGTTTGGTGCAGCGATTTTAGCCTCGTTGGGCCACATTAGCGTGAAGAAAAATTACGCTAATGTGGCGCAATGAAGTGCTAGGGGCTCTTAAATCTGCCCCCAAGTTGCTTCATGCCCCATACGTAAGCATGTCTGGTAGCTCATTCGATTAATGAACCCACTTGCGGAATCTGTGCTTTTCCTCACCGTCCCAGCAGGTTCACTCATCCTTCTGAGGTTGATAAAATGCGTGCCATGAGCCAATAAACCTATTCTATTGTAGACTATCAATAGCGCCAACAGAGACCTGCTTGGGATGAATGTGCGGTCTACATATATGCGTGTTATGTGCCAGCTGTTAATCCATGGCTGTACCTGAGCTGATGTACATCTAGCGCCTCATACACTTTTTTTTTACCTAGCTGTAACTTGTACCGTGTCAAAAACAGGCCCTGCCTGCACCTTTCTTCCCCTAGCATTGACCATTACCGCAAAAAACTGTCGACAGTTTGAAAGAAACCCACTCGTCATCGACCACCAAATCTTTGAACCGTCTGTAACTGCCCACGACAGGAAGGGCGTTTTGGCGCCACCGGAAGGCTAGCAATAAAGTGAGACCATGTCAAGCCTGATTCGTCACATCAATAACGCTGATAATCGCACAGCTCAAAGGGTCATCCGAATCAACATTTGTTGAAACTGAAACCAAAGTTGTTGGTAATTTACCCTTCTCTCAGTGCCCCTGGATTTACTAAAAGTCTCCGTGGGTCCGGCTCTTCCGTGGGCAAGCCACCCAAGGAGCCTTCTTAGCAGCAAGTTGCATTTTGCTGCCCTCACTGTGTCATGGCAGAAATGACTGAGGAGTCATGCGCAGGGGCTCAACCCTAGGAGTTATCTAGGCCCATATTTATACTTTTTTAGCGCCGCATTTGCGTCGTTTTTTGACGCACAATCTGCGCTAACTTGCAAAACACAATTGTTTTTTGCAAGTTTGCGCCGTTTTTGCGTCAAAAAGCGGCGCAAATGCGGCGCTAAAAAAGTATAAATACGGGCCCTAGTCCACTAACATTTCTACTTCCGCCCGCGACCGCCACTGAACGGCGGTGTAAACCGTGTCTGCAGGAGGCAAGCAACCCACCAAGCTATGTCGTCAGCGACCAGGCATCCTCCTAGTTTTGGCTACCAATGGTAAGCGATCCTGAGCAGACCGGCAACCCAGACAGCCACCAATAGTTGTGGCAACCGCAGCATAATGACCCCAAAAGCTCACCACAGCAGGCGTGTAACCCACTGCACTATTATCACCGATTAGACGCCCTTGGCCACTAGCCAGTGGCCTACAATAGCCTCCACAGAATACAGACGACACAATGAGTTATTAACAAGTAGTACGTTTTTGCTTGTTGCAACTGCTATGAAGTAAATGTCACCCAGCAGGCGCGCAACCCAATGAGCTATCTGAGCAGCAGCTGTGCATCTCAGTGTTTGTGGGCCGCCGATCTTCGTTTAGCGGAGTAACAAAACCTGTGTTTAGGGGGGGGGAGAGTGGGGCTGCACAGTACATGGAGGTTCCCCTCTCCGGACTCACGCAGGAACTCTCAGGCCAGAGTACTGTGCTGAGAGCGCCCCTTGGAGCTCGGGGCCCTCAAGCATCCGGGGGCTGCGGGGACCTTTGTTACGCCACTGTCTTGGTTGCAGAACAGTATCTTCAGCTGG
Organism: Pleurodeles waltl; assembly: GCF_031143425.1. Lineage (NCBI taxonomy): Eukaryota > Metazoa > Chordata > Amphibia > Caudata > Salamandridae > Pleurodeles > Pleurodeles waltl. The sequence goes on along the minus strand of NC_090446.1, from coordinate 123,963,889 downwards.
CGCCCTACTCAATAAACCATCACCAAGCGTGCATATTTATTCTCAACACCACCGCTATCTAGAAATGAGTGGAATTTACTCCATCATGCTTTAAAGCACTAATGGATTCCAATTCGAGAGTCTTTTTTAGAGGAAATAAACGCTCAGTAAAAAAGCTTTTTGTCTTCGACTAAGGTTTTTACCAAACGAGTCCCAGCGGCTATTTACCTGTCAGATCTTTCTAAAAGCGCGCGAGTGTAGTGCATTATCTTCGCAGAGCCGCAGAAGCCGCTATGTCTGGAGGGAAAGTGCCACCGACCTCGAGAAAAAAAGTATACAGTCTTTCCGTTAACGAAGACGTGAAAACGTAGGATTCCCCGCATGGAGCAGGCTCCTGTACTGTAAGGTACGGTGCGGCACAAAGCGCCACGGCGCCCCGGGTGTAGGCCCCTACGCGCCCGGCGCTCAGACTTACCTCTGGAGGTGCACAGCGCTCCGTGCAGGCTTCCTATGGGAGTCATGCCGCCTCAGAGCTCACACTTATATACCGATGGGGGGCTGGGGCCCCCTCCGCCTCCCAGACTCCCCAAGCAGGCGTGGGCGCTGCGCATCCCCTGGATGACAGGCCAGTGACGCGAAGATGTGGGGTACAAGACCAAGCAGGGGTACTGTTTGACAACAAGGGGCACTTTGGAGGCGCTCAGCTGTCCAGGCACACGTCACTGAGAGAAGTTTCGGGCCCAGATTTATTGAAGCGGATGCTAGTTACTATGCAGCGCAGAAATAGTTCTTTCTGTGCGGGGAAGGTGTCTTTTCACGGTGCAAAAACCACCGTGCGTGAAGGGTGCATCCCCTGAGTGGGTCATCACATATCTCTAACTTTTGACGCTAACCCAGTCGACTAATATAGCCAGACTGTGCTTCGTGTCAAAAAGTAATGCCTTATTGACGCAAGAAGGGGAAGTCTATTCATTCTTAAATTTTTTTTTAAAAAACTGAAAAAAGCTAGGCATTGCATATGTGCTGCAGTGCACAGCACACACCAAATGAGGCAGAGTTGCAAGAAAGTGGTGCATCAGTCTCGACGCGCCAGTCTTCTTGCGTCGCCTTGCCCCACCTAATGACTCCATGGTTGTGTCGTATTTACAAAATGGTGCACCATGGAGGTCGTTAGGACAATAGCGTCAACATTTTGGACACTATTGTGGCGCTTTGCTGCACCGGCATCAAAATATTTGACACTAGTGCAGCAAAGCGCTGGGAGGCTCATTGATTAAAACGGGTGCGTCATTTTAATGCCTGCTCTGAGCAGCCGTTAAAAATGATGGAAAAAATGGCCAAGTGAATTGTTGCAAATTTCATTGCGCCTTTATTTCAAGCCACCCTTGTGAGAAAGTAGCCTCTTTCTAGCATGATTACCCCCATTTTTGGCCTGTTTTTCAATGTTTGTCAGTGTGTTCTTACTGTCCGACTGGGATCCTGCTAGCCAGGACCCCAGTGCTCGTAGTTTGTGGAGTATGTGTGTTGTCAGTATGCTTGACTGTGTCACTGGAGTTCTGCTAACCAGAACTCCAGTGCTTATGCTCTCTCTGTGTACCAAATTAGTCACTATAGTTTAGTGACTCCAAATACCAATTCTAATTGGCACACTGGCCCACCCTTATAAATCTGTAGTGTATGGTACCTGGTTACCCAGGGCATTGGGGTTCCAGGAGATCCTTATGGGCTGCAGCATTTCTTTTGCCACCCATAAGGAGCTCATACAAACACTCCTTCAGGACTGCCACTGCACCTGAGTGAAATAGTGCCCACACTATTGCACAACCATTTTCCACTGCACCAGGAAACTTATAAGTCCCCTATATGTCTAACCTTCAGTTACTGAAGGCTAGGTGCAAAGTTACTGTGTGTGAGGGCACCCTTGCACTGGCAAAGGTGCCCCCACGTTGTCAATGGCCAATTCCCCGGACTTCATGAGTGCAGGGACATCATTATAAGCGTGCACTACAATACATATATGTAGCTTCACAATGGTAACTCCGAATATGGCCATGTGAGGTGTCTACAATTGTGAAATTGAACCCCCAATCCAAATCTGGTATTGTGGGGCCAATTCCATGCATCCTGAGTGCTCCACCATGGTCCCCCAGTACTGTCAAACGATCTCTCTGAGGTTTCCACTGCAGCCCCAGCTGCTGCCACCTCACAGACAGGTTTCTGCCCTCCTGGGGATTGAGCAGCTCAATCCCAGGAAGGCAGAACAAAGCATTTCCTTTAGGAGAGGAGTGTTACACCCTCTCCCATTGGAAATTGGTGTTACATGCATGGGGGGGGGGTATCCTCCCAGAGCCTCTGGAAATGCTTTGAAGGGCACAAACAGTACCCTCCTCGCATAATCCAATCTACACCGGTTCAGGGACCCCCAGTCCATGCTCTGGCACGAAACTAGACAAAGGAAAGGGGAGTGACCACTCCCCTGTCCATCACCACCCCAGGGGTGGTGCCCAGAGCTGCTCCAGAGTATCCCTGGCTCTAGCCATCTTAGATTCCAGGGTGTGGGGACCCTCTGGGAACATCTGAGTGGCCAGTGCCAGCAGGTGACATCTGAGAACCCTCCTGATAGGTGCATACCTGGGTAGGTAGCCAATCCCCCCTCAGGGCTATTTGGGGTCTCTCCTCTGGGGGTTTCCTCAGATTCGGTTTGCAAGACTCCACCAGGACTCCTCTGCTTAAGCTTCTGACCGTCGGATCAACCGCAGACTGCTCCAGGAACTGCTGTAACTGCAACAAAGTATCCAGGAAGGCTACTGTGACCTGCAACTTCAGCTCCAGTCAGCAACTGCAACAGTTTCCAAGGTGTGCACACTCTGAGGACTGCCTGTCTTCACCCCGCACCAGAAGAACCAAAGGAATCTCCTGTGGAGGGACAGAGTCACTTCCCTGCTTCAGCAGGCACCTCTCTGCGACAACGACCTGTACTCTGAGACTCCTCTTCTGTCAACCAGCTTGATCCTTGGAACACAGGTGGTGGACCAAAGTGATTCTGACCGTCCAAAGGTCCAGCTGTCCAAATTTGGCTGCCCAAAGAGCTTACCTCCCCGTGCCAGGCAGTACCCCTGTGCATTGTGTCTTTTGCAGCTCCTTGGGCTTCTGTGCACTTCTTCCAAAAGTTCTTCATGAACAGTGTAGCCTAGGTCCCCAGCACTCTATCCTGTGACGCACAGCTCTCTGAGTTATCTGGAGGCATGGGATCCTCCTGTGTAGTGCTGCGATGACCGCACTTTGCAACTCCTATGTCCCGTGTCCTGGGACTCCTGTGGGTCCTGCCAGGTGTTCGGAGGGCTCTCTGAAGCGCTGAGAGCCCCCTCTGTCTCCTCAGGCCAAGTTGAGAACCCCAGGTCCCTCCTGGGTCCGTGCAGCTCTTCTTTGACACAAAACGCATACTTGCGTGAACCAAGGCTTGTTGGCGGAATCCAGTGACGCAAACAGCCTGCATCCAACAAATCGATGTGGGACATCTCTTGCACTAAGCTGGAACCCGCAGCTATCTTCTTTGGTGCATTTCTGTACTTTTCTTCCAACCGGAGAATCCAATTTTGCACCTTCTTCCAGGTGGGCAGGGGCTCCTGTTCTTCCTGGACTCTTCATCAACTTCTGGACTTAGTCTCCTCTCTCCAAAGGTCTTCAGGTCCAGGAATCCATTGTTGGTTGCATGCAGTCTTGCTTGGTTCGTGCATAATTCTTCATCACAACTTGTAGTGTTTTCTGAGGAAACTTGCTGTACTTTACTCATACTTTCCTGGGCTCTGGGGTGGAGTACTTTACTTACCTTTGGTGTTTTCTTACACTCCCAGCGCCTCTCTACACACTACACTTGCCTAGGGGGGAATCCGACCTTCGCATTCTACTATTTTATTATATGGTTTGTGTTGCCCCTAGGCCCATTGCAATCTATTGCGTTTTTCACTGTTTGCTCTATTCTATGACTGTTTACTTACCTGATTTTGGTTACTAGTGTATGTAGGAGGCTGGCCTGGCTTGTAGTGGGTACCAAGGGGTACTTACACCTTGCACCAGGTCCAGGTATCCCTTATTAGTGTAGAGGAGTGTCTAGTAGCTTAGGCTGATAGAAAAGGTAGCTTAGAAGAGCAGCTTAGGCTGAACTAGGAGACGTGTGAAGCTCCTACTATACCACTGGTGTCATATGCACAATATCATAAGAAAACACAATACACAGATATACTAAAAATAAAGGTACTTTATTTTTATGACAATATGCCAAAAGTATCTCAGTGAGTACCCTCAGTATGAGGATAGCAAATATACACAAGATATATGTACACAATACCAAAAATATGCAGTAATAGCAATAGAAAGCAATGCAAGCAATGTACAGTCACAATAGATTGCAATGAGAGCACATAGGTATAGGGGCAACACAAACCATATACTCCAAAAGTGGAATGCAAATAACGTATGGACACCAAACCTATGCGAGCTTGTAGAGGGTCGCTGGGACTGTAAGAAAACAGTGAGGGTTAGAAAAATAGCCCACCCCAAGACCCTGAAAAGTGGGTGCAAAGTGCACCTAAGTTCCCCAGAGAGCACAGAAGTCGTGATAGGGGAATTCTGCAAGGAAGACCAACACCAGCAATGCAACAACAATGGATTTCCAGACGAGAGACCCTGTGGAACAAGGGGACCAAGTCCAAGAGTCACACTCAAGTCGTGAGTGGGCAGATGCCCAAGAAATGCCAGCTGAGGGTGCAAAGAAGCTGCCACTGGATGGTAGAAGCTGTGGATTCTGCAAGAACGAAGAGGACTAGGAACTTCCCCTTTGGAGGATGGATGTCGCACGTCGTGAAGAAGCTTGCAGAGGTGTTTCCGTGCAGAAAGACCGCAAACAAGCCTTGCTAGCTGCAAGGGTTGCAGTTAGGGTTTTTGGATGCTGCTGTGGCCCAGGAGGGACCAGGATGTCGCCAATTGCGTGAGGAGACAGAGGGGGCGCCCAGCAAGACAAGGAGCCCACTCAGAAGCAAGCAGCACCCGCAGAAGTGCCGGAACAGGCACTACGAAGAAGAGTGAACCGGAGCTCACCCGAAGTCACAAAGGAAGGTCCCACGACGCCGGAGGACAAGTCAGGAGGTCGTGCACTGCAGGTTAGAGTGTCGGGGACCCAGGCTTGGCTGTGCACAAAGGAAATCCTGGAAGAGTGCACAGGAGCCGGAGCAGCTGCAAATCACGCGGTACCCAGCAATGCAGTCTAGCGTGGTGAGGCAAGGACTTACCTCCACCAAACTTGGACTGAAAAGTCACTGGACTGTGGGAGTCACTTGGACAGAGTTGCTGAGTTCCAGGGACCACGCTCGTCGTGCTGAGAGGGGACCCAGAGAACCGGTGATGCAGTCTTTTGGTGCCTGCGGTTGCAGGGGGAAGATACCGTCGACTTTGTTCTGCCTTCCTGGGCCAAGCCTGGCTGGACCCCAGGAGGGCAGAAACCTGTCTGAGGGGTTGGCAGCAGCAGCAGCTGCAGTGAAACCCCGGGAAAGGTAGTTTGGCAGTACCCGGGTCTGTGCTAGAGACCCGTGGGATCATGGGATTGTCTCACCAATGCCAGGATGGCATTGGGGGGGCAATTCCATGATCTTAGACATGTTACATGGCCATATTCGGAGTTACCATTGTGAAGCTATACATAGGTAGTGACCTATGTATAGTGCACACGTGTAATGGTGTCCCCGCACTCACAAAGTGCAGGGAATTTGCCCTGAACGATGTGGGGGCACTTTGGCTAGTGCCAGGGTGCCCACACACTAAGTAACTTAGCACCCAGCCTTTACAAGGTAAAGGTTAGACATATAGGTGACTTATAAGTTACTTAAGTGCAGTGGTAAATGGCTGTGAAATAACGTGGACGTTATTTCACTCAGGCTGCAGTGGCAGGCCTGTGTAAGAATTGTCAGAGCTCCCTATGGGTGGCAAAAGAAATGCTGCAGCCCATAGGGATCTCCTGGAACCGAATACCCTGGGTACCTCAGTACCATATACAAGGGAATTATAAGGGTGTTCCAGTATGCCAATGTAAATTGGTGAAATTGGTCACTAGCCTGTTAGTGACAATTTGGAAAGAAATGAGAGAGCATAACCACTGAGGTTCTGGTTAGCAGAGCCTCAGTGAGACAGTTAGTCATCACACAGGGAACACATACAGGGCACACTTATGAGCACTGGGGCCCTGGCTGGCAGGGTCCCAGTGACACATACATCTAAAACAACATATATACAGTGAAAATATGGGGGTAACGTGCCAGGCAAGATGGTACTATCCTACAGTGTATATATTGTGTATAATACTTACCCCCAGAAGGAGTATTGCCTCTAAGATATTTTTGGCCTTGTGTCACCAAAATAAAGTAACTTTATTTTTGGTAACACTGAGTATTGTCTTTTATTGTGTATAAGTACTGCGTGATTATAGTGGTATTGCAAGAGCTTTGCATGTCTCCTAGTTCAGCCTTGGTTGCTCTGCTACAGCTACCCCTAGACAGCCTAAGTTGCTAGACACTGCCTACATTTCACTAATAAGGGATAACTGGACCTGGTATGAGGTGCAAGTACCTTAGGTACCCACTACAAACCAGGCCAGCCTCCTACATCCCTGTGTTGGAACGCCCCCTTCATACATTGTGCCTGGCGCAGGCATAATGTGGCACAAGGGTTTACAAAGTGGCGAGTTGCAAGCATTGCGCCACTTTGTAAATACGACGCAGGGAAAAGCCACCTTAGTATTAAAAAAAGTGACACTACAGCAGCACAAGGTGGCGCTAGGGGCTCGTAAATATGCCCACTGTGTGGTAACTTTCCGAGTTTGTCTACACATAAGAATTTCTATTGGAAGGGTATGCTTCCGGTACAAATCCTATGCTCGGCAGCGCACACTCACGTCTGCACCATGTGCATGGCTGTGCGTTGTGCAAGGCAGCCTTGTTTGAGTGCAGCGGATGGCAGCAGCAAGACAATCTTAGTAGATGTGGTCTGTGCTGTGTTTTCCCACTTGCACAACACCGCTTAGCAGATTTGGATGCACGCTGCATTAGGAGAAAAATGAGTAAATCTAAGCTCTCATTGGAGATCAACGCCTCCTTGGGCTTCTGGTTGGGTCTAACCTGTGAGTGACAAGCTGTCATTTCCTTGGGTACATAATATTTAGAAAAGAGATTTGTAAAGTATTTGAGACTCTTCCATTTTTTATAGTACAGCGTTTGCTGAAAGTGCCCAAAATAAGAGTGTTTTTGTAATTTTAGGAGGAGAGAGGTGGCACTATAAGTTTAAATATTTGTTGTATGTAAAATGTATGATTTAAAGGTTGATCCAAAGAATGTGTCTGTTCCAGAAAACAACTGGTTTTAGGCCCTTGCTTTAGAACATTATACATTTCCCCCACGCTATTGGTGATGGCTTCCTCACAACATAAAGAGTTGACTGTTATTGACTTGGTGACATCCAGGCACTGCTTTGGTCACTATGCAGCAAAGCTAACACCTGGTTTTAATATTAGGTTTACAGACTGAATACAATAATGATATATCTTCAATTAAATCAATTAAAACATCATTGTGTTTATGAATTCATGATTCTAGTGCATTAGAATGTATATAGTTCTTTCCATACCACTTGCAAGGCATAAAGTGTATGATAATCCCAAGATAGCTGAATCTGGACATTTTCAATGATTACTAACCATGAGAAGGCGAGATAAGAGTGAGTGTGGACCTGGTTTTAATGTGCCTCTTTAGGCCATTCGCCTCAAATATAAGTTTTAATTTAACTTTGCAAGGGATATCTGTGTGGATGCAGGGGCGGCTCCTCTATTAGGGCAGAGGAGCATCGCCCGCCAGCAGGGGCAGCTGCAAATCTTTTACCAAAAAACAATAATAATGATAATAAACTATGTTTATTATCGTTTTTTAGTAAAAGGGGTGGGGCCGCAGGCTGTGACGTGCACTGAGGGGGAGTGCTGTACACTGCCCCTCACTGCGCATGTTATGTTTGGCAGGCCGTCTCGGGCCGGCCAAACACACATGTGCAGTGGGCTCTCTCCTGCCCGGCACTGTGTTGCCGGGCTGGAGAGAGCAAGCACAGGCTCCCTGTCTGCCTGGGAGCGCCCTGGCTGGGTGCTCCCAGCTAATCCTGACACTGCTGTGAGCAGCGTCAGGACTGGCCGCTGGGCAGGCTGGGAGCCTGTGCCTGCTGACAAGCGGATGGACTGGTGCAGCGAGCAAGGTAAGTGCTTATTTTTTAATTGAATTTTTATCCCCCCCCATGCAGTCACTGCCCTGCCCCTTCCGCGCACAGTGAGCCGCGACTGTGTGGATGTATATTTTGGTATTTCTAAAGTGTGAACCGAGCTGACATGCAGCAGAGCAATATGATCACATAATTAACAGTGTTCAACTCAGGAGTTCTATATAAAAACAAAGACTGAAAATACAATTTGAGGCTGACTGAGATGGAACGCGGATCGGCTACACAAACCATGAACGTGACTGTCAAACATTTCACCTTCTGGCTTGGACTTTGAAGGCATAATTCATCACAATAATACACTTCTAAAGTCCCTAGGGCCTCATAGGAGGCACTCACAAGACTGACCAGATGACAGGTAGAAGCTAACCCCAGTGTCCAATCCAGATCCAGTTGCTACTGGTCAGTTGGGTACTTCCAGGGTAAGGCCTCTTGCAACTTGTTGGCTCCCTGTAGCCACACGAGGTCAGCCAATTGACCCATGTGGTCCAGTTCTTCAGGGCTCCTCCTAGGTCACAGTTATCAGGTTGAGCTCCCATCTGATCTTTCACAGGTTCAGAAAGTGTTCTGAAGTGGGTCACTGGAGGTGCCACATTTATGCCTAGAACCAGCTAGGCAAGTGGGGACTCCTCTGCCCACCCTAACTAGTGGTGTAACAGATCCTAGGGCTAAATCTATCCACTTTTGTAGTAGTTCCTGTTTGCCTTTATGCAAACAGGCCCAAAATGCCATGTGTCTGGGCATTTCAAGATAGTGAAAGTCTTTGGCCACACTAAATCTGGGCTCTGGGGAGTGTGTGTGTGGGAGTGCACCCTGATAATCCTAGTGCCCTCTCACATCTAACACTAAAATCCAGTTTGAGGCAAGCACTCTACCCACAGCAAATCCAGAGACCGATGTCTAGTAGGACAAACACAGGATCCTGCACAATGGGGCAATAAATACACAAGAGTTGTCTTGGAACCTGTTCTCTCCCTTTCAAGAGTACCCCAAGTGTTACATGCTGCTCAACATACCTGTCAAGCAGGATGTAACACTAAAGTGTCAAAAAGTATGCCATAGACCCCACCCTGCACAGTCTGTATATTTCAGAGGAGCCATCTCATCCCTTTCAGATCAGTCTATTGTTTGCTCCTGTGAGGCATTTCACACCCTTCTCACATCTAGTCAAGGCTAATCACTGGCTGGGGTACTCCTGGAGAGCTAATATAAATTAGCCTCTTTGAAACACGAGACAGGGAAAAGGTAACTTTCTAAAAGTTACTTTCCCTAATATTTATTAGAAATCCAACTTCACTGTTGAATTGAATTTTTAATAACTATTAAAATAGTTATTTACATATTTTTACCTAGCTGGTCCAATTTCCAAGACACAGTATTAGTACTTTTATCTTGACACTTTTTTCTACATAGGACAGGTAGTCCTGCCACAGTGAAAATAGTTTTTATGGCATTGTCACTGTAAGGACATGATATCTTTTCATTTCTACAAATACCATGCACTATACCTTGTGGGCTACAAGGCATACATAAGGGTAACTTATTAGTATTTAAAAGGACGGTTTTTACCTGTCAAAAGGGTTTATTTTTACAGGGTCAGTGTGCTTTTTTTTGCATTGTTACAGTCAGGCTACAATGGTAGGCCTGAAGCCATGTTTGCACAGCTACTATAGTAAATGACACAGTAAGTGTTGCAGTCCACTAGATGAGCCCTAATAAGGGCAAAAACGATCTTGAGGTTGCTTGTGTTCCAGTTCAAGGAGGACCTGGCCTGGCATTTTGGGCTGAATGTTGCCACTGGAGCAGAGTCAAGAGTGATTTGCATACATCTGGGTCCAAACTGAGGTGGTGTGCAAAATAAAGATGGACTAGATTGCGGCCTGAGTAGTACCAGTGGCTTAGAGTAATTCAACCATTCCATCAATTACGTTTCTGCATACTTCAGTGTTAGGCCCTGTAAAGAAATGGCTCCCTGTTGCAGTTACCCCCCACTTTTTGCCTGATACTGATGCTGACTTGACTGAGAAGTGTGCTGGGACCCTGCTAACCAGGCCCCAGCACCAGTGTTCCTTCACCTAAAATGTACCATTGTATCCACAATTGGCACACCCTGGCATTCAGATAAGTCCCTTGTAACTGGTACTTCTAGTACCAAGGGCCCTGATGCCAAGGAAGGTCTCTAAAGGCTGCAGCATGTCTTATGCCACCCTAGAGACCCCTCACTCAGCACAGACACACTGCTTACAAGCCTGTGTGTGCTAGTGAGAACAAAATGAGTAAGTCGACATGGCACTCCCCTCAGGGTGCCATGCCAGCCTCTCACTGCCTATGCAGTATAGGTAAGACACCCCTCTAGCAGGCCTTACAGCCCTAAGGCAGGGTGCACTATACCATAGGTGAGGGTACCAGTGCATGAGCACTGTGCCCCTACAGTGTCTAAACAAAACCTTAGACATTGTAAGTGCAGGGTAGCCATAAGAGTATATGGTCTGGGAGTTTGTCAAACACGAACTCCACAGCACCATAATGGCTACACTGAAAACTGGGAAGTTTGGTATCAAACTTCTCAGCACAATAAATGCACACTGATGCCAGTGTACATTTTATTGTAAAATACACCACAGAGGGCACCTTAGAGGTGCCCCCTGAAACTTAACCGACTATCTGTGTAGGCTGACTAGTTTTAGCAGCCTGCCACAAACCGAGACATGTTGCTGGCCCCATGGGGAGAGTGCCTTTGTCACTCTGAGGCCAGTAACAAAGCCTGCACTGGGTGGAGATGCTAACACCTCCCCCAGGCAGGAATTGTCACACCTGGCGGTGAGCCTCAAAGGCTCACCTCCTTTGTGCCAACCCAGCAGGACACTCCAGCTAGTGGAGTTGCCCGCCCCCCTCCGGCCAGGCCCCACTTTTGGCGGCAAGGCCGGAGAAGATAATGAGAAAAACAAGGAGGAGTCACTGACCAGTCAGGACAGCCCCTAAGGTGTCCTGAGCTGAAGTGACTCTAACTTTTAGAAATCCTCCATCTTGCAGATGGAGGATTCCCCCAATAGGGTTAGGATTGTGACCCCCTCCCCTTGGGAGGAGGCACAAAGAGGGTGTACCCACCCTCAGGGCTAGTAGCCATTGGCTACTAACCCCCCAGACCTAAACACGCCCTTAAATTTAGTATTTAAGGGCTACCCTGAACCCTAGAAAATTAGATTCCTGCAACTACAAGAAGAAGGACTGCCTAGCTGAAAACCCCTGCAGAGGAAGACCAGAAGACGACAACTGCCTTGGCTCCAGAAACTCACCGGCCTGTCTCCTGCCTTCCAAAGATCCTGCTCCAGCGACGCCTTCCAAAGGGACCAGCGACCTCGACATCCTCTGAGGACTGCCCCTGCTTCGAAAAGACAAGAAACTCCCGAGGACAGCGGACCTGCTCCAAGAAAAGCTGCAACTTTGTTTCCAGCAGCTTTAAAGAACCCTGCAAGCTCCCCGCAAGAAGCGTGAGACTTGCAACACTGCACCCGGCGACCCCGACTCGGCTGGTGGAGAACCGACACCTCAGGAGGGACCCCAGGACTACTCTGATACTGTGAGTACCAAAACCTGTCCCCCCTGAGCCCCCACAGCGCCGCCTGCAGAGGGAATCCCGAGGCTTCCCCTGACCGCGACTCTTTGAATCCTAAGTCCCGACGCCTGGGAGAGACCCTGCACCCGCAGCCCCCAGGACCTGAAGGACCGGACTTTCACTGGAGGAGTGACCCCCAGGAGTCCCTCTCCCTTGACCAAGTGGAGGTTTCCCCGAGGAACCCCCCCCCTTGCCTGCCTGCAGCGCTGAAGAGATCCCTAGATCTCCCATTGACTTCCATTACAAACCCGACGCTTGTTTCTACACTGCACCCGGCCGCCCCCGCGCTGCTGAGGGTGAAATTTCTGTGTGGGCTTGTGTCCCCCCCGGTGCCCTACAAAACCCCCCTGGTCTGCCCTCCGAAGACGCGGGTACTTACCTGCAAGCAGACCGGAACCGGGGCACCCCCTTCTCTCCATTCTAGCCTATGTGTTTTGGGCACCACTTTGAACTCTGCACCTGACCGGCCCTGAGCTGCTGGTGTGGTGACTTTGGGGTTGCTCTGAACCCCCAACGGTGGGCTACCTTGGACCAAGAACTAAGCCCTGTAAGTGTCTTACTTACCTGGTTAACCTAACAAATACTTACCTCCCCTAGGAACTGTGAAAATTGCACTGTGTCCACTTTTAAAACAGCTATTTGTGAATAACTTGAAAAGTATACATGCAATTTTGATGATTTGAAGTTCCTAAAGTACTTACCTGCAATACCTTTCGAATGAGATATTACATGTAGAATTTGAACCTGTGGTTCTTAAAATAAACTAAGAAAAGATATTTTTCTATATAAAAACCTATTGGCTGGATTTGTCTCTGAGTGTGTGTACCTCATTTATTGTCTATGTGTATGTACAACAAATGCTTAACACTACTCCTTGGATAAGCCTACTGCTCGACCACACTACCACAAAATAGAGCATTAGTATTATCTATTTTTACCACTATTTTACCTCTAAGGGGAACCCTTGGACTCTGTGCATGCTATTCCTTACTTTGAAATAGCACATACAGAGCCAACTTCCTACATTGGTGGATCAGCGGTGGGGTACAAGACTTTGCATTTGCTGGACTACTCAGCCAATACCTGATCACACGACAAATTCCAAAATTGTCATTAGAAATTCATTTTTGCAATTTGAAATTTTTCTAAATTCTTAAAAGTCCTGCTAGGGCCTTGTGTGTTAAGTCCCTGTTTAGCATTGTCTTTTAGAGTTTAAAAGTTTGTTAAAGGTTTGAAATTAGATTCTAGAAACAGTTTTAGATTCTTTAAAAAGTCTTCCAACTTTTAGCAAAATAATGTCTGATACAGAGATGAATGTGGTGGAACTCGACACCACACCTTACCTCCATCTTAAGATGAGGGAGCTAAGGTCTCTCTGTAATATAAAGAAAATAACCATTGGCTCCAGACCTACCAAAATTCAGCTCCAGGAGCTGTTGGCAGAGTTTGAAAAAGCCAACCCCTCTGAGGATGACTTCACAGAGGAAGAAATTAGTGACTTGGAGGGCAATTCCCCCCTTCCAGTCCTAAATAGGGAGACCAGGGCCTCTCAAGCCCTGTCTCCAAAAATGATAGTCAGAAATGTTGCTTCCCTCACAGGAGGGTCCAGCATTTCTGAAATCACTGAGGATGCTCTCAGTGAGGATGACCCCCTGTTAGCCAGGATGGTCAAAAGATTGGCTTTGGAAAAGCAGCTCCTAGCCATAGAAAGGGAAAGAAAAGAGATGGGCCTAGGTCCCATCAATGGTGGCAGCAACTTAAATAGGGTCAGAGATTCTCCTGACATCCTAAAAATCCCCAAAGGGATTGTAACAAAATATGAAGATGGTGATGACATCACCAAATGGTTCACAGCGTTTGAGAGGGCTTGTGTAACCAGAAAAGTGAACAGATCTCACTGGGGTGCTCTCCTTTGGGAAATGTTCACTGGAAAGTGTAGGGATAGACTCCTCACACTCTCTGGAAAAGATGCAGAATCTTATGACCTCATGAAGGGTACCCTGATTGAGGGCTTTGGATTCTCCACTGAGGAGTATAGAATTAGGTTCAGGGGGGCTCAAAAATCCTCGAGCCAGACCTGGGTTGATTTTGTAGACTACTCAGTAAAAACACTAGATGGTTGGTTGACTGGAAATGAAGTGTGTGACTATGTTGGGCTTTATAATTTGTTTATGAAAGAACACATTTTAAGTAACTGCTTCAATGAAAAGTTGCATCAGTATCTGGTAGACCTAGGTCCAATTTCTCCCCAAGAATTGGGAAAGAAGGCAGACCACTGGGTCAAGACTAGGGTAACCAAAACTTCCACTGGGGGTGACCAAAAGAAAGGGGTTACAAAAACTCCCCAGGAGAAAGTGGGTAACACTAGAAACCAAGAAAAAGAGTCCTCTGTAGGCCCCCAAAAACCAGAACAGGTGGGTGGGCCCCAGGACACAACCCAAAACAAAGGTGGGTACCAGGGTAAGAACTGGGATGCCACTAAGGCATGGTGCCACAACTGTAAACAGTCTGGGCACCACACCAAGGACACTTCTTGTCCCAAAAACAAACCCCAGAACAAGATTCCAGGGGTAACCAGTGTAGCCATGGGAGATGACTCCTCAGATGAGGAGGTCTTCCTAGCCTTCAACTGGAAACAGGGCCCAACAGGTGAGTTGGAGATTCCAGAGGGAAGTAGACACTTCCACCACCTACTGGTGAATGGAATCCCAACCACTGCCCTGAGAGACACTTGTGCCAGTCACACTATTGTGCATGACAGGCTGGTGCTCTCAAACCAGTACATCCCAGGTGAGACTGCCAGGGTAAGAGTTAGCCTAGACAGGGTCACTAAGAGGCCTGTGGCTTTAGTGCCCATAGAAGTGGGTGGCACTCTTAGCTGGAGAAGGGTAGTAGTCAGTACAGACCTCCCCCTTGATTGTCTCCTTGGAAATGACTACCCAGAGGTTAGTCAGAGCCCAAGAGAGAAACTGGTCCAGTGCCAGTCCTCTCCCAAGGATTCTGGAAGTCCTGCCTCTGCAGTAAATGCAAGCAGGCCCCAGAAGAAGAAGAAAAGAAAACAGAGTAGGAAGGGTGGACAACCTTTAGCCAAGGTTACAGCAAGCCAAGGAGATTCTGCTCCAGTAGGGGAGAACTCCAAAAATGGCCCTGATAAAGTCCAACCTGACCCACAAGAAGTCCTGGCTAGTCAGGCAACTGTTAAACCTGAGTGGGTGGCTCCTCAGCTAACAGAAGAAAGAGTGGAAGAAGGGTGTTTACTACAAGATGTGGTAACCCCCCACTCCAATACAGCAGACAGGCAACCTGAACCCAAAGAAGCCTGTAACTTAGCCCCTTCCCTTTTAGGTGAAGAGCTAAAGGTGTGGTTCTGGGCACTGACAGCTGTCAGTGGCCTCTGCTGGGTGTTAGCCTTTATGGCTGCACTATCCTTAGCATGGTGGTCTGACCCCATGCCAAATAGCAAGTTAGGCCCCCTGACCCTATTGGTCATGGTGGGGTTACTCCAGCTCTGGGTAACCTCTCTGGGTAAGCTAGGGGTGACCCTGGCCAAGATAAGGTTAGCAGAGGTGGACACCTCTAAGACCAAAATAGAAAGAATGGGTGGAGACATTGAAGAGGCAGACAAGAGGCAATTCAGACTAGGTCCTATCACTGTGGAAGTGGGTCAGTTCCCCAAAGGGAATGACCTGAACAGAAGGATGTAAGGCAGAGTAGGCCCTGCAACTAACCAGCCTATTTCTCCTACTCTTCCTCGCCTGACAGACTAGGAAGACTCTCCCAGCTTGGGCTGAGTCTCCTGGCCTGTAGGCTGGGGGGGGCTTGTGTAAAGAAATGGCTCCCTGTTGCAGTTACCCCCCACTTTTTGCCTGATACTGATGCTGACTTGACTGAGAAGTGTGCTGGGACCCTGCTAACCAGGCCCCAGCACCAGTGTTCCTTCACCTAAAATGTACCATTGTATCCACAATTGGCACACCCTGGCATTCAGATAAGTCCCTTGTAACTGGTACTTCTAGTACCAAGGGCCCTGATGCCAAGGAAGGTCTCTAAGGGCTGCAGCATGTCTTATGCCACCCTAGAGACCCCTCACTCAGCACAGACACACTGCTTACAAGCCTGTGTGTGCTAGTGAGAACAAAATGAGTAAGTCGACATGGCACTCCCCTCAGGGTGCCATGCCAGCCTCTCACTGCCTATGCAGTATAGGTAAGACACCCCTCTAGCAGGCCTTACAGCCCTAAGGCAGGGTGCACTATACCATAGGTGAGGGTACCAGTGCATGAGCATTGTGCCCCTACAGTGTCTAAACAAAACCTTAGACATTGTAAGTGCAGGGTAGCCATAAGAGTATATGGTCTGGGAGTTTGTCAAACACGAACTCCACAGCACCATAATGGCTACACTGAAAACTGGGAAGTTTGGTATCAAACTTCTCAGCACAATAAATGCACACTGATGCCAGTGTACATTTTATTGTAAAATACACCACAGAGGGCACCTTAGAGGTGCCCCCTGAAACTTAACCGACTATCTGTGTAGGCTGACTAGTTTTAGCAGCCTGCCACAAACCGAGACATGTTGCTGGCCCCATGGGGAGAGTGCCTTTGTCACTCTGAGGCCAGTAACAAAGCCTGCACTGGGTGGAGATGCTAACACCTCCCCCAGGCAGGAATTGTCACACCTGGCGGTGAGCCTCAAAGGCTCACCTCCTTTGTGCCAACCCAGCAGGACACTCCAGCTAGTGGAGTTGCCCGCCCCCTCCGGCCAGGCCCCACTTTTGGCGGCAAGGCCGGAGAAGATAATGAGAAAAACAAGGAGGAGTCACTGACCAGTCAGGACAGCCCCTAAGGTGTCCTGAGCTGAAGTGACTCTAACTTTTAGAAATCCTCCATCTTGCAGATGGAGGATTCCCCCAATAGGGTTAGGATTGTGACCCCCTCCCCTTGGGAGGAGGCACAAAGAGGGTGTACCCACCCTCAGGGCTGGTAGCCATTGGCTACTAACCCCCCAGACCTAAACACGCCCTTAAATTTAGTATTTAAGGGCTACCCTGAACCCTAGAAAATTAGATTCCTGCAACTACAAGAAGAAGGACTGCCTAGCTGAAAACCCCTGCAGAGGAAGACCAGAAGACGACAACTGCCTTGGCTCCAGAAACTCACCGGCCTGTCTCCTGCCTTCCAAAGATCCTGCTCCAGCGACGCCTTCCAAAGGGACCAGCGACCTCGACATCCTCTGAGGACTGCCCCTGCTTCGAAAAGACAAGAAACTCCCGAGGACAGCGGACCTGCTCCAAGAAAAGCTGCAACTTTGTTTCCAGCAGCTTTAAAGAACCCTGCAAGCTCCCCGCAAGAAGCGTGAGACTTGCAACACTGCACCCGGCGACCCCGACTCGGCTGGTGGAGAACCGACACCTCAGGAGGGACCCCAGGACTACTCTGATACTGTGAGTACCAAAACCTGTCCCCCCTGAGCCCCCACAGCGCCGCCTGCAGAGGGAATCCCGAGGCTTCCCCTGACCGCGACTCTTTGAATCCTAAGTCCCGACGCCTGGGAGAGACCCTGCACCCGCAGCCCCCAGGACCTGAAGGACCGGACTTTCACTGGAGGAGTGACCCCCAGGAGTCCCTCTCCCTTGACCAAGTGGAGGTTTCCCCGAGGAACCCCCCCGTTGCCTGCCTGCAGCGCTGAAGAGATCCCTAGATCTCCCATTGACTTCCATTACAAACCCGACGCTTGTTTCTACACTGCACCCGGCCGCCCCCGCGCTGCTGAGGGTGAAATTTCTGTGTGGGCTTGTGTCCCCCCCGGTGCCCTACAAAACCCCCCTGGTCTGCCCTCCGAAGACGCGGGTACTTACCTGCAAGCAGACCGGAACCGGGGCACCCCCTTCTCTCCATTCTAGCCTATGTGTTTTGGGCACCACTTTGAACTCTGCACCTGACCGGCCCTGAGCTGCTGGTGTGGTGACTTTGGGGTTGCTCTGAACCCCCAACGGTGGGCTACCTTGGACCAAGAACTAAGCCCTGTAAGTGTCTTACTTACCTGGTTAACCTAACAAATACTTACCTCCCCTAGGAACTGTGAAAATTGCACTGTGTCCACTTTTAAAACAGCTATTTGTGAATAACTTGAAAAGTATACATGCAATTTTGATGATTTGAAGTTCCTAAAGTACTTACCTGCAATACCTTTCGAATGAGATATTACATGTAGAATTTGAACCTGTGGTTCTTAAAATAAACTAAGAAAATATATTTTTCTATATAAAAACCTATTGGCTGGATTTGTCTCTGAGTGTGTGTACCTCATTTATTGTCTATGTGTATGTACAACAAATGCTTAACACTACTCCTTGGATAAGCCTACTGCTCGACCACACTACCACAAAATAGAGCATTAGTATTATCTATTTTTACCACTATTTTACCTCTATGGGGAACCCTTGGACTCTGTGCATGCTATTCCTTACTTTGAAATAGCACATACAGAGCCAACTTCCTACAGGCCCAAAGTGAGATAGGTATGCCCAGACGTGGGTCCTGTGCACACTGTGCCCCTAGAATCAAGCTATACCCACCTGATGAGCCCTAACAAGGTCAAAATCAGTCCTGGGTTGCTTGTGTTTTTGGTCAAGAAGGACTTGACCTGACCTAACAGTTTTTTGTGTACTGTTCTCACTGGAGCAGAGTCAAGATTGATTTGCATATTTCTGTGTCCACACTGTGTGGAATAGTGTGCAAACTAAGGATGAACTGGGATGTAACCTGGGTAATTACCAGTGGGCGAGATTAATTCAAGCATTCCACCCACCACTTTTTTGTAAACTTCAGTGTTATACCCTAAGTGGGATGTGTGTGCCTAGACGTGCATTCCCGTGCACACTTTGTCACTGGAAACAAACTATATCCATCTGATGGCCCTATTAAAAATTAAACCAATCCTGGGTGCTTGTGTTCCAGTTCAGGAAGGGACTATCCTTTCAGTTCGAACTGGACTGTTCCTATTGGAGCAGAGTCAAGACTGATTTGCATATGGCAGGGTCCAAACTGAGGTGGCATGGAGTGCAAAATAACAATGTCTGAGATGAATTCAAGCTTTCCATCCATCACTTTTTTGTATACTTCAGTGTAAAGCCTTAAACGGGATGGGTATTCTTAGTCGTTGGTCCCATGCATAATGTGGAACCAAGCTATACCCAGCTAATGAGCCCTAATAAGTGCAAAATCGGTCTTGGGTTGCCTGGGTTCTTTTTTTGGGGGGACCTGGCCTGGAAGGCCAGCTGGACAGTTTGCATTGGAGCACAGTCAGGATTTGCATATGGGTGGGTCCAAACTGAGGTGGTACAGTGTGCAAAATAATAATGAACTGGGATACAGCCCAAGTAATTTCCAGTGGCTGAGATTAATTCACACATTCCATCCACCAATTTTTGTACATTTCAGTGTGATGCCCTAAGTGAGACAGATATACACTGACATGAGTCCTGTGTACGCTGTGCCACTACATCCAAGCTATGTCCAGTTGATGATCTCTAATAAGTGTGAAACGAGTCCTGAGTCATTTGTGTTCCAGTTCAGGGAGGACCTGTCCTTGCAGTTCGGGCCAGACTATCTCCATTGGAGCAGAGAGAAAGCTGGTTTGCGTATGGTTGAATCCACACTGAGGTGGTATGGTGTGATACAGCCCGAGTAATTACCAATAGCTTAGATTAAATCAAGCATTCCATCCAACTCTTGTTTTGAATACTGTAGTCCATTAGTGACATTTAACTCCTAGGCCCTGGGTACATTTTGCACCATATACTTGGGAATTATAGGTAAGTTAGGAGTAAGCCAATTCAACCATGTTTGAAGAGGGAGCACAGGTACTTTACTACTGGTTAGCAGGGTTGAAGTGCACAGAGTTCTAAAGCAAAAATTAAGGATCTAACAAAATCAAAAATACCTGGACTGACCTAGCGGAAAAGACAGATTCCCTACAATTGGGATTGTGGAGAAAGTTTAGACTGTCGGTTATAAGAGTTAGAGAGACTGAGTATGTTTTGATCCTCAAATGAGATAGTGGGCGCGAAAGGAGTAGGTAGAGAGGGCTGGGGGCAGTTATTCAAAAAGTAGCCAGTGACATTAAATATTTTTATGTTAAATGTTAATTTAAAGATTTGTATATATTTATTTTAAATGTAGAACAAAATAAAAAATGCTATAGCACTATTAACTTAATTTTGAATTAAATATTGAATTTAAATGTATTACCTTGAATAAATACGTTAAATTAAAAATTAAATTCCCACCTAAATTATTTTTTATTATACATTAATAATCAATAAGTGATGCCTAGAATTAATTGAAAGTAATTTAGTTATATTTTAATACAATTTAATGTAGCATTGATTTATACATTCAAAAAAGTTGTGAAATATTTTATAAATAAATAATGAATGTTTTATTTTTAGATATTGTTTTAACCTTAAATTATATTTAATTTTATTTTACCTATTTTAAATATTTTAATTTACCATTATTTCCTATGGGGTTTTTATTTTAAGTCCCTATCACTATTATTTTCTATGGGAGGGTGTTGCAGTACCAGTGGTTGGCGTGTGTGGTGCAGTACTTACTCCAGCTCTGAACTGGAGTCATTTACTATTGCTTTGGGTCTCTTCTTGACTGTAGTTTCTTTAGCAGTGCAGTTTGCGAATAGCAATGGGCTTAATTTACTCATACCTCCTCCAGCTGCTGCCTCACCCTGCACATGCTCCGAAGGATCTTCAAATGGCTCCCGGTTTGAACCAGGCAAGCTGTCACTCAAGCCCTCCTCACCAGCCACTTGGTCTACAGTAACGCTCTCTACACAGAAATTACCTCACACCTCCTCATGAGACTGCAGACCATACAGAACTCAGCAGCCAGACTCATCGTCACATCACCCCTCACCTGAGGAAAGTCCACTGGCTCCCCGCCCACAAAAGATGCCAATTCAAGATTCTGACTGACACCTACAAGGCACTGCCCAACTAAGACCCAGCTTACATCAACCACCACCCGAGCTTCCGCCAACACTCCAGAATCCTGCAATCCACTTCCCTCTTGCTCACACTCCCCGCATTCACCGATGCAACAGCGGAGGGTGCTCCTTCTCCTACCTCGCAGCGAAATCCTGGAACAGCCTCCTCTCCATCTCCGGACATCACCCTCTTCTCAGGAGTTCAGAAGGGGACTCGAGACCTGGCTTTTCAACTGATGCCTCCCAAGCAGCTCGGATCTCAGCACCTGGATACCCTCGCAGGTGAGTAGAGCACTCTATAAATCCTGACATTGATATCTCACTCGCTCTAAACCCCTCCATACTCCTCCTCAAACCCCTCCTATTTGGTAGTAATTGTGCTTCTTTTTTCCAGGCACCCCCCTTGGTCCTTCCCACATTTACTACTAGGTAGGAAACTAACATGTGGGGATCTCCTCATATAAAAGATAGGAGAGGCGGAGGTGGAGATTTATACTCATTGGTTTGTGAATGCCATTTTGTAGTACTTTAGAAGTACTATTCATAGTACTATGAAACATAATACAAAATGCAGTTTGTGCATAGGCCCCTCAGTATTTTGATTAGGCTTTCAAGAATGTGGCAGCAAATATCCTCCCCTATCCTGCACCAACACCTAAAAATCAACATACAAACTACCAGAATCGCTTACCATTCCGAGCTGTACATCAGAGGAAGGGAAAAAAAAAAACTATTCTCTTTTCCAAGTCCCACATCACTAACACTATTAACCTTAGGCACTCTAGAATGCTCTTTTATTGGTGATATTTGTGTAGGTGTTGGCACCTGTTGTGACATCACTCCTCAAATGGCTGCTCTGAATAATGACTCTAATGCATCCCTCACGCGTACACAG
Organism: Pleurodeles waltl; assembly: GCF_031143425.1. Classification (NCBI taxonomy): domain Eukaryota; kingdom Metazoa; phylum Chordata; class Amphibia; order Caudata; family Salamandridae; genus Pleurodeles; species Pleurodeles waltl. The sequence goes on along the minus strand of NC_090446.1, from coordinate 123,942,089 downwards.
CTGTCTCCACACGAGAACCAGCCTTGTACGCGCATGGTGTTCTGGGAAGATGGAAATGTGATCAGCTGGTGACAGACATCTGCTTATTTGAGCGTACGCGTCGTTTTGATCACGTGTCACACGTCCTCCACCCCTCTCATGTCAAAACTTTCACAAGTTAAGTGTTTTCTCCCCTAAATGCTACAATGCGCAATTAGGTGCATCCCGTGGTTAATGTGGCGGGTTGTGCTTGTGACTCACTTTAAAAGCTGAATTTCTAAACAAGACGTGAATGTTCCTCGGAAATGCTGCCGCACAGAGCAATTTTCTTTGTTCCGGTGTTGGAACTCTTATGTAATCCCCCTCTCCCCCGCCTCAATACTACCAAAACAAGGATAATCTCTGGGGGTGGAGACACACAGCTGGTTGAATACCATCTGCCAGCCCGCAGTAACCGCCCACCACCACTCTGCGCCTTTTAACACGAACTGCAGAGAGTGTGTTGTGCATGTCAGTCATGAACCATCTCTAGTGCTTCATATGTAAAAATAAGTGCATGGGCCCTGAGGTGGTCCTAGGAGGCGACTGCAGTCACGGTGCAGGCTGAGGTTACACAAACATGACTGTCCTTCTTCCACCGCCCTACAAGTCCTGGTGCCTTTACTTCACTATTAAAGTCCTTTTTTGGCCTTTATTTCTCCTTTTGTAACTGTGTTGCTATCTCCGGCCACTGCTGGCGGTGGCCACCCAACCACGGCACCCCAGCGGCAGCCGCACAGCTACATACATTCTCCATGATTCATGGGGGCCTAGGGCCCCCAATGGCAGATTTACAGAGGACACCCCCAAAGGCCTCGACACAAATGAAAGAAACCAGAGTGAACCCTCGATTACACCTTCACCTCCACTTCGATATTCCACCATATACAGAGCATTCACCTAGAGTTAAGATGCGGGAGTGACTATCACCGCAGATCATGACAATATCAAATAACAACCAGCGCGTGGACCATCGGAAAAATCTTAGAGAACAGGACCCAGGAAGTCACTGGCTGCGAATAAGATGGTCCAAAGTATCCAAGAAAAATTATGAGACATAGAAAGCTAGTTTATCATCAATGCAAAGGGTAAATTTGGATGTGATCGCTAACTGGGAGACTATGCTGACCTCACTGAGAAAACAGGCTGGGCCCCCAACAACGCAGCCCTCCATGCTGGAGCCAAAATAAAAGCATTGATTTTAAAGCAACCGAGGTAGCAACTTAACAAAGCAGTAAGACTCATAAAGTTGCCTTGCTAAAAAAAAAAGCATCTAAAAATAAAAGTGCTCCACGCCAGATTTGGGCTGCTTCCTTCACTCGACGGTGTTCCAAAATGGCATCAACCTTTAAACATCAATGGATGCATACTCTGTTCATACCTCTGGGAAGATTTCCTACACATACTTTGTTTATTTCTACTACCTTGGCGTAAAATCTACCTCTGAAACATCTTTAAAGCCAATGGTATCAGATCTTGCTGCCAAGCAATTCTGTTCTGCCTGAAGGGGCTGACTCCTCAATACGTGGCATATTTTGCAAAATTTATCCTAAAAGTGAAATATCTGATTAAACAGGCTACAACCAATCAAGTGGGAATCTAGAATGCAGCACATATACAACCCCTCTTACATGTTTGACTCTTCCCCTGTACTCTCCCATAGTTTCAACGACACGCCATATGGCAACCTGCACTGCACTTAAACCTTCCATTGACGTCCAAGTACTCTGGTCATTATGCTTTCAAGCTAAAGTAATAAAACATTGGGTCAACCTTAGAATGCAGAACTATTTGCCCTGGTGGGGTTTGCAGCAGTTCATATTTTCCTGACATACTCTATCACTAGCGAAAGCAAAGTATTGCAGCATTTAAACATTTATACTCAGCTGGCTTTGACAGTCCTTATGTTTTTTAGTCTACCTTGCTTTTTAAAAAAAAATGTATTCTGTACTTTTGTATCACTTCTGTTTTAGTCTCATGGTTCTTGAGGCACTTAATGGATTGCCAGTGCTTTTTCTCCCCTTGCTTTGTACCTGATTGCAATGGTTTTTATTAGTTGTGCAAATAAAGTAATTATTATTATGTGTTGCTATCTTTAGTTTTCATCTTTCTCCCATTTTTTTGTTTTTTTCTCCCAATCGAAGTCTCAGAATGGGCTGGGAGTTCTTGTCACCCAAAATTAGTGCTGGAGCCAGCAATGCCACTTGAGCAAAAAAAGTATGCTGCCACCATGAATGCAATTCCCCCAAATGTTAGAGCTATATTATATTGGGATGGGTCATCCCATCTTGCAAATGAAGGAGGGAAAATTGTTGCTGTACCCCGTCACATGTGGCCACATGGTAATGACCATGACGTATAGAGAGAATCTAAAAAAAAGTCCAGGACCTCGTGGTGAGAGGAGTATGGGTAACTGGTGTTGGCTCCACTTATTTGCCAGCGCATGCTCTGCAAGGCCACAATTGAAAACACAACAAATTGCGATGAGGAGGAAAGCGGTATCTCCCCACCCGTACACCTTTCCCCACCGTGCACTCCTCCATACTTCTGAAGCTATTCTGCAACCCAGTGCGGTTGCCGGTACAGTCCGTGTTGCATACTGCTTCTGGGTCGTCGGCCGAGGAGTGTCGCCTGCTGCTACTGGCCACGCTGCACACCTCACCTTTAGCAGCTGCCCGTGCCTTATGACAGGCTGCTCTACCGCTCTGATGGCCCCTTGGAGGGAGCGTTTCCAGCCGCACAGCATGGACCATATGTGGCAGTGAAGCAGTGGCTGCTTATCACTGGCAGTGGCCCTGCCCACCCACCTGAGACCTTTGAAGCGGTCCTGTGCTGCCGGCTGTTCCATTTGCACCCTGTATCTTGTCAGCTGCTGTCAACTGGGAGCAAGATGCTCCTCATGCTCCAGTCCAGGGGGCCCCAATGAGCATAGTCCTGAGGAGTCCTCCCTGCCACCTGCTGAACCATGAGTCATTCCTGCTAGCTGCTGCCTGACCACAGTAAAACTAACAGAATAAAGAGAAACCACAAAAAAAAAAAGAATTTCACAGTAAAGCCTCCTGCTTCTTTGCATGCCTTACCATGCGTCCTGTCCTCATGTCTACTGGTAGCTCCTGATATGTGTGTGAGGCCCAAATCATCACCATAAAAGGGAATTCCTGTCTGACTAACGGAACAAGTAACAGTGTTTGCTACTTTTGCCCAGCATTTCTCATAGACAATTCTTCTTACTCACTGGATTACGCTTTGTTCCATCATTGCTTCCATTCCCGCCCTTGAGCCTTTTGTCATGGAGGATCTCCTATCTGCACAAGCAGTTCGATGGAAAGACTGGGCGGAGCGGCTGGAGAATTACTTTGTTGCAGTAGCATTGGACAATGAGAATGACACCCCATGCTCCTACATCTAGCGGACACCACTATTCATAAGCTGGGGAAGTCTGTGGTTGAGGAAGATCCACTTTTCACATACCAAACTTTGAAGCGGGTCCTCACTGTGCACTTCAAACTGCTCGCAAACCCTCTGAGCAGTTCTTACTACTCCAAACAAGGCAACTTTGTGATGAATCAGTGGGCACTTACGCGGACTAAAGGAACTTTCTAATAATTGCACATTGCCTGATGCTGACAATGACATTTGAGCACAGTTTATACAGGGGTTCCTCTCTGTCAAGCTGAGGGAGAACATCCTGTAGGTACCGATGATGTTCATGGCTGACATGCTTATGATGGGGCGGTTGAAGGAACTCTCCAGGGTGTGTGCCGTGCACATGGAAGCAACTCTACAACGACAAGTATAGACCAAGCTGGTCAATTCCATGACATTGATGGGGACAGACAAGAGAAAGAGTCCCCAAACCTGCTGCAAGAACCAGAGTGTGTTATACATGTGGAGGACCCTACCCTCATCAAGGGTCATGCCCTTCCCAAGGAAAAAGGTGCTCCAACTGCAACTAATTAAATCACTTTGCCAAGGTATGCCGCTCATCTGCATCACAAAAGACACAAAAATCCAAGTCAGTGAATGTTGTGCCAACACCATTGGTCCCTGGGGAAGGAGAAGACATGGATAACGATGATGATGTGGAAGGGGCAGTACACGTCATACATGCCATGCCGCATAGAGGATACCCTTGTGATCGCATCCCAAAGTGCACCATCCTTCTCTTGGACCACCGGATCCCGGCTCTTATTGACACTGGAGCTTCCACAAACATTTTGGTGCAATCAGTGATTCAGACCCTCCTGATACGATCAGTCCTAAATCCCACTGTCACCCAGGTTTATGCTTTTAGGTCTTCAACACCACTCTCATTGGCAGCGGTGTCCTCAACAGAAATCTCACATGAGTCGCAGTCAGCACGTGCGAAGGTGTATGTTACCAAGACTGGGTCCAGAATGCTGCTAAGCAACCAGACAGCAGAACGGCTCTATCTGGTTTCTTTTGCCTTCATTGTGCATCTAGGGGGAGTGTTCACGATTTGTTGGTTGAATTCTCGCAACCGTTCGAGGGCTTTGGATACCTGAAGGACCTCCTTATACACCTCCACATTGATGAAACAATGTAGCCGGTTGCACTCCGACATTCCATTGTGTGGTATTCCATCTATGTCCTAAGGTGGAGGAAGAGCTGAGAAAAATGGAGCAGGCAGACATTTTCGGAAGGGTGGATGGCCGAATACCCTGGATGTCCCCACTGTAGTAGCTCGTAAACCTAAACAGCCTGGTGAGGTCAGGATCAGCGTCGACATGCGTCTTTCCAACCTGGCCATCTGGCGTGAACATCATCTGATGTCCACCGTGGATGATATTGTTGCGGAAGTGAGTGAATTGCAATGGTTCTTTGAAATGGATCTCCGAATAGGTTACCATCAGTTGCTGTTGGCTCTAGAGTCAAGAGCCATCACAATGTTTTCCACCCATGTAGGCTTAAGAAAGTACAAGCGCCTCAGCTTCGGAGTGTCAAGCGCAGCAGAAGTCTTTCAAGACACCATCCAGGGAGTGTTGACTGGACTAGAAGAAGTAATCAATGTCAGCGATGACATTCTAGTACATGCTCCAACTATTGAACAGCATCTTGACAGACTGAGGACGATGTTCATACAACTGGGGGATAACAGACTCACCCTACACCCTGAGAAATGTGCTTTTCTCCAGAAGGAGAATGCCTTTTTCGGCTACCGATTTTCTGAGAATGGGGTCATGCCTCATCCAGCCAAAGTTCAAGACATTCAATCAGCCCCAGCACCTACCAATGTCTCAGGTGTCTGCAGTTTCTGTCGGCGATTTATTCAAGATTTGACCCCCCTCACGTCCCACTATGAAAACTAACCAACCCAGTTTAGGATTGGAGGCCAGCCCAAGAGGAGGCGTTCCAAGCACCTAAAAATGCTCTTTACGCACACACTACCTTAGTTTACTTTGATCCATGCAAGGAATCTGGCCTTGGGGCAGTTCTATCTGAGAAAAGAGAGAGTGGTGAGTGGGCTCCTCCGGTGTATGCTATTTGTGCTCTAACAGATACTGATCAGAAATACTCACATATTGAAAAAGAAGCTATTGCAGTTCATTGGGTTGTCACCATTTCCATCTGTATCTTTGCGGCCAACTGTTCACATTTCACACAGACCCTAAACTACTCATACCTCTGTTTAATGGATCATCGTCCAAACCACCTCCCAGGATTGAGAAGTGGATCCTTCAGCTCCAAAAAGACCACTTCTTAGTGGTGTATCAACCAGGATCTCAAAATCCGTCTGACTACTTGTCCCCGAATGCATGACCAGCCACTGTCGGTGAGTTATCTGTAGGAAAGTACCCCTGGTTACCCTCACTTTTGGCATGCTGTCAGTATGCTTTGACTGTTTTCACTCAGATCATGCTAACCAGGACCCGAGTTATTGCACTCTCTCACTCTAAAATTGGTTGCTTAGGACTTTGCACACCCCACTATTGGCACACTGGTGCCCCCATATAAGTCCCTAGTATATGGTACTTAAGTACCCAGGGCATTGGGGCACCAGGGGTTCCCCATGGGCTGCAGCATATATTGTGCCACCAATGGGAGTCCAGGCAAAATGTGTCTGCAGGCCTGCTGTTGCGGCCTGCGTGAAAAGAAAAGGTGCATGCACCCTTTCTCTACAAGTCACTGTAACTCTCCCGTATGGTAGGCCCTCTTAACACAGAGGGCAGGTTAAATGTACCTGTGTGCGAGGTCACCCCCGCATGAGCAGAGGTGCTCCTACAAACTCCAGCTCCATTGCAGTGGACTTCGTAAGTGCAGGGAAGCCATTTTACCTGTGTACTGGACACAGGTCACCACCTGTGTCCAGCTACATAATGGTAACTCCGACCTGGGCATGTTTGGTATCAAACATGTCAGAATCATACCCCAATACTGTTGCCAGTATTAGTTGTATGATTCCATGCATTCTGGGGGCTCCTTAGAGGACCGCCCAACATTGCTCCTACCAGTCTTCTGGGGTTTTCTGGGCAGCCCACGCTGCTGCCACCCCTGAGACAGGTTTCTGCCCTCCTGCTGCTTGTCCAGCTCAGGCAGAGGAAGGTAGGACAAAAGATTTCCAGTGGGAGATGGAGGTAACACCCTCTCCCTTGGAAGTAGGTGTTACATGGCTTGGGAGGTGTAGCCTCCCCAAGCTACCGGTATGCTTTGAAGGGCACTGTGCCCTCCTTGCATAAACTGGTTGGCACCAGTCCAGGGACCCACGGTCCTTGCTCTAGTGCAAAAACTCGACAAAGGAAAGAGAAAGTGGAGTGACTACTCCCCTGTCCATCACCACCCTAGGGTTAGTGCCCACAGCTCCTCTAAGTGGCCACTTGATTCTGCCATCTTGAATCCAAGGTGCGCAGAGGCCCCTGGGAGCATCTGTGTGGCCAGGTCAGGTAGGTGATGTCACAGCCCCCTCCTGAAAGATGGTCACCCTGCTAGGTGACCAATCCCCCTTCCTGAGATATTTAGGGTCTCTTTCTTGAGTGGGTCCTCAGATTCAACATGCACGATTCCAGCAGGAATTCTCTGCATGGTTTACTTCATATTCTGTCCAATGGGACTGCAACTGGACCCTCCAGGAACCGACAATCTGCAACTTTAGCTATAACTCCGCTCTGCAACATTGTTTCTCTGGCTCCTTCCAGCAACTGCAACATTTCCCCGGCTGTGCTTCCTCTGAGGGCGGTGAGTCTTCAGCCTGCACAAGAAGTAAGAAGTAATCTCCCTTGCAGTGAAGGAGTCACTCCCTTGCATCTGCAGGCATCAGCTGCAACGACTACTGGCTGTGTGGATCTGCTCTCCTCCAGAACTGCATGGATCCTGCATCACAGGTGGTGGTCTGGAATGGTCCCCTTCGTCCTCTCTGCCAGCTGTCCAACTTGGGAGACAGTAAGCCTTTGCCTATCCTTGCAGGACAGTACCCCTTTGCACCATGACTCTTGCAGCTACTAAGGTTTGTTTGCTCCTCTTCCAAGGGATCTTCAGTCTTCATGTAGCCCCGGGCCCCAGCATTCCTTTGTGAAAAGCACAGTCTCCTGCCTGCAGCTCCAGCAACGTGGGACTCCTCTTCAAGCGTGCCGAGTGGGCCTCACTGCGACTGCTGTGCCTGTTGCCAGTGGGTTGTCTCTGGGGGCTGCCTCCTCTTCTTGTGACTCTCCCAACTGCTAAAGGTCTCCCCGGACTCCCCTCCTTGGGTCGAGTCCCCTGGGCCTTGGTGGTCCTCTTCAGCCTTGCAGCTTGTCTTCTTCCTCTGTTGCATTTGCCAAGGTATGTTGGTGGTTCTCCGGCACCATTGACAGACTGCAACCTGACAGACGATATGGGACACCATCTGCATCACTCCAAGCGCTCCTTTTCATCTCCTGTGCTGCACCGCTGGTCTTCTTCATCCCACGTCGACTTGGTCCTGCATCTACAGAAGGGTGGGTAGTGGCTCTTGCCACAACCGGACACTCCAACAGAAACTGGACTTGGTCCTCTTCATTTTCAGGTCCTCTTCTGTTGGGATCCACCTTTAGATTCTTCAAGTCTTGTTTGGGTCTTGCATAAGCTTTTTCCAAAGTCCTCCTGTTGGTTTAGGGGAAAACCAAGTATTTACCTCTGTTCTCCTGGTCGCTGGGGGTCACACTGGTACTCACCTCGTGGGGTTCCTAGTTCTTCCAGCTCCCTTCTACTGATTCTACTTCCTTGAGTGGGGGATTGCCTTTCACATTCCACTTTTTTAGTATATGGGTTGGCCCTCCCCTAGGGCCCTCACTGTTTACCTAAAATTTTGCCAAAGCTTATTGCTTTCTATGTTCTTTACTGATTGCTAATGTGTATATAATAGTGTGTTTGCTTACCTCCAATTGGGTGATTGCATATTCAGTATTCTATTATTTGTGTTACTATAATAACGAACCTTTATTTTTGTAACACTGTGTGGTTCTTTCATGTGTGATAATGCTGTGTGACTATAATGGTATTACGTAAGCTTTGCATATCCCCTAGATAAGCCTTGGCTGTTCGTCCACAGTTACCGCTTGAGAGCCTGGCTTCCTAGACACTGCCTACAATACACTAATAGGGGATACCCGGACCTGGTATAAGGTGATAACACCATAGGTGTTCACCACACAGCAGGCCAGCTTCCGACAGCATCTTGAACTCAAGATGTGGAAGAATAATTGCGATTGGTGGTGGAACGGTCAAGGCCTCTACCCATCTCCCTGGCTGACATTATAGGGGCAACCAGGTCCGATGACTGTCTTCAATTAGCAATCTCATCAGTAGCCTCCGGGACCTGGCACACACTTATGCACAATGTGTCCCGCCGCACAGAAGAAGCTTGTTTGACATTATCATCACTTCACAATGTCAGGCAAGAACTTGTTGTTTCCCCTGAATGGTGCCTCCTGAAGGGCCTGGACTGGTAATTCCCACCTCATTTCAAAAACAGGTGGTGGACTTGGCCCACTCTGGCCATTAAAGAGTAGTGAAAACAAAATCGAGATTCCGTGCAAAGTATGGTTCCCTGGTTTGGATGACCAGGTTGTACGCACCGTGTGGCACTGTTCTGTGTCAAGCGGCTGGTCCAGCTAAACCACTGGCTTCCATCTTTACAAAGACCATTCCCTCTGTTCCATGGTACAGGGCAAGTGCAGATTTTGGTAGCCTACCTGATGGTCACATGTTGGTGATTATAGACGATCCTAGAAGAATCCTGAAGTGGAGATTCTATATTCAGTAATGGCGGTCTAGACCATACCTCATTTAGAGAAAGTTATGGCGACTCATGGACTATTAAAGGAAAACAGGACCGACAATTGTACCCCATTTTCTAGTCAAGAATTTGCAGATTACTTGGCATGTAGAGGTTTTCATCATCGCAAAATCACTCCCCTCTGGCCGCAACTGATCGGGGCGTCTGAACACTTCATGAGGACACTAAACAAAGGGCCTCATTTACAAAGCCCGTGGAGCAGAGCAGCGCAGCAAGTGCTTTGCTGGCCACCCTGCGCCACTGGGAAAGGGCAGAAATGTGCGGTATCCACAAGATTTCTGCCCCTGTGCTGGTGCACAAATTGCCATGGTGCAAGGGTGCCTGCGTTGTGGGGAAGATTGTTTTTGTGCAGGAAGGAAGACCTTCCTGCACAAAAACAATCACAAGCAGTGTTTTCCTCTTTCTATATGTGCTGCAGAATCTATGGTGAGAAATAAAGATATCCTTCCCTGTTGCATCACTCTTACGCCACCCCTGAAGTGGCCTAGGAATCTGATGCATGCCCAGTCTTGTAAATCTGGGAAGGCGTCAGGTTCCTTCCAGTTCCATGGGTGTTGCATGGGAACACCCCAAGCAACACTCACGGAACACTCCTTTCACACAGTTTTATGCGTGAAAGGAGTCAATATTTACAAGACCATGAAAAGCGATGCAAGGTGGCTTTGCGTGGCCTTGTAAGTATGGGCTGGCACACTGCACCACCAGAGCGTTAAAAAAAACCAATATGCTCCAATGACGCATTGTGCCACTATTGCCTTGTAAATGAAGCCCAAAGTCTTGAGAATTGCTGTGGACAATGGTCAGAATATGGAGTGGGCTTTGTATGCTTTTCTCCACGGTCTCACTCCTTATGGTACCACCAGAGTGTCCCCAGCACATTGTGTATGAACCGGATGGTGGTTGGCACCATCACCCAAGTTGGAGAACCTTCCGCGTTACAAGATCAAGTAGCTGATGCGTTGCATCGGCACAGCACACAAAATGACTGCATCTCAAGGAGCTGGCAAACCAAGTGACGTGATGGCCGTAATGGTGATTTGGTATTTGTAAAGAACAGACATCCTGGGAACAAATTTAGGTTGCCATTCGAGATTGTACCAGGGAGAGTGAGTGACGTGAAAGGAACCATGGTCACTGTTCTTAAGGATGGTGAGACAATCAAAAGAAGCATATAGTTCTTTAAACTATATATTCAGCCAGACACTGAACCAAAGAATACGAAGGATACTCAGTCAACAGATCAGGTTGACAACGATGAAGAAAATATTAGCGATCAGCTAGGCCTTTGCATCATTCCCTTCCTTGTCTGGCATGTCAGCTGGTCCAACAACAGCTGATCAGTTCAACCGACTCACAATAGAGTGGTCAGAGAGATGACCCCAACATCGCAAAAGTGAGCCGAAAGGAGATGAGGCAGTTTTCCACAGACAAGGCATGGGAAGGTATGATCTGCGACCTCAGCCATTGACTTCCACGAAGTTAAAGGATTTTGTACTGAGCTGAATTTGTTCTTCCTTTCACTATTCAACAGCAATACCGTACCTGTGCAGTCTCCTAGTTTTCATGCAGTAAATACTTTGGCCCTGATTTATACTTTTTGGTGCAAAACTGCACTAATGCAGTTTTGCACCAAAAACTTTAGCACCGGCTTGCACCATTTCTGTGCACCAGCGAGGCACCATATTTATGGAATGGTGCAAGTCGGTGCAAAGGGTGGGCTAGCGTCAAAAAAATGACGTTAGTCGTGTGGGACTTGCACTATGGAAGAAGGGGGTTTTGCCCCCAAAAATGACGTTAGGCCGGATAGAGTAAAAAAAAAATACCTCTAAACTGCCTAGAGTAATTTTCTGATGCAAAACCATCCATACCACATGACTTCTCATCTTAGAAAAGACAGGAGTCATGCCCACCACCCCAATGGCCAGCACAGGGGACCAGGGTCCCCTGGACATGGCCATTGCACTCAGTGCCATGTAGGGGGGCCATTTCAGGGCCCCCTATGGCACTTTAAAAAATAAAATGCAATACTTGCCTGTACTTACCTGGGATAGGGTCCCCCCTCCTCCGCAGCCCCTCTGGTGTTGGGGGGGGGGTGGTCCCTTGGGCCTGGGGAGGGCACTTGTGTGCTTATTCCATGGTGTTCCACCATGGAAATAGGCCCACATGTCCCCTAATGCCCGCCCTGACCCAGACGTTAAAAAATGGGGCAAAGCAAGCTTTGCACAATTTTTTGACCACTCCCATGCACCATTTTTGCACGGGAGTATAAATATGGGTTTAAGGCCATAGAGTCATTTTTTGCACGGGAATGCCTACTTTGCATCTCATTAAGGCAGGGTAGGTTTCCACTTCCAAAATATGACTTTAACTCCATAAATGTAGTGCTAGACAGTCTAGCACCAAAGTATAAATATGGAGCTAGTTTTGCACCGAATTAGAGTAAAAAAAATGACGCTAATTCGGTGCACACAGAGTGTAAATATGCCCCTTTGTTTTTATTTTGTATTCCACTTTATTTTGGTTTGTTTGGGTAAAGGAGGTATGTTATGTTGGGATGGGTCATCCCATCTGGCAAAATGAGGGAGGGGAAATCGCTGTTGTACCCCATCACGTGTGGCCACAAGGTAATGACCATGAAGTGTCGAGGGACCCTTATAAAAGGGCCCGGGCCAGGACCTCGTGGTCAGAGGAGTAAAAGTAACTGGTGTGGGCTCCACTTAGTTGCCCCTTCGCCAGCCCGCACCGCAATTACAAACACAACAGGGTAGAGGAAATTATGTTACAAACCACTTGATACCCCCTTAAATAAATCATATAGTTAATGTCTTGGCCATTCCTTTGCTCCTACTGGCTGACCTATGAGAAGGGCATGGACCAGAAACTACAGAAAGTCAACCAGCCTTGTGGACTCGTGTTGACTTTCTTGGCCCTACTGCAGCCTTTACGACCCCTGAAAACAAGGGTAGGAAGGGCGATGCCAGGATGCCAAGGGTAAAGAGTTCTACCAAGGGCTCCCACTAATTGACTTCTATGGCTGCCCTTTTAAAGCTGAATGAGTAGAACATCACGGAATATCGATGATCGCTCAAGGCCTACTCCTGCAAAAGGTGGTTCTGGATCAGGCGTGCACACCTGCCCTTATTCGGGTTCTACAGCCATAGCACTGAAGCATGGTCGCAGAGGTGTCATTTTTGGAGCATGGGGCACATGTCAAATATTGTCAATGACACAAGTGGAAAAGTAACAAAAAAGTTCTGGAACAATGGTGAAGTGGTGACGTGGGTGCGCGGAGGCTCGACGTTCGGTTAAAAAAAGTTTTAATGTCTTTCATGGCATGTATACTACTAGAATATCGAGTACAAAATATTGTTTGTCAAAAATATCACGGCCAGAATATCAACTAACATAATATTGTGACTGTAAACATAGACAAGTATTTAAGGGCAAACGGAACGCACCAACTAGGTGAACATTGTTACGTAAAGATCGAAAGTGCTGAACAGTAAAACTAAATGAAATAATTATAAATTATTACATAGCCCATATTACCTCATATTTTTGGTTCCTAATAATTGGAAATAGTTTACTGACATCGTAAGCATGGAATGCTGAATTGGCATTGCCAGGTTTTAAACTCGTGACCCGTACTTCACACGATATGTGGTGTTCAACTCACCGACCATAAGAGTATTTTCTGAGATTGTCCCCAAAAACCCGGAGGAGTCCAATCACTTCTGCCGAAGTAGACCTTTTGCAACTGTGAGTCCCAGCCGCCTGCTTGCACCCGTTGGTAAGAAGATTACAGGTAGAAATACTCTGAGTATGGGTAAATGAAAGGTGAGAACCAAGCAAGGCGGTACTGAAAAACTGCAAAGCCATGAGCTGTAAGGAAATTGAGACCAGGGTAAGAGACCCCTTAGAGAAGGGGATTCATGCTCCATGGAGAGGAATACGAAGGGTATCCCTGGATGGAGTGTCATGTGGCTGGAAGAAAGTGGCAATGCATGTCTACATTTTCATTATGAGGATTCATTGGGTCCGTCAAACTGAGGACAATATTTGTCACGCTTCAATTTTTCAAAACGCATATCACATTTGAATAAACAAGTGGGCATGCCAAGAGTGTGACTCTGGTGGAAGTGCCATGATTTTGATACCAGCAGACATGGTATTATTTTTGGGGGAGGGTATAATTCTGAAACGGGGGTGGATGCCACTGTTCTGAAGCTAGTAGAAACGTCAGCACTCTAGCTGGGGGCATCTTATATATAATGATCCAGCATTAGTGATGTACACGTAAAACTGGTGTGCCTTAGGGTCATAATTCTGAAAGGGGCGGACAGGCCTTGATTCAGAAACTAGTGACACGTCATAACAAGTCATGCGTTTGGAATTAGTGGACATGGAGGGATGCTGGGATCAAGGGTATGCCATGATTTTTTTGAATGAGCCTAGGTTTCAGAATTCTCAGACATGCCATGTTTTTGATATCGCTGGGCACTGAAAGGTTTTGAGACTGGTAGACATGCCTTGATTTTTAACTGATAGGCAGTGTTTAATTTGTAAAAACGTAAGTGCCAGGGCCCTTTTCAGAAACCCTCTGCAGCTTGCACCACCTATTGCCCCTGCCATTAGTGCAAACACAACTATTAACCATCACACTCCTACAAATGTGGACATTCATTCTGTTCCAGCCCACCCAAAGCTATCAGAAAAGCATGGGTGGCAGGAATTATTCATTTTTAATGTGCATTGAATTATAACACAGTTTTGTTGTGGTCATCCTAAAATTAGACAGACAGCGCCAACATGTGGTAGACTATCTGAAGTGCTGATGCTGAGAATTATGTGCCGGTGCTGAGCACCAGAAACCACCAGCTCAAATTAAGCACTATTGATAGGCATTCCCTTGTTTTGGACTGTTTAATATCCCTCAAGATTCTGGAATTTTTGAGCATTTTGTGATCATGAAACTAACAGACTTGTTATGACTGTTGAACAAACGGCTATGTCAAAATGTTGGAAACATAAGACATTCCACAATTCTGAAACTGATGTGTAAGCTCTCGCCAGTGGCACTTTTCGAGTTCTTCAGTGCCATTCCAGACTCTTATCTTTCCCCGCTTTCATTATCAATCTGGATGACCACAACTGAAAGTTAAGTATCAACAGCACACACAATTTCGGTCGGATTAACCTCTGACAACACCCACCCGCTCCAACGCACAGAGCAATGCCATCACCATCATCCGATCTCTAAATCTTCAACATGTTCTTTACCCACCACCATCCACCCCCATTTTGACCAGGTTGAGATACACTATTATCAACAATCCTCTCCCTCAGACCCTCTGATATATATCATGGCACGTCAAATCCACACTGACCCAGCAATACTCATGTAACCATGCATTTACTCCAACAGCTTTTTGCCCACAGCCCTGATTTACCCCCTCACCATCCTGTACCTCAGAATGCAGGTGTGCAAAATTATCTGCAGATAGGAGAAACATACTCTCAAACATCTGGATGAGTACAAACAGGTCACACCCTCACAGCTGCTCTAGATGTATCTATATCATCATACTTCAAAGACCTCATTACAGCCGTATGTTCCCAGACCCCATAATTATCCAACTCAATTAACTCTCTGCTCTACTCCCTAGCTGACTTAACCTGTCCTCTTCTCTAAAATTTCTACCATCTGCACACATTCTGCTCCCTATACTGCCACCCACTCACCTTTTTGTGTTCCTCCACGCAAGTCCCTTCAACCTCATCACTTTACTCCTGTCTCTTCTCCCGCCTGCTATCTCCCTTCTTCCCAAGTCCCCTTTTACTCTAGAAGTCTACTGCAGTTTAGGTTCATTTGACTCATTCATTACTATCAATGTTCTTGGTGTTCCATTCTGCGGAGACTGCACTTTCACATCGCAGATATTGTCACCTTTGCACATTATAACCATCAAGCATCACCCTGGTCAATGTCTCTTTTTTACTTACTACTTTTGGAGCACACACCTTGATGAGAATTTGCTTTTTTGGCATGGTCACGTCACCTCGATTTTATTTGCCTTCTTGCTGAACGCTAATTTTGCAGGATACTAAACTCTGTACACTTTAGTCCTGCTAAGCAGTGGTAAAGTGCTTGTGCTCCTCCTTTCAACATGGTAAAATCAGTGTACTCATGTGGGTACATTTAATTTACATTTAAGTCATGAGAATATAGAACAACTTGTACGCAGGGCCTGTACATTTAATGCTGTGTGTGTGCTGTAGCACTCATGGTGCCACCCACTGCAGTAGTACTGTAAAACATGTCTTCAGGACTACCATTATAACCCCGTTTACAACTCCAAGCTTGGCCTGTCAAAAGAACCTCTTCTGATAGGCTTAAACCTTCCTTTTAAATATTACTATGTCATCCTAGAGTAGGACGGATTGCCCATAAGGCAGGGTGCATAGTATTTAAAAGTAAAGGTATTTAAATATAAAGATTCAGGCCCATATTTATACTTTTTAAGCGCTGCATTTGCGCCACTTTTTGAAGCAAAAGCGGCACAAACTTACAAAATACGATTGTATTTTGTAAGTTTGCACCGCTTTTGCATCAAAAAATGACGCAAATGCGGTGCAAAAAAAGTATAAATATGGGCCTTAATGTTAAACATGTCCTTACAGAGAAATATCCCTAAAAGCTATTTTCACTGTAGCAGGTTTAACTGTTCCATTTGAAAACACTGGGATACAATATTAAGTTGAATAAATGCCAACTCCATCTAGGAAAAAGCTACAAATTTAAATTTTGGACTTTCTGAAATATTCATTACAGGACCAATTCATTGGGGGAAGTCAGATTTATAATAAATATTTTAGAAAGATAACTTTTAGAAAGTTACCTTTACTGTGCCTGAAGTCCATGGAAGCTAAATTAGCATTTTGTTCTCCCACTTCTGCTGCCAGTAATTAGCATATGAACAGGCGTGAATGATTTGGGAACTTGCTCCCAGAAGCAAACAATAGGATGACCTGAATGGGCAGTTGAGCCATCTGAATCTGACTCAATATGCAGGATACGTCAGTGGGGAACCTTTTTGACATAAAACTGTAAGATCCTACTTTAATTTCGGATCCTGCTTGACAGGTCTGCTGGGGTTGTTCATACGACACTTACGGGCACTTGAAAGAGGCCTCCATTGTCACCGGCAAATGTTAGCTGTCACTTGGGCAGGGCCTTTAATGTGTTCTCCCCAGCTAGACAAGCCTCAATCACATTGGACCTCTTTTCAAGATCACAGTCTTAAAGCCTGTTTAACAGGTCTGCCGGGCTTACATATGATATTTGGCCACACTTCATAGGAGAATGACAGGAAGCCAAAACCATTCTTGTGTATCCCCTGTCTGGTTGTTCAGAATCAACTTTGTTCTACCAGACCTCTGCCTCAGAAGTTGTTGTGGGTACGGGAACTGGCTCAAAGTGGATTTTAGTATTAGATGTGGGAAAAAACTAGGATTACCATAGGACACACACAGCCAGCCCATCAGAGCTCAAGTTTAATGTGGTAAAAGACTTTGGTCTACTTGAAAATACTCGAGGTGGGAAAGGGTTATCCCTGGGAACCTTTACCCTATTCAGTACGGCATCCCCCGGGATAATTCCCAGTAGCTAGCTCAAGCTAAGTATACATGTGGCCTCTCCAGGGGCTCTATTCAGAACACTCCTGGACCTGTCAAAGATCAAAAGAGGACAGAACCTGCCATCTGAGACCAGAGAAGAGCCTAGAAGACCGGACCTGTTCTACCTCTTGTTGCTAAAACAAATAAGTGGATTCAAGGGCCATAAGGCTGATCTCCTGTTCAAGTGACGTGGATACAACAAGCTACAAGAGGCTTGGCTCTGCTATTGGTTTCTGCCTGACACCCAGTGAGTCTCTAACCACTTCCCCTGTGGGCCTGTGGGGTCAGAAGGTAAAATCCTTGAACAGGGCACAGCTGGTTAGTGTATCTGACCCGCGCTACATCTCAGTCAGCATCAAATTGCACTTTGGTCATGTTCTACAATGACCGTTGACCATTATTGCCACTCTGTTCTTCTTGGTGCTATTTCTACTTACATTTTTGTCATTCTGGTGTCATTTGTTTATTAAATTGTAGTCTATTTTCTTACTCATTTTGGGATTTTCAATATTTTGCATTTCAACTTTATTTTAGTGCTGCATAAATACTTTCCATTTTACCTCTAAGTTAATCCAGTCTGTTCTGTGCTGTGCCAAAATGACCAGGGGGTTGACCTCAGGTTCAGTGATTTTAGTGGTTCACCCTGACAAGGATTGTCATTATTGCGTGAGGTTAATACCTACCCCCTCAAATAATAACTCAGTCTCTTATACACATAAATACTAGGAAGTGCCAGTTTACAGAATTACCTCACAACATATAGGCAAACATGTATTAAAATTATCATTTTAAATATGGTACACACAGACAACCCAGAAGGTTAAATAGCTTCTCAGATTTCTTGAGAACCACGAAAAAGTACTTATACTTTTTAAGCACCGCATGTGCGTCATTTTTTGACGCAAAAGTGGGGCAAACTTGCAAAATTCAATTGTCGTTTTTAGCAGCGCTAAAAAAGTATAAATATGGGCCTTAATCTTTATTTCAGTGTCAGTTTTACCAGACAAACTTCAGTTCACAAAATCCTTCCTTAATTTATCTGAAGCATTTAACACTAAATTATGCCAGCTGCTGATAACCCTTCTCCCTCAATTACTGCCCCAGGAAAAGGCTGGTCTATCTGTGTCTCAAACTCAACCTCTAGCTGCAACTTAACTGTTTATTTTGTTTCTAAAAAACATATATATATTTTTTTAATTACATATTTCCCTACGTGATAAAGTACCATATGGTAAAGATAAAACCTATAATATCGTCTTACCTGCTTGGTAAAGCTGGAGTGGAAAATGCTGTTCTCCTCACAGATTAAACAAGGTGCAAACCATGTACCTTTAAAAAAATCACAGGGGGCAAATAATCATGTAAATATGATCTACTTCTGTTAGCTGCAATGTACTATGTGGCCATTTGCACACCAGGAGACATTAGTACTAAAAAAACAAGCAATGCTCCTGTATGGGACTACTGGAAAACATGCAGTTTTTTTCAACCAAAAGGTTACGTCTAAAGACTAGGCATACTGTCTTTATCACCATTTAAAAATCATGAAAGTAAGTCCATACACTTCAGTGTGAACATAAATATGACTGTGTACTTTTCATAGAGACCCAGCATACATATTAGGCAGACCTATTGTGCGTATTAACATGGAAATTAAGTATTCCACTCATGTACCAAGTATTTCATGTGGCCAGACCTATAAAGAGATCTCTGTTCTAAACCCCTACCTATTACATTTATGAGAGAGCACAATGTAAATCCCATTCCTATTGCATTTGTCAAAAAGTCTTATGGTATTTGCCAGTGTGTCCATAATATAAGCCCCCCTTATTATTTTATTCAGGGGGTTCTTTTATTGTTCGGAAATTGGTTTTTCTTTCCTACTGTGTCTGAGTGAGAGGTCACAATGTGAAACCTCTCCTTCTGTAAGGAAAATCTGGTTCATGAGATTCCATGGCAGTCAGAAGTTACTAACCTTAATTTTGTCGTCTAGGGTCACCTTTTAATGTCTGTGGCCACAGTACCCTCGACCCTCAGATGGGAACTAAGGCCCATATTAATACTTTTTTAGCGCCTCATTTGCGTCATTTTATAACGCAAAAGCAGTGCAAACTTACAAAATGCAATTGTATTTTGTAAGTTTGCCTCGATTTGGCATGAAAAAATGACGCAAATGTGGTGCTAAAAAAGTATAAGTATGGGCCTAAAGGGCATATTTATACTCTGTTTGCGCTGGATTTGTGTAATTTTTTTTTACCCAAATCCGGCGCAAACTTAACTCCATATTTATACTTTGGCGCTAGACCCGTCTAGCGCCAAATTTATGGAGTTGGAGTCTTTTTTTTAATGTGGAAACCTACCTTGCGTTAATGAGATGGAAGGTAGGTGTTCCAGGGCAAAAAATGACTCTAAGGCCTTTGCGCCTTATTTATTCTCCAGTGCAAAAATGACACACGGGAGGGCCTTAAAAAATGACTCTTAACCAGTTTAGAGTCATCTTTTTTAACCCCAGGGTCAGGGCAGGCGTTAAGGGGCCTGTGGGCTAATTTCCATGGTCTCCCACCATAAAAGCAGTCCACAGGTGCCCTTCCCTGCCCTCAGGGACACCCCCTGCCACCCTCGCCCACCCCTGGAGGACACCCATGGATGGGAGGACCCATCTACGGTAAGTAGAGGTAAGTGTTTTTTTTTTTTTAAGTGGCATGGGGGGCCTAACTTGGTTTTTGCTGAGACAGGAGTCATTTCCATGGGGCTTGTGCGTCAAAAAATGATACTAGTCAGGTTTGAGTCAATATTTTTGACTCTAACCTGAATATGCACCATTCTTTGATGCACAAACGCCAGTCTTCCCTTCGCCTCCGCTGCCCGGTTAGAGTCATTTATTTTGACGCTAACCAGGCCGCAGCGCCGGCTAACGTCATTCCATAAATAATGCACCCGCCTGGCGTGTTGGAATGGCGTTAGCCGGCGGTAAACTTCTTGACGCAAATCTGCGCTAGCGCTGAATTGCGTCAAAAAGTATAAATGTGGGCCTAAGTGTCCCATTTATTGTCTGTAAGGGCGAGTAGACAGAGCAGTCCACTACAGACTCATGAAGATGCTGCTGGCTAAAAACGCAGAACACAGAAATGCACAACGTTAACACTCCATAAAGCAATGTCCAGCCAGTACATTTTCTTTAAAAAGGGAAAGTTCTGTAATGGACATACAATTAAATACGAAATACAAAATGACAAATAGGTACCAGATTTCAGGTGGAATTACACATTGCAATCTCTCTGATAAGGGCCTGGCTTATGAACCAGAGTGCAAGTCATGTTTCCTAAAGAAATATTATAGGGGGCAACTAGCCCTGTAAATGTAGTCTGCTCCACGAATTATCTGTGAGGTATCATGTGATCATTTACACACCAGGAGGCTTTAATCGTAAAAAAACAGTGATGGTCTCTATGGGCATACTGGAAAAAAAGTTGCCTTTCACAGTCAAATTAGGTAAACCTACGGGCTTTCTCCAGTCATTCACTATGTAAAATGAGCGGCCTACTGCCTTTATCATCACATTTAGTTAAAAGCAAGCCTGATGGCTTGAACTTGAACATAATGCCTAGAGAGACTCATTAAACAATTTAGGGAGAAACAAATTACTGACATGAACATTTACTCTTCTTCTTGAGACACCAAGCCTTTACTGTGCTGCGACCTCAAAATAATGAAATGTACTAAATCTATTCCTATTGCTTTTATCATAGAGTTGACAAGGTAATTCCTATTGTATTTGACAAAACTAGATGTAAAATTGGAGGCCCACTGTATTTGAAACCACATTTAAAAATGAATAAAGTAAGATTATTGACTTTAGCATGAACATAAACATGATAGAGTGGTGATGTTTGTGTCAACTTCAATATAGTGTAATAACAATCTACACCTAAAGGCTTCTTGGCTTTAAACAATGCGTTTTGCAATAAGTAATTTAGGCCTACTGTCATAACCTCACTTAATAAAGAGATCAGGCCCTTGCATAATTTTTCCCAAGAACCATCAGTTCTAGAGCCTTGATAATTGGGTTGTCACCATAACAGCATCATGCGTACAATAGTGAGCACAATCGGTGCAATACAAATGCCAGTGTTCAGCGGAAGCTTTCAACATCTGTCCAATGAAATGCAGTATGGAGGAAGATCAGTAGGTGGCCAAAGCCTATGCCCCTCTTTCAGGAGGGCTTATTAAAGGAATTTTCGAATGATCACTTAAGGAAAAGGCGACAGCCGCGCTGTCAAGCCAGACCTAAAAGTCAAAGAGGAAGAGGACGGTGTCAAGCTTCTCAAAGAAAGGCAGAACACTCATTTATGCCATATTATGGAGACTTGTTGGATTGCTCAATAGTTCATGATACAAGCAGGTACAGAGTAAGATTATGGAAGTGGATACAGATGACCTTCACAAAGTGCTAACACCAGTACACTATTTTAACTGAGCAGGTAAAACATGAAAACCTCCTCTCGGGTATCAGGGGAGCTTCACATCACAACTCAACAGCAAGCACTTCGGCTTAGCAGAGTTAGCATGAGCTAGAACACATTGCTATGCGCTACAATGGTTAAGTAGTCACACAGAATAATTATTTTTAATTCCAGACTAGAAAATACAGAATCCTGCAAAACTGGTATTTACCTGGTGTGTGATTTGTGGACAAACTATCTGTGTAGCATTCAGGATCACTTCCTCTGATATTTAGCTCCTCGTTCACCTCACTATTATACCTATTTTTTTCACTTACCTGCTTTTTAAATATTCTTTAACTCTAAGCGCCTGATTTACAAGGCCTTAGCACCACTGTTGCGTCATTTTTATTAATGCAATGGTGGCGCAAGCAGTGCTTTACACTGCTCCACATTTACGAACTGACTCATTGGGTGCATTTTGTAAAACCTTGTGTCACACTATGCCTGCACCAGGTATAATGTATGCAAAGTAGGCATTCCCTAAGGAAAAGCCACGCAGAACTGATACAGTGAAATTTACAACATTTCACTGCGTTGTTCAGTGACTTCACTGGGTCAGAATTTCAACGCCTTCTGTAACGAGGCATTAAACTGATACAGGGATTTTCTCTATGGGAGCCTTCCTTGCATTGCTAGTAGCGTCATTTTTTTTACGCTAGTCCAGTAATGCGTCAGTTTAGCACCACAGATGCCTCAGAATTTCTGAGGCATCTGTGAAAATGTGCGCCATAAAGGTCTGTATCGTAAATACAGTGCACCCATGGTGTCATTAGGGGGTTGTAGAGCAGCGCAAGAAATCTGACGCATCGGAGCTGATGCTTCACATTCTTGTAAATGAGGCCCTAAGTATTTCATTATTCTTATAAAATAAATTGTCAGTCAAACCCATTTAACCAGCCAAGCCCTCTTGAAAGGACTTGGTCACTGGCAGTAAATGTAGTAAATATCCCAGTGAGATATGGAGTGATGAGACTGGTTTGATCTTTATATCTGCAGTCCCAAGATTCATTTTTTCAATGGCATGATTATTGTAATGACTTCTATTGCCATCACTTTCTGTGACAGCACTTACTGTGGTGACGTTAGGTTAAGGGTGTTTTGATGTCACTTTCCGTGAAATGCTACCTCAATGGCAGTGCAAGTAAGTCCCAATATGCATGCAAAAAAGAAGCAAGGAAGCCAAGGTTTTCCCAAATTTAGACTGGTAAAATACCATCCAAGCCAATCTGTAAGCAGCTCATGACAAGTCAAAGAAGTATAGCTACAAGGGAGCACCCAGCGTAAGCACAAACGACATAATTCCTGGCTTAGTGTGCTGCATAAATTATGCAAAAAAAGAAAATATTCCTGGGTAGATCTCAAGCTTTAGATGAAGAGCAGTTCTTTTATATGGAGCACTCTACAACACCAACGATACTGTAAATATGTTTACCTCCAACGTTGGTTATTCTAGCAGCATTTTTAAGCATCGGATTAGCATAGTGCTGTGCTCGAAGAGACAGAAAAGCAACATGATTTATGTGGCGCACTAAGCCTGAATGAGCATTGCTTGGACATATGTGTGCGCCCATACGCCTGTATATTATTTATTTTATTTCTATTGGGATGAATGTGTCGCAAAAAAGTAACTTTGCAGCACTAAGGGAGCTTGATCAGTTACTTCTGTTGATCAGGGCAACATTAGGAAACTGGTAGAGTGTAGAAGTTTGGGTGATCTACCAAACATATTCTTAAAATGTGTAAGATAACATTTAAGGTATTAAGAAACCTACAATTTGCACATGCAATGAGAGGTATGATTCAGTTCAACAAAAACAGCATTGTTTTCTTATCCAGCAATTGCTGAATACATTATCATTAAGTGTAGTGGATGAATCATCTATGCGCATATAATTATCTTCTAAATTGTGTCCAAGTAGCTTTAATGCTGTGATGTGTCGCTCCTGAGAACAAAAATCTTTTCTGCGTCATCCCAGGATAGCAAGCACTTAGAGTGGGGCGTCAGAGATGGGTTCTTTTTTTTTTTTTTTTAATTTAGAGATACAGATTCAAAGGGGCCCCAATTCACAAACATATGTAAGTACGTTTATGTCTGAAAAAACAATCTGAATGAGTAATCTGCAGTAGTAAATATCACACAAGTGGTGGGACGTTTGGAAAAAGCCACAAACTTGTATGTTTGTGGCAGTTTCAAGCTCTGACCTGACCCTTTCCCAAACCAGAAATGATTATAGATTTGCTCCAGGGCTGGAATGTTTGCCCTTCCAAGTTGGGGAAAAGAACAGATCGACCCTGTGTGTGTGGCGGTATAGGGAAGGGCTTTCTCGACAGGGAAAATGGTTTGAAAACAGAGAAAAAAAATATCTTTGCACAAACAACACTGCCACTGTGCCTACATCTACCCTATGTATATTCCCACAAGTGTAATGTCATTTGACAACAGCGCAGGACTCCGGGAAACCCGCCCCTGTCGCACCTCTCCAGGGGCCATATGTACGAACACATTTTCCCATAGACACAGAATGGATAAAACCCTTTGGTACATCTGGTCCCAGGTGTACTACTGTGAATTCCCAAAAGTTGTGAATCTGCTCTCGCACTTTGGAGGCCTTTTAAGGCTTAAGATACACCATTTTGTGAATTGGACCCCCAAGTTTGATCTGTGCCGTACTTGAAACAGTTACTTATCTGGTATAGTTAAGTTGCTATTAAAACTACCTATTTAGTTTAAATACAGTTAGAATGTTCGTTTATTTAGCATAGTGACAAAGTTATAAACTATACGAAGTATCAGAATCACACGGTTACCACAGTTTTATGTAAGAGTTACAGAGTTAAACGGTACATAAGGTTAGTTCCACAGTGTGTAAGGTTGAGTTTGGATTAGTCACATAGGCAGGACACTTGCATACTCAGGGGCACACTCTGGTGTGGGGGAGGGAAAACCTGGCTCTTGCCAGCAGAAGTCCTGAGATCCATTGGTTAATTGATAGATTAACTGGAAGTTCCTATATAAGACTGCCGTGTCTTTTACCCATGGCAGCTTTAATCCATGTTCCAAGGGTAAACCTGTAAGGTGGGAATCCCACCATGCCCAAGGTGGTGGAACTGCTGCGATCAGTTGCTCCACAGAAGACGCGTCACTAAAAGGCAGTGACTTTTCTTCCAGTCCGTCACGGAGACTTGAGACCTGCAGGTAATTTCCAATGGTGAGGCTCGATCACCAGGAAAGACATCTGCACCTCCCTTCTAAATAGGATAATG
Organism: Pleurodeles waltl; assembly: GCF_031143425.1. Lineage (NCBI taxonomy): Eukaryota > Metazoa > Chordata > Amphibia > Caudata > Salamandridae > Pleurodeles > Pleurodeles waltl. The sequence continues at coordinate 123,917,354 of NC_090446.1, read as the reverse complement.
ATAAACGAAACAGAGAACTGAAGTCTCAGTACTGTTGTCTTTTCAGTCTGTCCCCTGGGGCAGGTGTATAAAATAACAATATATGGATGAAAGAGAGTTAAACTGTCAGAATTCGTTTGGGAGCAGGGTTGCATAGTTGCACATTTAGCTTAGTTGAATATGTGCATATTTACCAAGTTAGGTTACTTGAGTGACGTCACCATCTATTGTGTTCAACTTCTCTTGAAAAGCTTTCCTCTAGCAACTTTCTAAAGCTGATGTCTTAGAATAAAAAAATATACAGTTATGCAGCCTTTGTTAATCTTCTTTCAAAAAGGAAGGAAAAACTAATTCTTGACCTGACACTTCGTTGTCAGACATTCTTATTATTTGTTTTATTGTAAACATGGAACACTCCAAAGCTGTGTTTGTAAAAGGCTATCAAATCTGAATTTCTGAATCTGAGTTTCAAGCACTACATCTCAAGAGAGCATATTTCATAGCATAACTGTCCCCACCATGAAATATGTGGTCCTATGATGTTTTATTAAACATCTTTCCCTCCAAGCACTTGCGGATTCTCAAGTTAATCATATGTCACTAGGTATGTGAAGGGACTTCAAAAGAGCGTACCTCTTTCAAGATGCATTGACATCACAAGGGTAATGTTTTTTTCCTGCAAGATGGAAGACTGACGAATAAAGTGTGCTCTGGTGGGATTTGGATTTTAAGCCATTTGCATTTGAGTAGATGTGTGGGTGAGTATGCCTAAATGGATCCATTTACGCATGCAAGCACACGCATAGCAATTGGAAGGCGGTAGGAAGTGGGAGTTAAATTTACAATCGTTATTGAGTTTAAAACTATGAAAATCTCCCAATGAAATGCAAGTATGAAGTTGTTTTTTTCAAGTAACATTGTGTGCCAAATGGGTCCTTAACTCCCCTCTACTAGCATAATTTGTCACCGTGTACTTTGATGCTAAGTATTCAAGATGAGTTAAACTGGTCATAAAAACTTTGCATGACCTTAATAAAAACATTTTCAAGGCTATTTTTGGAGATACTGCAGTCAGGGCTGAGATGCATAGTCCCCCAGAAACTGAACTACCGTCTGAGAAATCTGCATGACATTTGTCTAAATGTAATCATTTCAAATGTTCTGAAAATTGGTCAAGGCGGGGGGATATTATCTGTGGCACTCCAAAAGCAGCATTCCCTATTTAAGATACACACATGTTACATTTGTACTAAAAAAGGATTCTTTATTTTTGGTTTATTGTAAATTTGAGTAAGGATTGAGAGTTTTTTTCCGTGCAGTTCGCAAAGTTTAAAAACACTTCTGAGAAGTATCCCTCCGCCCCTAAGGTCATGTGCATGTTTGCTTGTGTTAAGCGAACTGGACAGTGCCAAAAGCCTCACTCAATTGTCTCTGGAGTAGGAGCCAGAGGGCAGAGAGTGCCTGGTGTGCACAGCTAAAAGCTTTGCTCTGCCAAAGACCATGTGCAAATGGCTTCCGAGAGATTGGAGAATTGGCCAGAGGGAGTGACCAAAGGCTTTGTCTTGCAGCCAATACCAACTATGCATGGCTGAAAGCTGTTGGCAACCAGTTATTACTTTGGCCAGTGACAAAGTATTTTATAACAAAAACAAAAAATATTGGTTATAGTTTTTTATATATATATATATATATCACAGAATAACATGTTATTAAAAGGGGTAATTCTAAATTCAGGTGAGTGGCCATTGTGATCCCACCTAAACTCTTAAAACACTGAAATGTGCAAATTACAGTGAGATGTGCAACAATAACTCACTTAAGGCACAGCCTGTGACCTCACACATAATGTAATGCCTGAGATAGTCAAAAGGTATCTGCGCATCTAATGGACTCATGAAGGCATGCAATTGCTTAGTCTAGGCATAAGCAAAAAAATGCTAATACTAAACTGGTTTTGGGCAGTTATGTCTCAACCAGAGAGGAAGCCATTTTGAAACCAGAATATTACTGTTCACAATCAGATGGGATGAGGATAATTTAAAGCATATTTTTGCCTCCACATTAAAGAACTTGGATGGCAAGAGCTACTGGGTTACACTATCTGAGAAATGCAATAATGTTAATATTGTTATACCCTGGGGCTGTCATTAGATTACCTGTCTAGTAACCAAGAACATTCCATATTATTGGTGTCACTACATAGTGAAATGTTTTCTCGAGTTCCAACAGGAGACCTTAATCGCTCAGTAAAGGAAAAGTTACTGCGATAGTTCAATTTATCCTAAAATCACATGACTCTAAAGTTTTACACAGGTAGAGGCTAAGCAACTTTGTGAGTGATCTATGGGTTAATTACCTTTGGTAACAATATTTCTGGTTACCTGCAGATTCTTTACCTTGTGAGTATTCCTTAGGTGTCAAACTGGATCTGGAAACTTAAAAGCAGTATTTCTGCACCCCAGTGCGTGGTGTCGTTCAGCTCCACACGTATTGCTCTGCTCCAGAAGTGTCAAGTGGTTTTCATGTAAGCACCACCCATGCGCACTGATGTCAATTGTTTTCTAGGTTGTCAGTGCTCTCAGATGCAGAGCCCATCAGCAAATTGGCATGACCAGTATGCAGATCTCTAGATTGGGATCTTTTTAGATAGAAAAATAGCACTGATTTCATAGGACAGGAAGACGGGAAGGTTGGTTAGGAATCTGTGGTTAGAAAGAGTAGTCGCCAGAAAGACCAAAAGGTACCAAAGTTAAGCAACTTGTTCTTCTGATACTGTGATATCAAAAGTACTGCTGGGGACAGTAAGCGCCCCTCCATGCCCTTTTATGAAGCCCCTGGATCAACAGGGCTTCTGTTTACTCGATTCAACACTACTATTAAAAAGATGGTAAATAAAAGGGCAAGCATTTACTTAAAGGTTGACTGGTTGAAGAAAGGAAATAAATAGGGTGTCTGCACCACTTACATTTAGGAACACCTTTATTTTAAAAGACATTTTGCAGGGAATATAAAAAATGATTATAAAGTCTGTTTCAAATTCAAAAACTGTACTTAATTAACAAGCAGATGTTTTTCACGTTATATCAGGTCTTTGAGAAGTATACTTTTTAACATAAATTTAGTCATGCTTCCCCCTGAACTGACAACAATGCTAATATTGACCTCAGAGGCAGGTCAGTTGTTATGTGAACCCTTTGGGTTGCGGGGGCAGCTTTTATACGTGGACAACATTACAGTTTATTAAATCAAACACAGGAGAAGGTTTTGTACTGTAAACATCTTGAAGTCATGTATTTCAAGGTGCTCTTAAATGTAATAATAAAGAGAAACGTGGGAAAGTGAAATAAAACAATTGCCTAGGATAACACAATATGGTCATGTGGGGAAGCCAGGATTGATCTCAGGTTTTCTGGTTTCACATTGTGTAATTCAGCCACTAGATATACAGGTTTCACTAATCCTACACCATTTTCCTCCACCCTCCCCACACACACACACCTGCCACCCTGCTGGAATCAGTGCAGCTCTTGGTCACACCACAGACCAAACTTTTTGGCCCCTGGGAAAATGTTTGTGAATACCCATGTTCTGATAGATATTTCTAACTGCAGATTACTCTTCTTGTAAAGAGATACCATAGCAGTACCTCCCATGATGGTGGGTCTGTAAACTGGCCTACAGAAAAAGTTCTGCAGGTGGGCAAAATGCCCCTCTCCACAGACCTGACTGTCAAGGCAAAAACAAGTCATGAACATAAGTACCAACACCCACGTAAGTGTCTGACGAATATCCAGGACAGCCACTCCGAATGACAATGTAGTGGTAGCTGCTATGGACCTGAAGTAATAAGTTCATAAGCCTTCTGGAGGCTGCTTTTTTACCCACTGCATAGCAGATCTTCATTCAGCGAACAACCCATTGAGAGATGGTCCGTTTTTTGGGGGGTTTTGGATTGCCTTGCTCTTGCTTGCTTTGCTCCAGAAAACCATACAAAGAGATGATCATCCATGTGGTGTTCTTTTAAGGTCCAAACAACAGAGTCTCTCTCTCTCCCCCTTTTGATGGATGACATGGAGCAAAGATACCAGAACGGTGAAAGCCAGACCGACGTGAAAGGGAGTGACCACTTTTGGTAGAAAGGAGGTGTGGGTCCTTACACCAAATTATCCATACTGTAGGCAGATGTAAAGAGCATGCAGTTCACTCATACGCAAAGGCGATGTACTGCCGATAAGACAGAGCATCTTCAGTGTCATAAGTCTCAATGAACAACCATGCAGTGGCTTAAATAGGGTGAATTGAAAAACATGAGGACGAAGATCAAGTCCCTCTGTGGCATCACAAGGGGTTTTGGCAGAAATACATGTTTTACATCTTTAAAACTCTCATCACAACAGGTGATTTAAATTAAAGAGCTCTTATCCAGCAACTGCAAAAAGGTCTAAAGAGCTCAAAAGTAACCCTTAACAGTGTCCGATGCAAGTCCTTGCTGGGCTAGGAACAGAACAAACAACAAAACTTTAAAAAACTTTGCCTCTAATGGCTCAATTTGTCAGGTGCTGCACAATCTACAAATATGACGTACACTGATTTTGTGGACCGACGCTTTCAGCCAAGATGATATCAATGGATTCAGGGCAAAAGGTACGGAGATGAATATTGTGTAGGTTCTGGTGCGCTACCCTGCCCTACTGCTGTGAGAGAAGATCCTCCCAAAGCAGCAGCTTGATCTGTCGACTGATGCTCATGCCTGGGAGCACACACTCTCCTGGCCCAGTCCAGTCCCACTAGGATGAATTGGGTCTGGTCATTCCGGATCTTCTTCAGAACTTGGGGCAGGAGAGGCAGTGGTGCAAGGCATACAGTAGTCCCAAGCTCCAATCTAAGTGGATGGAATTGATGAGAGAGTGCTGCTTTTGTATTTTCAATACACAAACATGCTGACATTGTGCGATCTCAGCTGTTGAGAAGACAGAGCCAGGGTTCTTCCCATTGCTGGAAGATGCCCTGAGCCACCTCTGGATGCACCTCCCTTTCAAGATCCACTAGGTATCCTTGGCTAAATTTGTCAACCCTGGTGTTGAAAGATCAGTTGGTTTACCATAAAAGACAATTGATGGTGGTCCAGCAACTTTCAGAGGTGCAGGGCCCCTGGCACAGGGCCGAAGACCTCATGCCGTCCTCTGTGTTGCATTACCATATGCGGGTGGTGTTTTGGTGAATACCCACGGGGCACTATGGACAGAAAATGCTCCTGGTCCACTGTGAACCATAGATGGTGCCTGCAGGATTGAGATATGGAAACAAGTGTCCTGAAGGTCTAACGCCACCATCAAGTTTCCAGGGTCTAGGACAGCCAGGAACTGGGCTAGCATGAGCATGTTCAGCTACAACAGGACAGTCATGAGGCTTCCTCCTCAAACAACAGAATCTCATAATTGTTACAACCCTGTAGTTGGAATGGCATTGTGTCTTAGCGGTGAGGAGAAGAGAAACAACACAGTAAGGCATAGTGTCAACCAGGGTGGGACTTAATACAATGTTTTCAGAGGCTTCAACAAGGTGGGCAGCAGGGCTTACAGATCAAAGAAATTGATGGGATCCAGCCACAGCAGAGTCTAGAGCAGAGTGGATGTAGACCACATGCTTTTTCAGGTCGCCAAGAGAAAAATCTTTGCATTCATGTAAATTCAGAGTTAAAGGTTTGGCTCAGTTAGTGAGCTACAAAATTGGCACGGGGGAAGAGCTTGTTTCATTTGTACAAAAGCATGTTACAATTCCTGAGACCACAGCAAAGCTTCAGGGGTGTCCTGGTATAGGTTTGTTGGAGCTTTGTCACTCTGGTGTACCCAGGATCCACTGGCAACTGTACCCAACCATAGCCAAGAAAGTTCATACTTGAGAGAAGGTCACCAGATGAGACAACTTACAAGAGGCTTCAGTCCATTGTGATGTCAAGTGACCTTCTCCAACAGAGATTTCATGATCAAGATAGTGTACTCTGGAGAGGAAAAACTGCAGTTTTTCCTTTGAGGCCTAATGCCCTTTCTGGCTAATTTTGTGAGAAGAAAGACACAGTCAACTGTGCAATAATCCAAAGTAATAGAGCCCACCAATAAATCATCAACGTACTGCACCAAAGTAGAGACCCCAGGAAAGACCAAATTGTCCAAATCTATCTTTAAAGCTTTTGTCATGAAAGTCAAGAGTCCCCAAATAAGAACATAAGAGGAATTGACTCTGCGTGTATGGAGAAGAAGGCCTGTATGGAGAATGAAAATAGTAAATCATGGGACATTTGCAGAGATGCAAAAAGATTGGTAGCGGGGTTGGGGACCACAGGGAAACTATTCATATCCACATTATCAATTGGGCACATAACCTGTAAAAATCTGTCATTGGTCTTTCCTGCCTTCTTTATAGTAAGGATAGTCGTATTACATCTGATAACAATCTGTACCAAAACCCTCTGGTGAATTAAGTCTGCAATGACTAGACGAATCCCGTCTGGTGATGTCCAGAGAAACAGACGTTCCTCACATTTTAAGCCCTTGTGGACCGCAAAGTAAAGGTCACCTGAGAAAGTAAATCCGATAAATCTTTTACACTTTCCATACAGTTTGCAACAGGTTAGCAATTCCTTTCATATAGTAAAGCCAGCATTCTTTTCTCACTATTTTGAGGGATGCTGAAATAGGCTCCATCTGATATAGAGATTGGCCACAATGCTTATTTGTAATAAGGGAAAGGGGGATGTAAGTGTGTTGGACATGTGGTGGGGAACATTCTGGTTTGAAGTACCAACTGTGTCCATGGACAAGCCCTGAGAGGTTATCAATGGAATTGAGAGGGCTGCAAGGATGAACAGCTGGCGTCATTATTGATAAAGCAAGTGATATGTTTACCCTTTATCATACAATTGATATAGGAGCCTTCTAATCTACAGGAATCAGGGTTTTCAGGGCACAATTGGCACTTCTTAAGCAGCCCCAGAAGTCAGAATTAGGTTCTGATTGGTCAGGTTAAATTTGGGTGGGTCAGCGAGAGGGAGCACATTGGAATTAGCGTTAAGTCAAACCCTTTCCAATGCCCTGGCTCATCTTAGGCAAAATATGATCCTCCCACACCCAAGGCCTCTCATCTGCCACTCACATGGCCCCTCCCGTCCCATTGTCCCCGCGCCATTTGTTTACCGCTTGTGACAACTCTTTGCCCTTGTCACTTCACATTTTGTTGCATTTTTTGCAATTTTAAAGACATCTGTCTGGATTTAACATTCTCTTTCTCTCTTCTGAAGCTATAGAATGATTGACAACAGTCACCAACTTAGTTAGTTTCTCCGTTTGCCATCCAATAGAAATTGTCATCAATTGACTTCTCTCCGTCAGTAACAATACCTGCACGCAGGCAGCACCTACAGCTTAGGCCACCTCTGTTTGACAGGCAGTGACTGGATATCTCTCAAACACATCACACAGCCTGCCTAGATAATCTGCTAGCTATTCCCCTTTATTTTGTTAGTAGTCTGAAATTTTAGTTCAGTCAGTTTTTACCAAGCACACATCAGCAGCAGTATTCAACAATGCATCCTTTGCCATACTCTGTGCCCCTTTGTTCCAGGAATCTTGTCTCGACCAAGGCATTTTAAACCAATTGGTCTCTCACTTCATTGGGTACCACTAAACTCGACTCACGTCAGCCCAGTTTGGTCTACTACAAACACTTTCCAATTCTTCACAAAACTTGGGAGGATTTCCTCTAATGTTTGGGAACTATTATTTGATGATCAATAAATCAGAAAGGGTTTGTGGTATGTGGATGGTGACATTGCCTCTCAGACGGGGTAGTTTCTTAATGGGGGGGTATCAGGAATGGGCAGGGTGGGGTCTCCATTGTCTGCATCAATAGAGTGATGGGACCTTCTCCACTCTGTCCTTGAATCCAGCTTCTAGCCAGTCAGTCTGTAGTTCTTCTTTGAGTTTCCTGAATAGTGGTGAGGTTATGTCCACAGTGATCGCTACACTCTCCTTGGACTAAACACATTCTCGGTCTAGTCGTCTTCACAGTAGTGAAGTCTGCATCCTGTCTAGTTATTGGCACATTTCTGCCTAGCGCTCTATTGTCAGTTGCCTGCATCGTGGCACATGCTTGCGCATTGCCTCTTTTTGCTCCGTCTGCTGGTGATCCCGCAGGTGCTGCTCCATTTACAAGCACATCTGCAGATGCACCCACCAGCCAGCATGGGGAAAAATCCAACAAATCTTGTTTGCTTGGGTCCTGTCTCTCATTCTCTTTATCTTGTGGTTCAGTGATCTGTGGAAATAAACGAGAGGAGGCTGAGCAGCAGAAGCACAAGTCCAACTCAGTCCATAAGGTGACATATTTTAAATTCCAGCTTCTATTGGCTCTTTTACACCATAAACCTGGGATTCATGGTGGCCTCCTCCTGCCACCGTAAACACAGTGCCCATTATTCAGCCTCTATCTTGTTTTTATAGCCTCCTTTGTGAAGTACCTAGTCAATCTCTCTAGATCAAAGGTAACACGTTCAAGAAAAGATTTCTTCCTACCTCGCTAGTGAGTCTCACCCACTGCTTCAGAAATGTGTGCATGGATTTGCCATGTTGGTGGTGTACAGCACAGGCAAGAGTTCCTTCTGGCGGTAGCTCACTTTCCTTAGATTTCTCTGTCCACATCGCTGCTGCCTCATTCGTACTTGGTAAATAGGAAAAGTTCTGCTGGGCTTCTGCTTGCAGTTCATCGCATGTCAGGTGGATTGGGAAAGAAACAGAAAGCAGGCTAAGAGGTCCCTCATAACAGAATTCTTGAAGGGGAGAGGAGAGGTATTGTACAGTTATATCCAAGAAACAGAAAGTAGGCTAAGAGGTCTCGCTAACGGAACGCTTGAAAGGGGTGGGGAAAGGTATTGTACATTTACAACCAAAGATCCCCTTGCATTTGGCCGACCATCATTGGTGTGCCAAGAGGGACTAGCGAAGGAGCTGAGCGGCTGGGTCAACGGACCTCTTTTTTCACACACATTCATCCTTCAGGGGTCTGTTGTTCTGTTCTTGCTGTTCTGTCAATCTTTCCTATAACTACAATGTGTCTAGAGCCCGTTATCTCCTCACCCATGAATTGCACACGTGCAATCTGTGCTACAGGACTGATCGCATTGGTACCCTCCCATCCAGTCTAATTTCCAATTGTTTCCTACCCAAGTAAGTCCTTTAGTTCGCTTTAACACATTACAAAAAATACAAAACAAAACATGTAAAGAAAGCAATATTGGAAAAACGGTGGCTACATAGAGGGGGTCATTCTGACCCTGGCGGTCTTGGACCGCCAGGGCGAAGAATGACGGAAGCACCGCCAACAGGCTGGCGGTGCCTCAAACCCCATTCTGTCCGCGGCGGTAAAGCCGTGGTTGCCCTGCCGGGGCCGGCACTTTTCCGCCGTTTTTGCCCCGGCTGGGAGAATCCGCCAGGGCAGCGCTGCAAGCAGCGCTGCTCTGGGGATTCTGACCCCCTTACCGCCAGCCTGTTTCTGGCGGTTTTCACCGCCAGGAAGAGGCTGGCGGTAAGGGGTGTCCTGGGGCCCCTGCACTGTCCATGCCACTGGCATGGGCAGTGCAGGGGTCCCCTAACAGGGCCCCGGACAGCTTTTCACTGTCTGCCTAGCAGACAGTGAAAAGCGCGACAGGTGCAACTGCACCCGTCGCACGGCCGCAACACCGCCGGCTCCATTCGGAGCCGGCTCCTGTGTTGCGGCCTCATTCCCGCTGGGCCGGCGGGCGCTAACTTGGTTAGCGCCCGCCGGCCCAGCGGGAATGTTGGAATGGGGTACGCGCAGATTTTGCCGCATGGCGGGCGAATGGCGGTTTCCGCCTGGCGTGCGGCGGTAGCCGCCCGCCAAGGTTGGAATGACCCCCAGAGTCTATACCAGAGCAGGCATATCCAAAGGTAAGTTATTTGATTGAGATTTGTAGCTGCAGATTCCTTACCTCAGAATAGATATCCAGCAGCATCTCCCTGGAGGTGGGTCTGGGAACAGATTCAGACCAGGAAGTCCTGGGGGATCAAACAGGCAAGGTGCCCGTTACAAAGGACCCAACTGTCCAAGCAACAGTGCTTGGTAAACATGTGCAGAGATACCCACATCACGGCATGACAGATGTCCAGGACGGGTACTCCTCGAGCTAACGCAGTTGTCGCAGCCATGGTTTCGGTAGAATGAGCCGGCAAGCCCTAAGTGGTTTGCTTTTTGGCTAGCGCATAGTGAATCTTAATGCAGAGTACAATCCATCTGGAGATGGCTCATTTCTAAACAGCTTTCCCTTTCTTTGCTCTGAAGAAAAGTTGACTGTCCCATTGGTGTTCTTTGATACAATCAATGTGGATTGATAATGCTCTTTTTGGGTACAGGCGACAGAGTCTCTCCTCTTCTTTGGATGGGTGAAGCACCGCATAGACGCTTGGCAATGTGGTGGTCTGGCTAATATGGAAGGGGGTGCCACTTTCAGCAGGAACAAGGCACTTATTTTCACAACCGATTTGCCTGGAAAAATGTTGGTATACTCCAGGCAGCTCCATAACCCTCAAGGCTGATGTAATGGCCACTAGAAAGTCTGTTTTAATGGTCAAGAGATGCAAAGGGCTGCTTTGCAGAGGCTCGAAAAGCAAGCACATCAAAAATGTCAAAACTAAATTCAGGTCCCATTGGGGCATGATGAAAGGTTTTGGAGGAAATGTGTTGGGTCCAAGCAATGTTTTTTTTTTTTTTTTAAAACAGGTTACTTGAAAAGGGAGGGCTGATTTGGCAATCGTAAAAAGCTGATATCATTGAAAGATACCCATTAACTGTGCTTAAAGCAAAGCCCGGCTGAGCTAAGAAGAGAACAAATAACACCTAGGACAATAGTGCAGAGAAGGGATCAAAAGTTTTGGTAGTACACCAGGCCAAAAACGTATCCCAATGGCAGGCTTACAGTGCCTTGGATGAGGAATGCCTAGCTGCCAGAATCACATCAAAAACTTTTGAGGCGGGGGTCAAAGACTCAGTTGCCACCACTCAATCTTCATGCATGAAGGTGGCGCCTGCTGTGGTTCAGGTGCAGGATTCTGCTGTGTTGTAGTGACAGGAGGTCCTCCAAAAAGGGCAGCCGCATCAGAGGACTGAAGCTAATGCTTAGGAGACTGGGATACCATATTCTCTATGCCCAATCCAGAGCCACAACATTTACCTCGGCCCGGTCATTCCTGATCTTCTTGAGAACTCTGGGCATGAGTGGTATTGGCAGGAAGGAGTACAGGATGCCTGAAGTTAAATCGAGAAGAAATGTGTCTCAGAGCGAGAGCCGCCTTGGAAACTCCAGCGGGCAGAAGTGCTGACATTATTGTCAAAGACGTATCAGCAGTTACCCATTCCTTAGGTTTGATACAGGCAGCAATCATGTCCACTATGCTCATTCTGTCTTGACAATGACCTATCAAATTATGGAAGGTCGAAATGCAGTCGACACTTAGCGGCAGAAAAAGGATACTTATTGTGTAATGACAGGATATTGAAACTATAGATCTATATTCATGCACAATATTTATTGATTTGTTTCTTTTTGCTGTTCTTCTGTTTTTGTGTTTCACTTTGCTCCGTTCACCTGACTCTCACAAGCACTGTGTGTTCACTTTGCACCTTTACAGTTCATATTTGATGCTGCTCTTAGTTGCAAATAAACTGAATGCATCTGACTCTTTTGATCTTGGCTATATCTGTATCCTCTCTTCGTTTGTATCATAATTCAGTTGGTTATACAGTACATGGTTTTCAGTATTATAAGGGTTTATTTGATTAGTTTCTTTCCTATTGATGACTTTTGGGACATTGTTTTTTGATTCAAAGATAGCGTAGTGTGGCATCATGCCACATGCTCTCTTACAAGGGTCCTTTCAAAACTGCAGTCTAAAGATTGAGGTATGTAGCTGCATGGGGATTGCATCCTAGGGCAATTTTGCAGGTAGCAGCATTGAGTATCATTTTGGAACACTGTCAAGCAGGAACAGTGAACTATAATTTCAGATCTCAAAGTCTATTTCTCAGTTTACAGGCTGAGGCTTCATGCCCTAAGTGGGGGAACCAGTGCTAGCTGAAAATGTTTTCTAGAGTCTGTCTCAGGGGACTACGTACTTGCAAAAGCTGTCTCCTCATCCCTGTGACCCAGTGCTACAGACCTGGTGGACAAACTGCTTCACAACATTGGGCTCAGTGTGGAAGATCTAGCTGGTGGATGCAGGCATTAGTTGCACTGTTTTGGGCTGTTGGCCAGGGGCGGCTCCTCCATAAGGGTGGAGGAGTATCGCCAACCCCGTCAGCAGCAGCAGCAGCAGCAGCAGCAGCAGCTGTAAACTTTTCCCCCAAAACAATAATAAACTGTGTTTATTATCGTTTTTGGGGACAAGGGGCGGATCCACGGAGGTGACGAGCAGTGAGGGGAACTGTGCATGTATGTTTGGCCGGATGTCTTGGGCCAGCCTAGCACACATGCACAGAAGGGTCTCTCCGGCCCAGCAACACAGTTGCCGGGCTGGAGAGAGCCTACACAGGCTCCCAGTCTGCCTGGGAGTTGCCTGGCTGGGTGCTCCCAACCAATCCTGATGCTACTCTGAGCAGCGTCAGGATTGGCCACAGGGCAGGCTGGGAGCCTGTGCCTGCAGCGAGACAGAGGAGCAGAGCGGCGCATCGAGGAGCGAGGTAAGTGGTTTTTAAAATATGAGATGAAGCTTGTTTAGATATGAGCCAGCAATATTTTAGTGCTAGATTTCTGGTGTATTAGGGGACAGCAGTACTGGAGCACTGTGCAGTCCAAGCTGCCTGTCCAGTCTAATGTCAGAAAGCAGCTAGGCTCTGCCTTCAACTCGATGACTGCTGATACCTAAAAATAAGTGACCTTTAATACCTTATCATAGCTTTAGAATCTCTCCGTGTTTCTGACCTTCTAGGTTATGATGGAACTCTGAGTTTGCAATACTGCCTTTGCGCCACTTTGTAACCCCTTGCGCCACATTATACCTGCACCCAGCATAATGTATGCAAGGGGGGGCATGCTGGCGCTTGGAGTCCCTAAAAAATGGCGCAGTGAAATCTACAAGATTTCACTGCACCAATTTATGTGTCATTTTTTATGCCCCCTCAGAGCAGGAATTAAAATGACGCACCCATTACATACAATGGGCCTCCCTGTGCTTTGCTGCACTAGCATCAACATTTTTGACAATAGTGTAGTAAAGCACCACAATAGCATCAAACATTTTGACGCTATTGTGCTAGCGACCGCCATGTTGCACCATATTGTGAGTAAGGTGCCACCATGTTGTCGTTAGGCGCCGTTAAGGGGGTGCAAGAAAAATGGCATATCATCTATGATGCACCACTTTCTTGTAAATATGCCCCTACTTCTCTCACAACCAATGACTGTCTTCTGTCTTATGAGAACATGATTCCTGATTAAAAAATACATTCAAAGTGGTCATTTCAGGAACTGCGTTGTAATTAACATTCATTCGATTTATAAATTTCACCAGGGCAACAAGCAATCACTTTTCCAAACCTTCATCGGGCATAAAAAGAAATGTATATTCATCAAGTCTTTGAAGTGATGTTGCTCCTTCCCATTCCTCAAGTTGAATTACGACATGTGCAAAGTTATGCTTTTATAATCCTTGAAGTATTGATTTGAAACAGTACTTACAGTTTGTCTCCTAAATTACAAACAGATCCCTAAGAATACTTATCTGTATTTAGTTCAGGCTTCCATCGAATCCGAAGAATATCATAGTTTCCAAGGTTTGCTTTAACTCTGGCAACAAGTCAGGGCCAGAGGTTCCCAACCTGTGGTCAGCAGACTCCCAGGGTTCCGTGACACATTCCAAGGGGATCCGCAAGCATCTCAAGGCCTAGGCTGGCAGGAATGCACTTCTCCAGCTGGGGCCTCTATATATTTGTTACTTCATTTGTGCAGCAGTTCTAAAGCACTGCAAAGTTCCTTTTATAGGAGCTGCGTGCAAACTGCATGGTACAAGTTAGAAAGTTATGTTTTTCCCAGTCTTTCATTAGCCTGACACAACTAAAAAAAGGTTTGTTTGCATAGAAATACACTCTTATTATTAAAGTCAAAGCTAACCACTGTGTTATGTTCTGATCCTATGTTTTTGCTTCTCCAGACCAAGCACTCTTGGAAAATGCCTGTCATTATGAATGGCATGTGAATCCTACAACTTGTAGTTCCCCTTTTCCTTATGTAACTTTTTCTGTACACTGATTACACACATATGATTCATTGTCTTTGTATGTGTGTGATGTAAAGTGCTCCGAAACCCTACGCTGGTAAGAGAGGTGCTATAAAACAGATGAAATGCCTGTGACAGAGGGGCTATGAAGGGATGAGAGTCACTTAAGGTTTTTACTTCCTTTCCCCACCACATATTTATGTAAAAAACATTTCTCAGATGTTACGTACCTAAAAAATAATGTAACAAAAAAATTGCTTGGGAGATGGTAGAATCTGGCCTGAGGATTCAACTTTCCAAAATAAAAGCAAACACTGAAAAGTTAGTCGCTGAGATGCAGCACCATCCTTCCCATTAAACTATTTTGATTTTTGCATTTTTTTCAATATAGAATAATTATATCTTTCAGGTGTTTACCATTGCTGTCTTTAACAGGCAGCTGGGGATAATTTCCAACATCTGAATTATGCCCTGCCTGTTGTGATAGGACTGAATCTGTTGAACATTTTATGTTTTTTTGCCCGGCATATTTCTATTCCCCGGTCAAAGTGGATTCGTACAACTTGCCAACATTTGGGTCTAAGTCAATGTCGTACTGCCCTAAGGATCTTGAAAAGTGATACTTCAACCCTTTTAGTATCTGCGGTTAGCAAGTTCCTTGTGGCTGCCTGGCATATACGAACTCGTTATTTTAAGAGATCTTAAAATGCTTTGCAAATAAGTATGTTATAGATATGAAGTGGGAGGTTTTATATTTTATTGTAATATTTAAATGTTTTTTAAATTTTGTCCGTGTTTTAATTTTTCTATGAGTCTAAATTGTTTTATGATCGCTTTGATGGTTATGTTGACCGAATAAAGCTTGTTTACTACTACTATATATTTATTAATTCGTGTATTTGCTTGGTGTGTAATTTGTTTGTGTATTTTTTGCAAATTTTGCAAATTAGTGTTTTAATGTTTGAAATTTAAATTGTAGAAATTGTTTGGGGGGCCCTGGCTTCCAGTAGTGATTCAGTGGGGGCCCTCGGGAGTCAAAAGGTTGGGAACCACTGGTCTAGGCTTCACCAACAATGTTATCTCTACTGCCTAGCAAGAACACTCCAGACCATGATGCGTTTATATTCTGTAACTTTGAAATGGCCACCACCACTTGTGAGGGACTAGTGGCTTAATGGGATACACAGGCCCTCATTATGACATTGGCGGTCGGCGTTAATATGGAGGAAAGTACTGCCAACAGCTGCCAACAGGCTGGTGGTACTTTCCTCCATATTATGACATTGGCGATTTGGCTTCACCCAAACCGCCAATGTACCACACCGACCACCACAGCGGCAACGATCGCCAGGCTGGAGACTTCACTCTCCAGCCCGGTGGCTGTCACTTGCCCACAAAAACCATGGCGGTAGGCACTATCAGTGACAGGGAACCCTTTCCCTGTCACTGATAGGGGTCTTCTCCACCCCCCTCCCCCTACCCAGGCTTCCCCCCACCCGGTCCTTTCCAGACCCCCCCCTTCATACACGCCCCTCCCTTCACACACGCATACACACACCCATTCCAACATTCATCCACGCATGCATACATCCATTCACACACACATCCGCACACACTTACATACATACACGCAGACACACATTCACACAACTCAACATACATGCACTCACACCCCCAAACATGCTCACGCATACATCACGCAACACACACACCTGCATACATGCACACACAGACATAGACACACACAGCACCCGTCACCCCCATCCCCTGTCGGAGCACCTGACTTACCTGTAGTCAGGGGGTCCTCCGGCAGGAGACGGGATGGGGCACTGCTGCCAGCAGCAGCGTCCGCCAGCAGAACATTGCCAGGCCGTTTTCTTCTCATAATATGGCCGGTGGCGGTCTACTGGTGTGGCGCTGCTGCACCTTAACGCCATCCGCCGGCATGGCCACAGCCGGATTTCTGCCATCCTTCTGGTGGGAATCCGGCTGTGTTCATAATCCGGCGGATGGCTGGTAGCCGCAGTGACGGTCTTTTAGTGGCCTTCGCCACGGCGGTAGCTGGTTTTTACCACCAGTGTCATAATGACCCCCATCGTTTCTTTGACCATGCTCAGAAGTCTTGCATAGTGAGTCCATCAAACAAATGAAGTCTCTGTCTAAGTTGTGCCACGACTACCCACACACATTAGCCTTTCCTTATTCTGACTATGTGCACCGCCTAAAAGTTTGGGCTATCAGGCTTGCTGGGCGCAAAGAGGTGGCTGTGGCCACCGATCATAATACATAATTAATGAACCAACAGGCTACGCGGATTGAAGTTGGTGCTGGTTGAGTAGGTGTACTCGCAGCAGCCACTATTTTTTATATAGTGCTTTTTCTTTGGATTATACTTCCGCAGGGCAGGTGCAGTAAGCTCAAATGGTAGGCAGCACCAGAAAGCTTCTGTGAGTATGAACCTTCAGGGCTGTGGCTTCAATAGGTCATTCCTTACTGTATTCAGCAGGGCTACGTTGACCGCTCTCTAGTGATGGTGATGCCTGTGATGAGCTTCCCATGGTGGGCCAGTTTTGGGGGCTCCTGAAACAGCTGTCTGCATCATACGATGGCAGGCTTTGCATCACTGATCAGGGCCTGGAAACACAAACAAACATTTTATCTCCTCAAGCGACAGCTCTTGTAGATTGCGGTTGCAGAAGCTACGCTATAAATATAATTCTTTGCTTAGTAACAACAGCTGGAGAAAAGAAAAATGGCCAATCCATTCTTTACGCATAGACAATATTTTGTTGTTTGTGTGTATCCGTTGTAGTAAACCAATATCATACTTATGCCTAGCCAAATATTCAAGTTTTGTTTTATTAGATGTCTTAAACCTGACATTTAAAGCTGAGATTTGGAAGTTATATGAACTGAGATATTGAGGGAAGGTGGGAATTAAATGAGGAATATATAACATCTGAAGTTTGACCAATATGACAAAATAACATACCTCACAAAACTAAGACAAACTAGACAAACACCAGGGAACATGCAAAACCATGTTAATATAGACAAAACACGTTAGAGACACAAAGGTACAAGCCCAGGGGTAACCAACAAATCTTCCCAGCTAATCATAAATAAATTCTATATAACCAGGGACAGAATAGCAACAGATAAGACAACATCTGTAACCAATTTTCTTAAAGATCTTTAACGTCCTGGGTATCCCCCCATTAAAGGAAGATGCTGCCCAAGGTTTGAGATGAGGTCCGCTGCATTTAGGAAGGATTTGGAGATATTGTTTTATTTCATATTCTGTTTGTGAAAGGGTAGAAAAGGGTGTATTTTAATCCTCTCTCTTCAAATCTTGGTCTGTTGCAAACGTTTTACAAATCACAACTCTTTCATAGCCAAGTCTTGATGGATGTAAATTTTCTTGCCTTCTACCATTAAGTATGACCTTTCCCCAGCTGCTTTTCTTATCATGGCCAAATGATTATGACATAAAAACTTGAAAAAAAACTTGTCCCTGTTCACTGTCATTCATTTTCCTATTAGAGAGAACATGGTGCGTTCTGTCAATTTCACATTTCTTTGTATATTTTAAGTTTATCAGTTTGTGTAGCATATTTTCCAGATACAATCTCCTCTCTAAGTCCTCTATGTTTTATAGTTTAATGATGTGTAGTTTGAACTGCTTGTTTATCTTTTCCAAAACCAAGAGCAATTTTTTCATAAGGAGAAGTTTGGCAGTCACTAGAATAATTATGGCATTATTAGCTTTGATTTTAATTTTATTATTAGATAGTTTAATTGATGAATTCTAATAGCATGACGCTTCTATAAAATGTAACCTAACAAAGGATGTGGCGGTTCCACCATATTACATTTAATAGGTAGAAATTAGAGAGATTGTTTCCTTTTATTCAGATGACTTTGCAAAGTTTTACCGTCCATATTTCTGCAGCCACATGAAATAAAGCATTTCAAATTAATAAAGAACAGTAATTAATACTGTGTGCGAGGAGTGAAGCCTTTTTCAATTACTGTCGAGCTAAATGCATCAAACTGAGAAGATAATTAATGTAGTATAAAGAGATCATAATAGTGGAAATGGGTAGAGCTGTAGGAAAATGATATAATAATATGGTTGAGACAAATTCTATTGCATAAATATATTAGCACCAGTATATAAAGTGGAATGATAGCAGTACAAGGGAGAAACAGCTGCAAGAATGCTGTTTTGTACATTAATTGCAAATCATTGCTGAAAGAATGTACAGCTTTATTTCCAGTGCAGCAGCTTTGCTGACACTGGGGAAGGCATTTGAGGGAAGATGCGTCTCTTGGTTTCCTAGATGCCGCCAATGAGGAAGAAGCATGATGCGCTTACCCTGTTATTCTGAGCTGAAATCCCCAAAGAGCGGCGGTGTTCACTAGGGACACCTCATACAGATGCGCGGACCAGAAGGTGAGACCCCACA
The DNA here is from genome assembly GCF_031143425.1 of Pleurodeles waltl. Lineage (NCBI taxonomy): Eukaryota > Metazoa > Chordata > Amphibia > Caudata > Salamandridae > Pleurodeles > Pleurodeles waltl. Next base: position 123,898,624 of record NC_090446.1, on the reverse strand, counting down.
GCTATATGGGATATCAAAATAATCCCAAATCGTCTTAAGGAAGGTCTTCTTTTCAAGTGGGTGAGCGGGAGCGCTGCATGCTTTGGCCATCTGGGTGCCCACGATTACAATCCTTGACACAATACACGCCATCACGGTGAGCCAAGCATAGTTTCAAGAACTAACTGCTAAGAATTGACAAGATCATGATACCGAGAGACCTTAATGACTGGATAGTGTAGTTGGTGCCTCAAGGCCACCAGAGCATGGCAAAAATAAAAACACGTCTCATGGAAAAAGTATGTGCCCATTAACGGACGTTTAAGTGGAAGAAGAAGTAAGAAGCTGTAATTTCTGGCAAACATCTAAAACTGAGACCAGACCTCCTCCTGTCACCACAGTGGATGAGTGCACTGTACCGTGGTCGAGAGTAAGTGCAGATTTCTGCGCTTCTACCAGGTGACCATCAACTGAAGTACTCCTGGGTGCGTTCTTGGAATACCACAGGGTGGAAATTGTATCATCCACTGTCTTCCAATATGTAAAGCCCAAACTGGAGAAAGTGTTAGCTGTATGTTAGCTACAGACAGTTTTCAAAGCAGACACTGGACCTCCGTTTAAAGTAAAAAAACTACTGAGATGAGGGAAGGACAATACATGATTTTCTACATGTATGTCCGAAACACACAATAGTGTCGCACGCATTGCATGCCAGCCTCCATTTTGTTTGGCTGCACCATCCCTGTAGGATTGCATTAGGTACCACAGAACTTACACCAGAGGTCAAAGGGCCAAACAGTCAGATGTCAACTCTAATAAAAAATTGATTGTTTGGGACCAACACCCTGGGAAGAAATTGAGAACACCATTTGAATGTGCTCCCTGGATAACCGCTGTAATAGGACACAAGCAAGTAAAAAACAACAGCACAGGGTTCAAGAAACCAGCTCTAGTCCTCTTAACTTCTGAGGCTGGAGTGAGAGGAAGTGTTTCATATAGGTCTGTGAATGACTGAGTGGGAACAAGGGAACTTGCAAACTCGCCATCAAAGCCAAGTGCTCAAGACCCAACAATAACCGAGAGTATTGGCTCCCTACCCTCACAGCCAGAGGAACTGTGTAGAGGAGACAGAAAAAAACACTCCATCAGAATATGTCCCAAGGCAATGAGCCTCAGCCGCCTACTCCAGTCGTGTTGATTGCTGATGCCAGCTCAGAGAGTTGGAGGGTCAACTGGGTCCAGATTCAGCCATGTCTTTCAGTTGGAGGAAGCTGAAGGAGCTTTGGATGAGGGAGATGCCATTCTCTGTACAGTTAAAAGTGACATGCTCCTCAGGACAGAACAGACAAGTGATGAAGTCAAATATCAAAAGACAAGGATCCTGCAGCTTGGCTTACCTGACCGTTCTCTTCTGCTTTGGTTAGCGTCTCACCTCCAGTCCATTCCGATGACGTATCTCACGGGGGAGGTAGAGGGTGGAGGAAGTCCAGGCTTACATGTTGAGCAGGGAATGCCTGTCCTCACAGCTTAAAGCATTCAGGGAGATTGTTAGACATATGGCTGTGCATTGATGGATATGTTCAAACCTCGCCAGGAAAATCTGCTGCCTCTTTTGTTTGGGGTGGGGGGGGGGGACGCAAGTGCAATTAGTGTGATTTTGGTGTTTACTTGTAATGAAATTTACTCAAAATTACCAAGATCATGCCATTAAGCCACATGGCATTGTTTTGTGGAGAAATTTTAACGCAAGACCGATTGTTTAGGTATTTTTTTAATGTTAGCAGCATTTCAAGTAAATTTTTTATTTGAGCAGACCATTTGGGTAATTTTTTAGTGCAAAACTGCAAATCTGACCACAAACTGCAGTGTTTTGTACATGAGTGGAAGTACCTTTAACATGGGCGGCCAAGAAATATTTTACATAGATATTTTATCCAAGCAGACCATTCGGGTAATTTTTGAGTGCAAAACTGCAAATCTGACCGCAAACTGCAGTGTTTTGTACATGAGAGGAAGTACCTTTAATATGGGTGGCCAACAAATATTTCACATAGATATCTTATCCAAGCAGATCATTCGGGTAATTGTTTTGCACAAAACTACAAATCTAAACGCATGTGGCAGCGTTCTGAATGCGAGCTACAGGAAATCAACTCAAAATTACAGTTTCGAGTTCGGGTTTGTCAGCGTGCTAGAAGATAGGATCCACAGATGAGTGTGAATGTTTTCAATGTTTGCCCATTATCACCTCCTCAAGAAATGTGATCTCATTCCTTTCACAGCTTCACAGATTAACCTTAGTTCAAAGAATAAAGGATCAAAATCACAAACTCGAACTTGTTTTGTTTTTACGTTTATAGAGTTGCCATGCAGTCCATTTGCATCTATTTCTTGGCTCCAGCAATCTGCAATATGGGAAGTGTATGTTTTTCACATTGTAAATAAAGTTAATAATCACAGCATGTGAAATGCTGCTGGATACAAGGCCAGGGCTGCCTGTTGGAGTTACACGTGACATCAGTTCACTTCCAAGCTAAACTTCTATATTTTATAAAGCAATCTTGTTCATTTCAAATACTATTACTTCTTGAACAGCTTGTAAAGTCAAATATAATAACTTACAATAGTGCACTATTTAATTCACTTCATGCATGAAAACAAGCACTGACAATGCCATTTGCTTTCACTTTTGTTTGATATATCCTGAAATAGTCTGAACGAAGCTTCACTTACATGGAAGGCAGACATAGCAACAGTGCAAGCTTTTCTAAAGCAACACAAAAGCCACATGTATGGGTGGGTAGGGCTGGGTATTTTTTTTGTTCATTCGGTGAGAAGAGGATCACTGTGCGAATCAGCATCTGCTTGCCCTAGAGAAGCAAGCGTTGGCAAAGCCAATAGGTTTCTCCCATGCAAGATCTATTGCCTTTCTCAACATGGCTTAAGGTAATTTAAAAATTAGCTTGCCACGCAGCTAGCGTTGACCGTGTCATGGTGCTTTTTTATTTAACATTAAGCCATGTTGCACAACAGCACAATCTGCTGTACAACATGGCTTATAGTAAACAAAAAAAAATTCTATGATGAAGCTGCATTGACTGTGTCATGGTGTTTTATTTTAATAACAAATCGAGCGAGGGGCGGCGGGGGCAGGGCAAGGCATCGGAGGGAGCAACGATAAAGGACAGCGGGAGGGGGCAGTAATATGAAAGGGACGCGTTATGATGAGGATGAGAGCAGAAACAACGGAAATGGAGGAGGGGTGAAAGGTCACCTAAAAAAATTAACGTGTCCTTCTGTAATGTAGCTGGTGCTCATGTAGGGCACTCCAGTACCTTTGGGTTGAGTTTGCACTATATAAAAAAAATTAAAAACTTAACCAAACCAAAATGACACAAGAGTGGTGTGGGGGAGGATGGAAGGAGAAGCAACAACAGACTGGCACAGGACAACACGGGGGAAGAAGCACCTGTAGGAGCCTGCAGCCAGTGGAAAGACACAGCCCGCAGACAGGAAGCTGCACTAGGTTCGTACTTCATGGCAGGGACCAACAGTGCAAAGCAGTGGAAGGCCTGGAAGAAGCAGGAATGAGTAGGAGGCACTGACCAATCAGAAGGAAGAAAACACGAGCGATGTGGGAGCCAACCAATGATAAGTAATGGAAAGTAATGTTCGGGTTTTAAGCCAGTTTTTAAGCCTTTTAAGATTTCACTGATAGTGCATATGCGCTGTAGATGAGACCTTAAAATAAGTAGGAAACCAGCAACCAAGCCACAAATGGGCATTAAACTGCCTGGTTCGTGAGCCGTATGGGCAGAAATCCATGCAGTTTATGCGCTTCTTTGCTAGCCACGGAGAATGACACACTGCATAAACTGCCCGAAAAACTGCTGATTTCTCTAATTTGCCTATCGAGCAGTTTTGGGTGGTTTTCATAATTTAATTTCGCTCAGCAAATGGATTTGAAAAATGGGAGCATGAGACTGAGGCGGGGGGGGGGGGGGGTTGGGCGCATAGGGCAGGGTAGAGAGAGAGAAAGGAGAGGTATGTTTTAAAGTGTGGTGCTGGCCCTTCTAGCCCTATCATATGCAGTGAAGTGGACTTACCTTTGCTACAATACAAACCCTGGCTTACTGGAGGTACTTCTAGGCATATGGGGGCAACTTTTGCAAATTCTGAAAAAAAAGTAAACTGCTGCGTAGCATCAGGTTTCCTTTGCACGCCATAAAAATAATAAAAACTGTAATGAGTGTTGATTAAAAACCCTATTCCTTTTTAGCAGAATTTAAAATTGTGCAGAGGTAGATTATGTGGAGTTAAAATTGTGTATAAAAGTACATCACTTGATCTAATTTTCTTCCAAACTTTTTCTCCCAGGAATATGTCCTTTAGAAAGAATGGGTCTTTGAAATCTGGCTTGGTTGACTAGATGGAATTCATGGCCAAGTATTACACCCCTACTTTTTTCAAAGATTACCGGCCCCCACTGGTCAAAAGATGGGAGAGGTACAGAGACAGCAAGGGGAGAGAGTTAGCAATTAAATTAATGGTGTTGTCCAGTCTCAAAATGAATAAAGTGACACATTTCACAAGTCCTCCCTGTCAAGAAGTTTGTGTTCCAGTGAAATGTGCTGAACTTGTCCTGGTGTAATTTTTTGGCCCCTCGACACATCTGGCCTGCCTGTTAACAGCTTTCATTTCTGATAGCACTGTGTGGGGCTTTCGTATTTTCACCTTCAGCTGGGCCAAAGACAATGTCTGTTTAAAGGGTCTTCAGACCTCCTTTTGTTCCAGTGCAATCCTGTCTGGGAGCTATCTAAAGCCTCACACCTAGTTTCCAATGCAAAAGGGAAACAAAGGGACATCAATTGTTATCACTTTACTAGTACTTAAGAGAAAGTAGAATTTGGAGGCAGGCTTTTGACTTTGTTCAATCCCTGTAGATCAGAGATATGCATGCACTGTAGGAATATCAGATGTGATTGCATGTACCAGTTTTACAACAATTTATAACAATTTAAATACATTTTTAACATTTCTTTTATAGCGCTACTATTCCCAATGTACGTTATCAGAGAGCTTCACATCACTTTCACACATTATATTGACAATAAATCGTGCAAGTGTGTAAATCAGTGTACAGGATTGTTAGTTACAAGGTGTAGGAGTCACATCTTGCCCTTATAGCTGACTGTGCTATGTTAGACAGATTGCAATTTATGAACTTGAAGTAACAAAAAGATCATTATTGTTATTGCCTGAGATTTGCTGGGCACATGAAGATCTCGGCAGCAGGTGACTTATCCCCATAACATATTTTAAAATGCAGTCTTTGCAACTAATCAAGTTAGAACAGATTTACTGTCACATTTCTGCTTGTTGCCAATTTCCTTGTGTCAGTTTTTAAAAAATAAACGTATATCTGAAGCCCGGATTTACTAAGATTTTGCATCAAGGTTGTGTCACTCGTTTTGGAGCAGCCCAATGCAAAATCTATATTTGGATTTACAAAGCCATGCAAATCCTGATTTGTGTGACTTTGTGAAAAATAAAGTAAAACAATGAAGCAAAGAGCGCAGCCTTGCATTTCCCTGCCTCAGGTTGGCGTTACATGGATCTGTGCCAAAATGGTGCACCTACCTGAGGCTGGCATTACAAGGAGCAGCATCTTTATTTACACTCATTTCCTCTTTACAAATGTGGGTTGTGATGCCACTTCTTGTGATGCCATGTGTGATGTCATACACAGTAATGTCACGCACCCTGACGTCACTTGCATTCTGTCTAACCTAATTAGTGCCCCCACTTCTCTTATTATGACTCCTCCCTGGGCGCTTATGATCATGACGGCTGCACCCACACCCTCGCGAGTTACCCAGTTCCATACAAATTTCAGCTAATCGATACTGTTGCATTCTGGGACTTTAGTTCATTTTTAACCCGTTATTCAATCAACATTAAGTCTGACCTTGAAACAGGAGCTCTTTCAAATTCCAGTACACTCCCGCCACCCCCGACAATTCACTGCTAATTTGGGCTTGTTTTTGGGTGCTGTCCAAAATAGAAGTAGGAGTCTGTCATTGTACTGGTACAGATGTGGGAAGGTGCTGGCTGAGGACAGGAACGAGGATAGACAATGAGGAGGTAATCCGAGTCTTCAGGGCGCTGACCCACTTCCACGAACATGTATCCATTTTGGATTTTAGCATATTGCAGTAAGCCCTCCTAGAGAGGTTCACCCGAAGACTGCTAGGTTTTTAGAATCGAGCGCAAAGTGCTCTGTCCTGTTGTTATCTCTCTAAGGGCTTTTAACCACACCCATGTCACGCCCATCAGTGTGGTTGGTTTGTGGGCTTACCTTTTAAAATTTGCTTGATTTCATTAGTGAAAGGCATGCATACATCATGCCTTTTCTGGTATTTAGCCCTCCTCGAGCTCACCGGCCAACTACTGAAAACATATTAGGCTCCATGTTTTCCGTATGGTTTCTGCACTATTTTTTCTCTTTAATTTGTAGGCAGCGCGATCTCGCTGGGCAGTAATGTAGCGCTTTGCATGACATCAACCCTGTTATATGGATATTTGCACTTTTGCTTGTTACATGAATAATTGTGCTTTTGCCGGGTTACATTGATAATTGTACTATTGCTGGTTACATGGATACTTTTGCTGATACGTTTCACTGTGAGCAAACTTTTGTTTGCTTTGTGCTCATGACGGTTGTTGGCTCGTTTATGTGAAACTATTTTACTTTTCAGTTTATGTGGCAACAAAAGACAGGTTAGGAGTTTACAACGCTAATAGCTTTGACTCGAGTAAACGCGAGACCCAGTGCATTGCAAATGCTTGTTTTATATTGGGATCCAATGATAGTTAAGGTAGGGTGACCAGATTTAGAGGAGCAAAAACCGGGACAGGTCAGACATAAAAGAAGGACTCACTACTTTACACTAATTTTTATATCTGGCATGTCACTTTTTTTGTGTAGCTTTGTGAATGTGTGTAATTAGCTACGACTTGACATTCCACCCTGCGCCCCAACCCGCCCCACCCACCTCTCTCTGCTCCCCACTGGTCTCTCTGCTAGAAGCAGACATGGGACTGTGTTGCCTGACAGTAACAGATAAATTACTTCATTATTGCATACTTTGTAGGCGTCTGTTAAAGGAGAGCATTCCTTGAATTTATGCTTCCCTAGATAATCTGACCTTTGTCCCAAAAACCGGGACATTTATGGCATGATCTGACCTTTGTCCCAAAAACAGGGACATTTGTTTAAAATTAAGAGAAGCATCGGGAAACCAGGACAGTCCTCTAAAAACCGGGACTGTCCGGGGAAATCCGGGACGTCTGGTCACCCTAATTAAGGATACATCTAAGGTAGCTCTTGGCATCAACGCATGCACTGGGCTCCCCGCAGGATGAAGGTGGTCTCAGTCAGGAGAAGCCACCGTACCTCTTTAATGGTCAAGGTCCAGGCTAGAGGGGCACAGAGGAAGAAGAAGGACTTATTGCCGAATGACGGTCAAGTGAGTGCGTGAGAAGGCCTCGGGGTAAGGTCGTTCTTTTCTTCATAGTTGGGACCGCAGGTCCCAAGCACTGCCAATAAATACTCTTGTCAGATTAAATTGGCCGGGTGGACAATACGCGAGTGCCTTTCACCAAGTATGTACAGAATTGTTAAAGATTTAATCGATGACAGAGACTTCCGCATTGTTCCACACTGAGCAGCAGTAGTTTGGGCGAGGCAGCTCGATGGGCTCATGCCCCTGCTGAACAGAACACGGGAACCTGTCTCAGCAGAGGATGCCTAGATTTCAATCCACCCCTCCATGCTCACCGAGACGGTGAGTACACATTCCCTTTTTATAGAGCTTTGAAGAGCTTTGAAGTGCGACAGCCAGCCAGATTATTAAATCGACATTGGTAAACATGAATCATTCTATTAGTTATGTTTATTTAGACTTTTAAATATGTAAGGTTGTATTTCCGTTGTTCTTTCTTTAGAAACAAGTTATAGCTACCGATGTGATCCCTTTCACAATTGAGGTATGTGCGCGTCTGTCTTTCCTTTCCACTATCACTGTGTAATTCCTCCCACGTGTGCTGTATTCCTTAGCAGCCCTGCACGACCCCGACTGCTTACTTTATATTTGACTGCTTATTGTGGCTGAAGCACTACGGAAGCTTGACCTCTGGCTATTTGGAAAACAAAAAAGAAACTAATACGCAGGACACACTTATTGAAGATAATATGACGTTTCCAATATGGCTGCACATATGTTGTATTCTTCATTATGTGTTGCTAGACCCTCTGACAGCCGGCGGCCATACCAAAACTATGTCCAAGCAAGAGGGCGTGCTATAAGAACATTGAAACGAACAGGCCTATTCCTAAGGCTGGGTTGGGGGAGACTCAGGCCCGTATTTATACTTTTTTTGCGCCGCATTTGCGCATGATTTTTTGACGCAAATGTGGCGCATACTTACAAAATATAGGCCCATATTTATACTGTTTTAGTGCCGCCTTGCATGGCTCTGAGTGGGTTCATAACTCTGGAGTAACGCAAGGCAGTGCAAATCTCTGCCTTGCGTTACTCTGTCCCAGGGAGGTGTTCCATGGGTGGAGTGTGGGTGTTTCCACGCATTAACCTATGGAAATTGGCATATTTCCAGATTTACCAGCACTAGTAAACCTGGGTAGGGGGTCAAAATGCTACTCCTTCCCAGGGGAGGTGCAGCTAGGAATAACATCTTAATTTCTCTAAGTGTGCTGCACTACAGCACAAGGGCGCCTTGCATTGGCACAAGTGCAGGGAAAGGACAGGAATGTACTGAATAATGTTAAATATGGTACATTCTTCCCCTTTCACTCAGCACAGCGCAGCGAGGTGGCTTGCTGAGCTGTGTGAAATAATGATTAATCTGCCCCTTGGCATAATTTTGGATTATCAGTGTCCGGAGCATGCATGCTTCCAATATATCTGACACAGATGTGCTTTGATATAACTAACATACCTTGGTTTCCATTGTATGCAAGAGTTGTTTGGTGTGGATCTTTTCTGGAGCATACTTGAGTTTGACTGTACTAGTGGTACACATACCTTCGTTGGACTGTGTTTCAGTCAGTCAGACACTGGATCCGGCTGTATTTGAGGAAACGATATCAATGGCGCTCTGGAGTAGGCGTGTCATGGGCTGACGGACCTGAGATTGACAGTCACATCTCACCATTCTCAGGTTGGACAGTCCTTGACGCGCCACCCACCTCTGCAACCAAACTGTTGATTCCTCAGTGGGGCCTCCTGGCGGATCTTCACCTGAGATGAAAGAAAATATAACAATTACAAGAGGGCTATGTAGTTCTCTCTTACAATCTGTGCAGTGTCAGTGTGAAAAAAAGTTATGTCTGACTGAACCTGAAGAAGCCCCATTCACATGCACCCCACAAGTGTAAACTTTCCTGACACAATATCCCATTCGATGGGTATCCCACATTATATCCTAGTAGGTGTCAATCATATCTTACACAAAAGACACTTCAGGAAATAAACATCGCCCCTCAAAGTAACTAAACACAAGAGACCAAATACACTTTTCTGTTGGAATCAGGCTTAATGTGGGCAGAATCCATAGTGTAGCAATTTTACAATATGCTTAAAATAATTATAGATTTTACACACCCGTGGAAAAAGCTCGTCCTATTGGGAAATACATAATTATTCAAGTTAGAATAACTAATTGAGTGAGGGAAAGTGAAGGGGCTTTAATATTCTGAACTCTTTCTGGGAAACGATCGTATTTCCTCATAAATGGCGAATTTCCCAAAAATTCTTTCTTACATGTTTAATTTATTTTGTACAAATCTTTAGTAATAATAACTTCATCCTATGTATCATATATTCTTTAAATCACAGAATTAAAATCTGTTTAATCTTGCTACCCAATGCGTTTCAGGACGAAGGTCCCATCTTTGGAGGAACAGTTACATAAAACCCTAGAATTAAACAAAACAAACAAAGCACACAGCTGTCAAAGGCTCCTCTTGTAAGCTAAACATCACAAAATGGCCTAGAGTGCAAGGAAACACTCCTTCCTGTAATTGGATCTACTCATATGTGACACAGAAATTGAGTAAAGTTTAGTCAAAAACCAAAAGTCTCAACATGTTAATCTTTCTTCCTGTCTACTTCATTATTTATTGCAGCTGGATGACAAACACCTAGCCTGAAATTATTGACATCTTATATCTGTGTTTCTTAACCTGTGGTCCGAGGATCCCTATGGGTCTGCGAGCCCTGCTTGGGGGGAAGGAGGTCTGTGACTATTTTACAAAATTAAATAGTATTAAAATTAATCAATTAAAATTAATAAAATATATACAAATATGCAAGCAACACTGAACAATTGAATACTTTTTCTATATTGGATTGTGAATTACCTAAACTATTTCAATATTTGAGCATCTGTTTGATATATACTTGTTTTTGTATTTGTGTGTATTGTTCTGAGGTCAAAATCATAGAAATTGATTAGGCTGGGGGTACTTGGTTTCCAAAAATGACTCCGGGAGTGTCCTCATATTTCAGAAATGATTCAGTTGGTCCACAGAAGTCAATGGGTTAAGAACTGCTGCCATATATAATTATGTTCCATATTGTGATGACAATTTTCCTCCGTGACAATGTACGCATGAAACATTAAACAAAATGATTGTCAACCTACTCTGAGGACCAAATACATTAATATCTCCCTCATACACTTGAATATTTCGAGGGAGTTGCATAAAGTGCCATCAAAATATTTCATGCATTTCTTCATAAATACTACTAAAGGATGTCTTAAAAAAAGTTAATGAAACCATCTCATTTATTCCCTTGGGACATTCTAAATGTAACACTTTGATCCACCAAAGTTCTCTTTATAAAATAACTTGTCACCTCATTTGGATTTCAATAATAGCTCACAAATCTGGAATGTTATTTGACTTGTAGCATCTCTTATTTCGTACTTGATTTCATGTTTTTTTATTCTGATGTCCGATTTCTATTCTGCCAATCTTACCCTCATTGCTCTTGATGTATGACTCATGTATGTCATTCCAAATGGACATTTAAATAGGTAGCCACATTAGGTGTTTTACAAGTCGTATACTGTTTAAGCCAAACCTTTTTACCCATGATGTGGTGTTGTTTATAATCATCTTTGATAACATTATACCATTGTGAGCATTGTAACCAAATAAATGATCCTTTTGTTTCTGACATGAACTAATTGTGGATTGTACTTTTAGACATGCGAGGCAGGTGAACCACAAACCTGCATGTGAGCTTTTTTGTAGAAGATGTTTGTTTTGCCTGATAGGAAATTCAGTCACGTTTAAACCATTAGAGGAGTCCATGACCAACTGTGCGTCTTGTTTAATTCTTGCGTTTGGAAAAACTATTCCACTGAAAGAACGTTAGTCCTGAAACGCTGTGGGAAGAGAGATGAAAAATCTTCGATTTTACTTACATACATACAAAACAATATTTAATATTGGTAAAGATTTGCACAAAATTAAATGAAGTATAAATGAAAGCAATTTTGCGTGTGCCCTTGCATACAGTGACAAAATTTCCATAATGAGTATATTACTAATGGTTTCAACGATTCGGAAGAGAATAAGGACCACCTACAACTTGTGATTAAAAACTCGTATAGTTGACAAAAGCCAAATTACTGGGAACAAGACATTATTTTTGATGGACAATGGAGTGTTGGGTCAAAGCTTGCTTCTCTTTCTTTTCAATAAAACAGATGATTCTAGCTTGAAATGAGCGGCATGACCTATTCCAATGGCCCGGTCTATATCAGAAGCCTTATTGCTTCTCTCTAAAACCCACCTCCTTGCTAAGCTCTACAATGGAACAAACAGAAAACAGAATGTTCATAAAAAGAAGATAACTGTGGATTCACAAATCTAGGAGAGGATGAAGTTTGCTTGGGAGATATTGACCAAGTGGCTAAATAGGAACGCGCCTGAACTTGCAAACATTCAATATTCTATTGTAAGCTTATAATATGTGTTTTTCATCTAGCTTGAAAACAGAGGGCCCGTGTAATATCACAGTGAAGACTTTTAGTTATAGAGAGATATATGTAGCTATTATCTTTCTACAAATAGCATCAAAGCACATTTGGTTGTAAAAGGCTTAGCAATGTGTACCCACTTACTGACGTCAGAAAAATGCATTGGCAGTGCGTATCCCCAGCTCGCTCTACTACAAATGGATTTATCTGTCTTGGATACATCTTTGCAGCACCTCTGGAACATTATTAGTCTCAGCTACAAAATACTTATTGATAATACCTGGCCTCTTGCATTCTTTTTAACTTTACATATTCACCATATAATAATTATGGTGAAAATGAGGGAGCCATCCATGCAAAAGTGCTTTCCATTGTAGACTAAGGAGGAAAGCCATTGAATACAAACATGATGGGCTAATTCCACTGGCAAATCTATGAGTGTTACACGATGGCAAATAACTAAAGAAGAAGACAAATAAAGAGAGACCCAAACGTGTACATCTGGCATAGAAGAAATGTATTTACAGGGCACTGGTTAAAGCGCTAGGGCTTAACTACGCAAGTGTAACACCTGCCATTTATGAATCACCTTAATTACATTTTGGGATGTAAAACTTAGACAAAAGAGCAAGAAGGTGCCAAAAGCAAATGGTAACATAAAAGTGTAGAACAGAGAACTAGCAATAAGAACTAGCAATAAGATTGAACAAGGGGGGGCGATCGAAGCGACTATAACAAGCATTTCTCTAGACACTGAATTCAAATCATGTCAAGAAATACAACGGTGGGGCAGGACGACTGTACCCTGATAAATAAGAAAAACCTACTGCTATCCTGGCATCAGAAGAAGGCGGTACGCACTAACTAAATTATCAAAAATGAAACCAAGGAGGTTCAAATGCAACTAGGCGGAAATCCAGTGCTTTCTACAGAAACATAAAATTTTAACATCTTAAGTTTAAGCTTAAGAGTGAAAGGTCAGAAGAAACACAAAGTCAGGATATACAAATGTAACGCAGTGATTGGGGTTGTCGCTACTAACAAGACTTTACCACTACCAAAAGGAACCATCCTTTGCAAACTAATACGGATCTAAACCCATGTCTTGCAGTTTGCACGCATCTCCTTCATGCCAGTTCATAGCTCGTTGTGCTATATTAGAAGGATTGCAACTTATGAAATGGAAGTAATAAAAGGATCTCTATGTTAAAATCAGCAGCCACCTTACCTATCTGCATAAAATACAAATCTGCAATCAGCATGTTACACAATACGCTATGCGGCAGGTACCTCTATGCCTACTTTGTGAGTCACAGCTAGGACTAGAAAAAACACAGATATCTTCCCAGCAAGTGCATTAACCACCAGAGTTATCTTACCATTATTATTATCACCTGAAATTTGCAGAGGGCTCTGACATATGCCATAACATAAGATATTTCTAAATGCAGACTCTGTAACCAATTAAGCAGAACACATGTGTCCTCCTTGCCGAAATCTTTGTGAAATATTTTTTTTAAAAAGTATAAGTTGACTGTCGGACGTTTATCCCCAATTTATGGGATCCCAGAGTACATTTTTTCCAGTTCATCAAAAGGCAGCATTGACTAAGAGAGTGTAAATGGACATCCGCTTTGAATGGGAGAGGCTATTTCAACCCTTCTCCTCTTTGGTGGAACCAACTTACTCGTTGATTCTGGCAAATACAGGTACCAACTCTGGATAGGGCACTTTGAGGTGGGGACAGAAATGCATCTGAGGGCAATATGCCCAAAATCTTGTATGGTTTTGGAATGGCCTTTCCCACACCCATGCATGCAGCAGGTGAAAGCCTTTCTGGATTGGGTCACTCTGACAATCATGTCCAACAATGGAAAATATCAGGCCAGAGGAGGTTGCCCTCAGCCTCATCTTTCAGGCAATGCACATTTCTGGCTAAGGATTGGATGGGCAGCAGATGGCATAATGTGGACAAGAAAGACTGAGAATCTAATTGTTGTTGGCAATGGTGTTCTCTGGGGCTCAGTGTTGTGGTCCCTGAGTTATGTGTTTCCCACACTCTGGTGAAGGTTGAGACGAATCTTGCGGTCAAGTTGGTTTCCGACTTGACCAATTCACTGCAGTTATCTTGTCCTGTTTTCTAGCAATGATGGCTTCTGCCCAGGGTTCTTCCTGGTCTCTTCTCCTCTGAATGAATTTCATATGTCACCGTCCTGGTGAAAAACAGGCCAGCTTAGTTTTGTGATCTGTGCCTCCCAAATGGCTGCTTAAATTGTGACTAGATTTAGCTTTTAGGGCAGCAGGTTTTGACTTTGCCCCCACTAGTTGCATGCCCTTCATTGTCTCCCCATTTCTGCCACTGTGATGTTCTGAACCTTGTAGCCATCTTTTCTAACTAGCCCTGGATTTTAATATGAAAGTGCCCATTTGCGCTGTTCATATATTTTGCACTATCTGAATTAGACCCTCTTGTTATTCCTCTCTATAAACACTAGGGCCCAGATTAACTCAACTTTAATGCAACATAGAAAGGGAACTTGCTATGTTGTGTGAAAGGGAGAGACCAGAAATGCACCATATCTACTAAGGTATTGTGCACTTCTGCTCTATCCTTGCACTGGTGCACTTGTGGCGGCCTAGCACCAAAGCAGGCACCCTTGACTCATGGCACAAGGATGTCCGTATTGTGGTCAGGACAGTTTTTGTGCAGGAAGGCACACCTTCCTGCACAAAAGCTATCTTTAGAAATGTATTACTCTTTGTGTGAGCAGGATGCAGCACACATGCAAAGAGGAAGTAACAAAGAGAAATATAAATATTTCTTCTCTTTACGCCAAGGTCGGGTAGACACACCAAGGTCAGGTAGTCACAAAACTCAGGTTTCGTGACTTTAGTAAATCTGGGTCTGTGTCAAAATGCATGGGTGAATTAACAGGACGCTTATGTTCCACCCATGTAACGGCTCCTCGGCGCAGAGTGCCACGAGTCAGCGAAAGGCACTTCATTGCTTTACTTTGCTAGTACAAACTGATGCAAGGTCATGCAAATATCGCCTTGCATGTCATTGTAAATGTCCCTTAAGCACTTGTGTTGCCTTATGTTGACTTGTGGGATGCAAGGCCAAAGCATGTGCTTAGTGAACCTGATCCTAGATGAGAGGTAGCAGAGCATTATTGGTACTGGCTCCAGCCTTCTGGAACAAACTCCCTCTTCAGCTACATCCGTCTTGCAGTCACCTCAGAACTGTACTATTCTCTCATCCTTCTTCAGAATAAACAGCACCCTTTGCCGACCAACTCGCCTTGGCTCCTGCTGTTGCTATGGTTTCAGCAACAAAAATGCTTTAGGGAACGCGCTCTACAACCGACAGTGTTAAAGTGCTCTAGGCCTGCCATGGGGTATGGACTACACAGTGTAAATACCGAGTACAAGAAGATAGCGATTGAAATATTGAGGATGCTCAGAGGGTCTGATGGCTAAGGTTGCTGAATAGGCGTGAACATTACAGTTAAAGAGGTGCTTCACTAGAACTCAATTCACACATTTTGTTTTCATGACCCATAAACTTTGCACATCACTACTGTCAACAGTAGATCCATGGACAGCACAAATGTATATAAAAACAAGTATTTACAAATGCAATAGGGTTAGCCTTTTATAGCCTATAGATTTACGCAAGGGGAGCATTGCGGCTTGGTTGGGCCCACCATATATTTTATCAGAGGCCATGCCAATGAAAGAGGACGCATGTATTTTGTGGGCAGCACACCTATGGTTGGTTATATGTAAAAAACAATGCATCTTCGATTAATTCTTAAAAATTTGATTCTGTTAAAAAGTCAGAAATAAGAAAACTATTATGCTTTCCGATATATTCCTAAAAATATCAATAACGTGTTTTTAAATTTAAAAAAAACACAACAAATACAAAACTGTAGGCTCGATTCACTAACATTTTTCTGCAAGGAGAGTTGGTGGTGAACTCCAAGAGGCAAGGACTACGCCTGGAATTAAGTCATAAACCAGGAAGCACTAGAAGAGTAAGTCACAGCTACGTCACAGTAGAGTTGCGTCCCTTGCTTTATTTAGCCACTCTCCTCCAGAGGGCAGCAGCAGCCTAACAACCTAAGCTCTGCAACAGGGGCAATAAGAGAGCAAAAGCAAAGCCACGAGCAGTGAGCAACAGGGCGGCGGGTGGGGCTTAAAGAAAGAGCCCAGGTGACAAGATACCCTTCTTTCTGACCTCTTTGGACCAGTGGTACTATATTCTCCCCTTTCCTCATTAATGCAAGTCCATTCATTATAATGTGCTATTTCCACTTTTACGTGAGCCGGTGTGTGCACAAGCTTGTTATAAGCAACCAATCAGTGGGTGTGTTACATGCCCAACCCAAAGATTATGAAACGTTGCGGGGACACCCAGGTGGAGAAGGCCCATCGGACCGTTTGCAACTGGTAAAATGCATTTTGCCATGTACGAAAGGCAAAATGCAACTCAGAACATGTTACCAAATCGCATTCTGGCATTTGTGATTTGGTATTAGGGAGGGACGTGTTTACGGCGTCCCTTTCTAATAACCGAATAGCAACGGCATGTTTGAATGTATGAATGTTTTGCAGCCAGATTGTGGTGGCAAAACATTCATCTTTTACCAACTCGTAGAGGAGGCGGTAACCCATTTGCAAATGGGAAGGGGTCTCCAAGGGACCCTTTCCCCTTTGTGAACGTAAGTGAAAACATTTTTTTAGAGCAGGCACTGCCAAATGTAAAAAAATGAAAAGAACACTTTTTAGTTTTCTTCTTGTAAAGAAAATAAAACGGCTGAATTACAAAACAAATCTGCTTTATTTAAAAAGCAGTTGCAGACATGGTGGTCTGCTGACCCCATCAGGCCACCATCCCTGTGAGTGTTGGCCATTCCCAATGGGTCGTAAATTGTGACCTGCCTCATGAATATTGCTGAGGCAGGTCCTTGCGACCCATTTGGGAATCGCAAACAGTGTTCAACACAATGTAGTGCAGTGCTGTTTGCGATTTCCTGTTGCAAATCGCAAATAGGAAATCGCAAACTGGATTTTTCGTATATATCTCGCACTTAGGGCCTGATTTTGAGTTTGACGGATGGAGTTATTCTGTCACAAGCTTGACGGATAGTCCGCCCGCTATATTACCATGCCATTATATACTATGGACATCGTAATACTGCGGACGCGATATCCCTCACGTTTGTGGCGGAGTAGCCTCTCCGCCACGCTCGAAATCAGGGCCGTTACCTAACACCATTGCAGCTCTGCAGTATGGAGCAAGAAAATTATGAAAATATAAAATACTGTTCAAGCAACAAGAGGAAAAATGTTTCAGTAAAAAAATATTTGATCTAAAAGGTGTGTTTTTTTCCCTTTGATTATGGCAACTGATAGATGGGAGTGCCCATTTGTACGTGTAACAAAACCCTAACTAAAATTATGGAAACATAATTTAACAATTGCTTGCTATTAAAATTACAGCTTGGTTCCCTCCTTCTTCCTTTTTGGCACTTCATTGTGTAACCACACCCCGACCTAATGCGGGGGGGGCGATAATTCTGTGATGCCAGTAGGCAGTGGTCCCCGAGTCCCTTTCCCATAAACCTACTACTGGTGCTATTTGGAGATTATTTCATTTGTCTAGGTTTTGGTCAGCTGTTTGGGTAGTGGAGGGTTAGTCAGGGTGCTGTGACTGCATGTGCTGTTGTATTAAATACTGTGGCCCAACAATGACATTCCAACACTACCCCTATGTTTGTAAGTGCACTAAACTATTTTTAAACGGCGGAGAGTGGATGAAAACGCCCTCATCACTACTGCGCGGGTAGATTTAAGAAAATTTCTTGCGTCCCTTAGCACTCCCTACTGCCACCATTTGTGTGCAGTATTTAAAATATGACGCACCATGGCACATGGTAGGGGGCAATAGCATCAAAAGCTACACAAACATTGCAACACGGTTTTACTTCACATCAGAGTTGGCTTACCACGGCTTTAAAGCTGTAAACTTAATTGGCAACTTTTTCATGTTATTTTAAGCCCATTCTAAGGAGCGCTATTTCTCGATACTTCATAGTTTCTACAGATTATTTGGGGACTCTTTTCGGATTATTTACCTTTAAAGACCTGACCCATAGAGACTGTGAGGTGGAATTTGGAATCTTCCTCGTTTTTCAGTGCATCTATAGCGAACGAATGCACATCTTCAGTACATAAATCGATTTACCCGTTCTTTAGCCTTGAAAAAGTCACGTTTTTAGTGATGAAACACATGTTGGCTGCCTTGTTCTATCTTTGAAAATATATAAAGGATTACATCACTACCAAATAAAAGCCTTTTGCATTTTGGACATGCAACATCAATGTACTTGAGCCGGTGTTTGATTATGATGCAACTGGACTTGTGTTTTGAGTAGTGTGGTATAATTTTTGTCTTGATTATTGATTAGGTTTCTTGGGTAGTAAAGAAACCAATACCACTTTAGCACCTGCACAATGACTTTGTGAACCTTATACTCTGCCCTATATTGGAGTTCAATGTTGGATGTGCGTTCTTTAATCTACTACTACCCTATTTTGTTGCCATTTTTTAACGCCTGCTCTAAGCAGGCATTAAAAATGCCCATAAAATGGCACAAAGAAATATTTTTGATTTCTTTGTGCCATTTTTTCGCGCCCTCCCCTTACCGGGGGAACGCCCCCTTGCATACGTTATGCGTGGCACAGGCTTAATGTGGCACAAGGGTTTACAAAGTGTGTCACTTTTGTAAATCTGTTGTGGCGATTGTGGCCTCGTTGGGCCACATTAGCATTAAAAAAAAAAATTACGCTAATGTGGTGCAAGGAGGCGCTAGGCCCTCTTAAATCTGGGCCAGAATGTCTACAAGTATGGATGATATTAACTCCTACATCTTATAACCCTCAATCTCTAATGTGACATTACTAGTACATTGATTTCTACACTTTTATGATCTGTTGTCGCTCTGTGTGTGCATAAAGTTTTCTGACAACGTACACTTGGATAAGTAGTGCTATAAAATAATTAAATGCAAACTAAATTAGTAAGTGCCATTAAAATCATTATTTGTGTAATAACTTATAAACACTGGAACATTTGGCATTCTTAAGCGAAAGCACACCTCTTACATAAAGAGCCTGAACAAAGTAAAAAAAACAACAGCCTCCAAGTCATAGTTTCACTAAAGTACTTGTAGCGTGATAAGCTGTGTGCCTTTCAGTCCTTCTATTGCATTGGCATCTCGGTATTAGTCTCCAGAGGGCTGCTAGAGAGGGTGATACTTCAATAAAAGAAGGCCTCACGGCCCTTTATTTAAGGCCTTTGATTTGGGCCAACTGGAAATGAAAATAAGAAGCCCCGGTTTGGAAAGCAGACAACATACAGGTGGTGCTCAATTGTTCGGCCCCCACCATTCCTCCCTTTCCCAACTCCACAGCAGGGAATGAGGGAACACAGCGAGGAAACACTGCCTCACAGTACAGTGCTGAGGCCACTCTGCCTACACGGCTCCATTTTTTTTTCTTCCTCATTTTTCTCTCTCTTTGTCTCAGCTGCCCAGCTCACTCCAACACAAAGCATCCCTGAGGCATGTCTGACCCAGGGGTTGAACTGATCGAACTCTAGTAGAAGCAACGCAAGCCTCCTTCATAACCAGCACAGATAGAAGCAATGCAGGCCTCTGTCACACCCAGCACAGATAGAAGCAACGCAGGCCTCTGTCACACCCAGCACAGATAGAAGCAACGCAGGCCTCTGTCACACCCAGCACAGATAGAAGCAGCGCAGGCCTCCTTCATAACCAGCACAGATAGAAGCAACGCAGGCCTCTGTCACACCCAGCACAGAAAGAAGCAACGCAGGCATCCTTCACACCCAGCCCGGATAGAAGCAACGCAGGCATCCTTCACACCCAGCACAGATAGAAGCAGCCCAGGCCTCCTTCACACCCAGCCCAGATAGAAGCAGCGCAGGCCTCCTTCACACCCAGCCCAGATAGAAGCAGCGCAGGCCTCCTTCACACCCAGCACAGATAGAAGCAGCGCAGGCCTCCTTCACACCCAGCACAGATAGAAGCAGCGCAGGCCTCCTTCACACCCAGCACAGACAGAAGCAGCGCAGGCCTCCTTCACACCCAGCACAGATAGAAGCAGCCCAGGCCTCCTTCACACCCAGCACAGACAGAAGCAGCGCAGGCCTCCTTCACACCCAGCACAGACAGAAGCAGCGCAGGCCTCCTTCACACCCAGCACAGATAGAAGCAGCGCAGGCCTCCTTCACATCCAGCACAGATAGAAGCAGCGCAGGCCTCCTTCACACCCAGCACAGATAGAAGCAGCGCAGGCCTCCTTCACACCCAGCACAGATAGAAGCAGCCCAGGCCTCCTTCACACCCAGCACAGATAGAAGCAGCGCAGGCCTCCTTCACACCCAGCACAGATAGAAGGAGCGCAGGCCTCCTTCACTCCCAACACGCTCATCACAGCTGGGAGCAGTGCAGGCCTCCATTACATATAGCACTGGTACAGCACATGCTGTAGCAGTGTATGCCTCCTTCACACCCAACACAGGTACAGTACATGCCGCAGCAGTCAAGCCTCCCTCAGACCCCGAAGAAATAGCAGCAATGCGGGTCGCTGTTACTCACAGCACAGGTTCAGCAGACATTGACTCAGTTCAGGCCTCCTTTACGCACAAAAAAGGTAGAAGCAATGTGATCCTCCTCTACACACAGCACAAGTCGTAGTTGTAGAAGTCTCCCTCTCGGGCAAAGCCGATGGACCATGTCACAAGCCCATTGTACACCAGCCCACAGGCACAACTGGTGGCATGTATTTGTTTTTGGAGAAATGGCTATTTCTTCATCGCTTTAATTTACTCAGTCACTTTGCAAGTTAGCGTGTACTACTGGAGTCACAGGTGACAACTATCGATTCGTGTTTCTGAAATTTGCTGTTTGCAGGTTATGCCCTACCACACAGTCACAGAGTAAGTGTCTGTGATATTAATACCAAAGACAGACACATAGCTCCCTACACAGCAGGAACACAATACTGCCCACAACATATCCTAGCAGCAGACGTACAAACTTTCTGCTCACACTGTTGAGGAATCACTGTTGAGGATGAATTTATCAGCACTTTGTGCTGGTTTGTATCAACTTTGGGAAGCAAACCCGGCACAAAGGGTTTTTGGAATTTACTTTCACAGCCCAATATATGTCTTGCGCTGGAATGTGGCCTCAAAGTAAAGCAAAGTAGCGATTTGTGCTACTTTGTTACACGGAAGGTAACAGGGGTGGTACATGGGAATACCCGTACAACCACCCCTAGATTTTGACACAAATTCCTATCTACTAACATTCATACACAGGGATTTGAGCAACAAATTTAGCACCTACTGGAGGCCAGCGTAAGGTTAGGGATCAAGTTTTTTTCTCAAAAGGATTCTGACTTTGCCTGTGTGCTGTATTGCACATAGAGGTGGAAAATCCAATGAAAGCTTGAACCAGGCTAGAGACTGAAGTCTGTCTCTGGCTCGGCTCGAGATCCTGTTGAAACCTAGAGCTCATACTGAGCCGAGCTTTCACACAGTTTCTGACTGCCACACTCCCTCTGCCCCAGAAGTGGCGTTTCGGTCACAGCTGCCGACTTTGGAACTGGAGAACCCGTTTGAGTCTCGGTGTCAGATCAACATCCTGTGATTCTGGGCAAATCACTTAATCTCACCGTGCCTAAAAAACAAAAATGTTTGTGACCTTTGTAATGTAACTGGTGCTCGTGTAGAGTGTTCTAATACCTCCTGGTTGAGTGTGCACTATGTAAAATTGCAAAACAATTGTGTGTTGACCATATTCGGCAATGAGCCCATGGCTCAGGTGAGGAGTAGCTGTTGGGCGTGTTTTTTTCCTACCTGTGCTGGATCATATTGCACAACCCAAGGCTGCCTCACTTTAAGAAGGGATTGAACGTTTCACACAATTCTCCGGGGACATGGTCATGCAGAGGATGACAATAGGCCAGCTCTGCTTATGATGTTCTTGTTTGGCTTCACATTC
This sequence comes from Pleurodeles waltl, assembly GCF_031143425.1. Taxonomy (NCBI): domain Eukaryota; kingdom Metazoa; phylum Chordata; class Amphibia; order Caudata; family Salamandridae; genus Pleurodeles; species Pleurodeles waltl. The sequence continues at coordinate 123,876,473 of NC_090446.1, read as the reverse complement.
AGCTGACTGCTGAAGTAAAAGCCTAGGGGGGATTCTTGATGGGGAGGGGAAAAGAAAATAATAAAGATAAAGGAGAACATAACAAGAGAGATAAAAAGGACTCAAACAGATAGCAGATAAAAAAAAAACAAGAGCTTGTCCAGAGGGGTGGAAAAGGAAAAGGTCAAGGACTGAAAGTTTTAAGAAAACTAAAGTAAATACAAATATGCACCATATCTTGCAGTTAAAAAAAAATACAAGATCAGTAAAATGATTGCAATGTTCTGTTTTTTATTGCAGTACACTGCTTTAAATGTTGGTGAAACAGTTCAATTGGTTGAGATTATGTGTAGTGTGCATGCCACAGATTCCTCCTATTTCAGAAAACTATGGATAAATGCACCTAATGTGGACACCGGTGTGTGTGTCCGCCGCTCACAGATTCTCATTCCATTTGATTCAGTAGGTTAATGCACCTACTGGAGAGATCTGTGGCAAACCACTTAGGGCCTGATTTAGATCTTGGCGGACGGGTTACGGTCACAAACATGAGGGTTATTATTTTATCCGCCGTATTACAATTTCCATAGGATATAATGGAATCGTGATACAGAGGATGTGATATCCGTCAGGTTTGTGACAGAGCAACCCCGTCCGGCAAGATCTCAATCAGACCCTTATTCTTCCTCTGCCACTAAAAATGAACGTGACCTTGTGTAAGGTAGCTGGTGTTTTTGAAAAGCGCTCCAATACATTAGGTCGAGCTTCCGCAAAATAAAAATTGCTGAAGAATGTCCATATGGTAAAACCAAAGTGTTAACATAAAAAAGGAAATAGAAATGGATATCCATTCAGTGACTGATTTGTACTAAGTGAACCCAGAAAACTTGGATAAACTGAGGATTTTAAGCAAATATTTTATTCCACCAAAGCTCCTTTTTCTACATTATCATGCATGAAAGCACTTTCAAATATGTGAATTCAGAATGCCAGCTGTACAAAAACCTATTGAGTGTGATTTAATTTACAGTACCATTATTCTGTAGTAATCAGGGCCACGTGCAGGGTTTTCATGACAAACATCTTGCCTTGTTAATTCAGTAATGGCTCAAGCTCAGTGCAATGCTACAATGTGACTATTAATGTAAAAGCTTCCACGTGCTAAAGACATTTAAAAAAATGAATACCTAAGAGGCTTTTTTCATATTTTATATGATATGTGTTGTGTGATTTACATAGCAAACATTTCAGGGCTCAAAGCGTGCAAGGGCTCTAAGTGCCATACCAGACCCCTGGTTCAGCCCTGGCTCGGCTCACTGTCTTAGGGTCTCATTTACAATCTTTTGGCGCAAGGCAGTGTCACAAGCCTTCTTGCTGAGGTGCCCTGCTTTAAAAGAAAAGAGCAGCAGTGCACTGTATCTACAAGATATGGCACATTCCTCCCCTCTCCCCCTGTGATGGTGCACAATGGGCCAATGAAGCCTGGCCGGTGATAACACCTAACTGGTTCGAAGTAAGAAATTGTATTTGTTAATTCATTTGAAATAAATAATTAACATCATTTTCACGTAGAACTGTCTTTAAAGAATCCCCAAAAGGGGTAAGATGTGGGAGGAAAAGTTAACAAGAGAGTTTTGGGGCAACGAACATGAATTAAAGTACATCACGTTCGAATTAAAAAAGAAAACTGAACAAGAAGGAAATATCCAAAGAAGAAAATAAAACAAAAATAGAGAATGAAGGGAAAGGTTGAAAGTTAAATGCGGGATGGGGCGTTTTTGAAAGAAAAAAAAAATGCTTTTAGAACGTCAGCCCTAAATTATTATTATTTTAGTAGTAGTTTAGAATTAGCCCTGATGCGGAGTAATTATTTCACTTTAATAACATGAATTTGGCAGAGAGGGGAAAGGCTGTGAGGTTTCGCCAGGCAGGTGAGCCATTCGCTGCTGAGGCAAGGCGTGAGCGGATCTCACCCGGGAGCCGTCAGTAGCCAGGTGTGGGGTTATTTAAAGAAGCAGAGGTGGACTTACACCACTTGTGCATGCAGTCGTGCCGAACAAAGCAGTTTTGTGCTGTGCATCCGGGGTTTCATCATAGAAAGTAAATAGGTGCTGTATTTCGCATTATGTTATGCCACACTTGCGCTTAAGCAAAAATGTAGTAATTCTACCACTGGTCTCAGTGCCCTTATGGAGCCCTGTCCACCCTGGGCGGGCACCTCTAAGGTCAGAGGCCACATCACTAGCACAAAATAGCATCACTCCCCTGTGCTGAAGAGGGAGGCCGCTGCTGGGACCAGTATGCAGGCTCGCAGCAAGGTGGCATGGGCCCTCTTGCAAAAATGGAAAATAGCCCCCCTTCGTCCACTGTCTGTAGCAGAAAGACAACCATAATTGGGGTGCAGAGGGCCCCTCACATCCCTTGACCACGGTGTCACAGTACTTGCTGCACTTCTGGTACCCGGAGGTTTTCAAGTTCCTCATTCTACCTGCCTGTCTCCGTCTCCTTCCTATCTCCATCCCTACCTCACCTGCCCTCCTTTCACCGTCTCTCATTATCACTTCCTCGGTATCTCTTCTCCTTCGCCTCCTCACTCGTTCTCATCTCCCACCTTTCTCTGTGTTTCTCTACTCACTTTCATTTCACTCTCTCCTCTTTTTAGTCCCCTTCCTCTCCCCAGATTCTCCCGTATCCTCTCTTCTATCTGCGTCCTACTCTTCTCAGCGTCTCCCAACCTACCTGTTCGAACTCCTTCCTCCCGTCCTTGTCCACCCATACCTTGTCTTCCCCTCACAGCATCTCGACCTCCTTCCTCCCGTCCTCGCCCACCCATACCTTGTCTTCAGTTTACAGCATCTCCATCTCCTTCCTCCCTTCACAGCATCTCCATCCTCCCATTCTCGCCCACCCATACCTTGTCTTCACTTCACAGTATCTCGACCTCCTTCCTCCCGTCCTCGCCCACCCATACCTTGTCTTCACTTCACAGCATCTCGACCTCCTTCCCGTTCTCGTCCACCCATACCTTGTCTTCCCCTCACAGCATCTCGACCTCCTTCCTCCCGTCCTCGCCCACCCATACCTTGTCTTCACTTCACAGCATCTCCATCTCCTTCCTCCCTTCACAGCATCTCCATCTCCTTCCTCCCATTCTCGCCCACCCATACCTGGGCTTCACTTCACAGCATCTCCATCTCCTTCCTCCCGTTCTCACCCACCCATACCTTGTCTTCACTTCACAGCATTTCCATCTCCTTCTTCCCGTTCTCACCCACCCATACCTTGTCTTCACTTCACAGCATCTCGACCTCCTTCCTCCCGTCCTTCGCCCACCCATACATTGTCTTCACTTCACAGCATCTCAATCTCCTTCCTCCAGTTCTCGCCCACCCATACCTTGTCTTCACTTCACACCATCACCTTCCTCCTGTTCTCGCCCACCCATACCTGGGCTTCACTTCACAGCATCTCCATCTCCTTCCTCCTGTTCTTGCCCACCCATAACTTGTCTTCAGTTCACAGCATCTCCATCTCCTTCCACCCTTCACAGCATCTCCATCTCCTTCCTCCAGTTCTCGCCCACCCATACCTTGTCTTCAGTTCACAGCATCTCAATCTCCTTCCTCCAGTTCTCGCCCACCCATACCTTGCCTTCACTTCCCAGCATCCCCCATCTCCTTCCTCCCGTCCTCGCCCACCCATACCTTGTCTACACTTCACAGCATCTCCATCCTCCCTTCACAGCATCTCCATCTCCTTCCTCCAGTTCTCGCCCACCCATACCTTGTCTTCACTTCACAGCATCTCCATCTCCTTCCTCCCGTCCTCGCCCACCCATACCTTGTCTACACTTCACAGCATCTCCATCTCCGTCCTCCAGTTCCTTCCTTGACATCCTTACTTCCAACCTCTTTCTTTCCCCATTCCGTATCCCATTTACTCGGCCTTATCTCATCCCTCTCTGACACCTTTCGCCCTCTCTCCACCACTTTGATCCTGTCCTCTCAGAAACTTCAGAGGAATGCAGCGCCGTGACCCAGGCAGGCTCTGGGTGTGGGCCAGTAGATTTCTATCTCTGCCCCAGCCCCACTGGTCGTCCAAAAACCACTGCAGAATTGTGGAATCTATTTCCATCACACTCTAATCCAGCCTTGAGCCAAACAATCTTGTTGTCGAAAAAAACACGAAAAAGTCTACCATTCCCAACTATTGGGCTCACAATGTGCACAAAGTAAATACAAGAAATATGTTCTGAACATCTTACCTGCTTGCGTCCTTCAGAGCTTTCACTCATCTGTTCTGAGCCTCCTCGCCCCCGCTTGATCCATCGCGCCTCACTTGTCTCACCCACCGCTGCTTTTATGCCGCAGGCACCGAAGGCCGACAGCGTCCCCCCTCCAGGCCCTACCACGCGCCGCGTGTGCTTCCTGTTTGTTCACTGCAGCAGGAGTGTGTGGCGCGAGGCTCACGAGGGCTGGACAAACCGCAAGAACAAACCATTTGCATTCATTTCTTTAAAAATATATGTTATGTACATATGTGTGTGTTCGTGTGTATAAATAAATATATGTTCAAATACATTAGAGGTGCATTAATTCATAAAACAAAACATTTTAAGGTGTGTGTACCACTGCAGAGGGACTCTACATTCATGCACTCTAGCACAAGGCACCGAAGCTAACCTCCTTAAATTCATAGGCCTTCTTTACACGTGTCAATTCCAAATGATCTAGAAATCCTGAAATGAACATATTGGGCCTGATTCTAACTTTGGAGGACGGTGTTAAACCGTCCCAAAAATGGTGGATATACCACCTACCGTATTACGAGTCCATTATATCCTATGGAACTCGTAATACGGTAGGTGGTATATCCGCCACTTTTGGGACGGTTTAACACCGTCCTCCAAAGTTAGAATCAGGCCCATTGTCTCCTTTTGTGGTAAGCTAACCCTTTCCAGCGCCATTATCACAACCCATGGGGCCACATTCCGATTAAAAGTCATAATTGACAGATTTCCCATTCACAAAAAGTGGTTGCAAATTGCGCCCTGACTTATAGGGCATAGAAAATAATTTTGGGAACTGACCTATGCACTAATAGGTCTGTTCTCAAAATTCGGAATCATTGTGCGTCGCAATTCGATCTACCTCATTAATGTGCATGAGGCAGGTTGGAAATTGCTACACACTAAAATTGCCTAGAGTCACATGCATGAGGGCCTTCTGAGGTCAGTAGACTGCTGTGTCTGTGATTGCTTTTAAATAAAACAATATATGTTTTTCATATGCAGAAAAGGAAAACGGGATACACTAAGAATAAAAAAACCATTTAAACAAACCATTTTTAGGACAGGCAAAAGTTTTTCTCAACGTCCTCAAAGAAGAAGGTGTCCACTGTGACCCTTTCCGTTTTCAAATGGCTTACTATAAATTTTAAATTAGTATTAAAAAAATAATGTTTTGCGACTGGATTTGGGTTGCGAAACATTAATGCTTCTCTTAAGGAATCTGTATTTAGAAGGCGCTCTTAAAATGACCCTTTCAAATAACAATTCCTTAATGTGCACTTAACCTATTTAGCAATACAGAAACCTTTTCTGAAGGTTTAGTTAATTTCAAAAAGTGTTTAAGCGGTTGCAAACCCTCAGATTTATCATTTTGTACATCATGCCCTTAGTTCAATATGTTATCACAAAGATCCAACTAACATACATGAGGGTTTCCAGTAAAGCGTGTACTTTCAGTTTGCCTCAGTAACTTTGCTGATGCGTTTGTCACAGTTCCCTTTCTCCGCCAGATGTGAAAAGCTCTGATATTGCACTGCTGTGCACTACAAAGAACTTAAATAAAAGGTACCCAATCGCAGTGTAGGCAGGGGCTGTGCTGTTGAGGACTATAAGCTCCAGTCCAGCACCTTTCACAACAGCCAAACTCCCCCCAAATTCTCCCACTGGTCTAGTTTTTGAGCTATACAGAAACACTCACAAACTGATTGACCAATATTTTAGAGGGACTGTTAGACCTGACAGCCTTAGGGTAGTACTCCACCAACGTTTTGCCTGCCTCCCTCCATCTTTTTTTTCCATCTTTTTAGGACTCTGCACGCTTTACCACTGCTGGCCAGTGCTAAAATGCTTTGCTCTCTCCCCTAAACGTGGTAACATTGGCTACTATCCAACTGGCATAATTAATTTACCTGTAAGTCCCTAGAAAGTGCAATATATGTGCCCAGAGCCTGTAAACTCAATGCTACTAGTGAGACTGCAGCACTGATTGTGCCACCCACATAAGTAGCCCCTTAAACATGTCTCAGGCCTAAAATTGCACGGCCTGTGTGGACAGTTTCGCTGCCACTTCAATTTGGCATTTAAAAGGACTTGCCAACCCTTAAACCCCTCTTTTATTACATATAAGACATCCCTAATGTCGGCCTTAGGTAGCCCGCTGGGCAGGGTGGTATGTAAGTAAAAGGTAGGACATGTACTTGTAAGTTTTACATGTCCTCTAGTGAAAAGCTCCCAAAGTCGTTTTTCACTATTGTGAAGCCTTTTCCTCTCGGAAAGAATTGACCCATCCCCTGCGTAGTGAGGAACGGCACTTCGCTTTGCTTTTCCGGTGCCTCACTTCCCCTATGGCCTGCATCGTCTTTGTTTTTGACGCATCCCAGGTACTTTGTGCTAAAGAAATACATCCATTGATTGCTATGGATTAAGACTTAGTTAACCTCTAAAAAGTGATATATTGACATATGGATATTGGACCTTTGGTGTTTTCGTCTTGTTTTAGTTAGATAAATTATCTATTTTTCTAAACTGGTATGGAGTACTTTTTGTGATGTTTTCATTGTGTTACTGTAGGAGTTATTGCACAAATACTTTTCACATTGCATTCTAGTTAAGCCTGCCTGCTCTGTGCCAAGCTACTGAAGGGTGAGCACAGGATAATTTAGGTTTACTTGTGACTTGCCCTGACTAGGAATGTGGTCCCTGCTTGGACAGAATGCAAACCTCTGCCAAATAGAGACCCAACTTCTAATAAGGTCGATGTAGTGTCATTTTCTCCCATTAGTAGGCAATTCCCATGGCTAGGAAAATTAGGGAAAGGAGCAGTACACAGACATTAGGTGTGGGTCATACCCCATTTTACCTGTGGGATATTAAAGTTAGATATACTTTCCAAAGTATATTACCAAATACGTCTTATGGCACAAGGGTGCAGCATCAAAATATTGTATACTCCTATATATCAGGATCGAGATTGCACATCTCTGCGGAGTTTCCAGTACACCGAACTGGGAAGTAAGCTCTTATTTACTTACTTCATCAAGGAGAAGGCACCTGTAGTGGGCATTTTATAACATAAATAACATTGCTGGAACTGCAATTAAGACTGCCGGCACCGCCAGGCAGTCGGGCGGCAAAAAAAGTGGTGGTGCCAGAGGTCTAACCGTGGCGCATTTCCCACAATCATAATGTGGAGGCCAAAGCGCCACATTAGCGGCAGTCCGACTGCCACCTCGAGTCTGCCGGTCCTAGGCCCGCCAGCCTCATAATAAGGGCCCTAATGATGGACCGGAAAATCACAATGCAGTATATACATTGTAATTTTACACGCAACATTTCTTGCTTCCCTAATGCTGCAACATCTTTTTTTCGTTTCCTATACCTATATTAGGTACCATTACCTTGTGACTGCTAGAAGAGAGGTAAGGCCTCCCATACATTTTCATACCTGTAGCCTAATTTAGTGTAAGGTTCCATTGATAAGCCCTGATGAATGCCCAAGACCTAGTTTTTAAAAGTACTAACTGGATTCCAGATATTTGTCCAGAGACAAATTATTTCTAAGAACTCCCTCAATGTAGTCCAACTTGAGGAAATTGCCAAATGCTTCCAACAGGTTACCACGTTATTTTGTGTTTTGGCCAGTTATTTATTCACCATACTCATCCTTGGGAACTGGAATATTCTATTGAAAAAATACAACCTCCCCAAAAGGAGGGCTTTCAAATATTTCAATCCATGCACCCAGAATCCCATTTTTTGTTTGTTTTGGGAGTGTTTACTGATTTCTCTTGCCCAAGTTAAGTGTTAATTCTTTTCTTTGCCTGTCCTGTAAAAGTGCAGGTTTTTAGGTCACGCCTACCAGATGTCTATTTGTGAAAGACTTTGTGGGCTTACCAAGAACGTTAGGGACTTGGAGCTCCCCAATTGCTTACCATTGGTTGGCTTTCCTGTCATTCTCATTTACCTGCTTCTTATTCGTATCACCAGCTTCTCAATCTTGCTTTTTTCCATCCCAGGGAGCATAGCCTCTTTATTTCTCTTCTGATTAGCTGGCTTCTATGCTTCCACTGCTTGCTTTTCAAGCGCTACTTTATTCTTTTTGTTAAGCACTCCATGAGAGTGCAAGTGTGTTCCAGCTTTCTCCTTCATGCACTTCTCTTCCCCGGCAAACAGTGTGGCTCGCTGTCACTTCTGTGCTTCTTCTCGCCCACTCTATCTTACGATCACTCTTGTGACCTCTCCTCTCCTTGCTTCCTCGCTTCCCACTCTCACGTTGCTGACTCACAGGTTGGTTCCCCACCCATCCCTGCCCTCCATGTTGCTTCCGCAGCCACCCTGTAAGTTGATGCCCTCATCGGCGTTGTCCTTTTTTATCACCCATTACTTCCCCCATGCCCACCCATCGGGTAGCTTCTGTTCCACTGCCCTTCATGTTGCTTCCCCCAGCTGTGCCCACCTTTGACAACATTTGCGTCCCCCTCCATGCCCCAGCATTGCTCCCCAACACTCACGCGATCAGTGTCGCTCCTCCCATCCGTTCATCAAAAAAACACTTTTCTACATCATTTTGTTTTTATTTGCCAATCCAACTCCGATGGGCAAGTAAAAAGGTAATAATAGTTGTTGCATGGTAGGCTTGTTTTTTTCTAATTTAGCCATGCTGCACAACATCCTGGATGCTGTAAAACATTGCTAAAAATCAAAGATAATACATCTCAGTGGCATGGTCTATCAGCTTTGCAGATATTTTTTCCTTTGAGTTGGCAGTCTTCAGAAACAGGCTCCGCTCATGGACTCATTGTGCCGGTGCCCAAAGTCCTCCTCATAAACACGCGGCTGCGGCATTCAGAAGGGATCTTCGCATGACAGGAGTACTGTCTCCTTGGTAGCTCCTGTAAGCTGTACTGCTAGGTCAAACTGTGGTACTGAGCAGCATGCAGGGAGTGCTATATGCCATGTGCTAAAGGCATGGAACACAGCTCTGTGGGCCCTCGGTAGATCACGCTCAGGATGTTCAGGACACCATGCAAGAGTGTGTCGGCAGAGACACAAGTTCACCTGTTACAGCGTGCGCAGTCAGAGGACACCGTCTAAGATCCAGCAGATGCCCTCCCGAAATGGGCATTTAATTTGCTCATAGACGCACTAAGGTCCCATTTTTGTACAGCAGAAAAAGTGGTGCCCAGGCCTCATCCCTTGTATTGGTTCACACGGACCACAGCGATAATGATGGTGGACCATAAGAGACCGGAAGGAGAAAGTTGGTACACCTGGGACTCAGGTGATCCTTACTTGTGCAGTACAAACACAAGCTGACACATTACCATACTTGCAGGCATGTTTCACTCTAGATGCATTCGCCACTATCACAGAATGTGAGGCCCCGTGCTCTTTTGCCTTCAAGGGTCCTCCCAGCTTTGGCAGAGAAACTTGGACAGGCTTCAGTGGACACAATTAGACTCTTAGAAACCCAGTTGAAAGTGATGGTTGAGCTAGCAATTCCGACCGCATTAAAGGCAAAAGAAGGTCAGACAACCCCCACAACACATTATGATTGAGACTATAGCTGTAGCCTAAGAAGATGCTTCTCTCGTGGACTCTATCATAAAAGAGTGGAAACCTCTTAAAACGTTCCTTTGCCTCTCTGAATGTTTTTTGAGGACTAGGGCACACCAGGAAGATTTTCAAAGTCTCTGGGAGAAGACTGAATCGAAGGAGGATTCCAGTAGCAGGGGTGTAAAACAATCCTGTGCAGAAACACCAGTGCCTGGGGCCCCCAACCTTTCGGGGGTCCTCAAACCTTTTAGAGGGGGCTCCATTTAGCCCAGGGTCAATGAATATCTGCGAGATATGCAAGATTGAGGGGCTTCGCTTCACATTGTGCAATGGGTCCAACATTTTACGTTACACCACTGACCTGTGGCCTTACAACGAAGTATAAAATGGTCCAGCTGTTACAAAATATCATTTGATAAGTTGAGGTCAGCTGTACTAGCAGCCATGGACTCTTAGAGCCAATAGATGTTACTTCTGTTTCCATTTCTCAAAAGTCATGCAGGCCTACAAAGTTCCTCGAGCTCCCTTCTGTTTTCGGGTGGCAAACTCTTCAGTTTTCACCAAGGAGAAATGGTGACGGGAAGCAGAAGATAGGAAGCCGGCCTTCCTGCTACAGTTAAAGATTCCAGGGTCTCTGGGATGAACCCACAAGACAATAAGCATCCATTGGCAATGGATCATCACACAGAATGGTCTCGCACGATGGTGCTCCATCTCTGGCTTCTGGATTAGTTTTTCCCATAGATTCCTCTTGCCGATTCATCGGACAGGCAGGCTTGGGGGGTAAATTCGGTGGTTCAGAGGCACTTTGGAAAAGCATGTTTCAGACCAATAGGCCAGATAGGTTGTGTAGGACGGCTAGGCGGTAGAATTTTCATAGATAGCTCAGTCTTCCACTTATAGAAATACTCTCTCCCAAGGAACCCTGGGAAGTTTCAATCATTTCTACATGGAATCCAAAACATGCTTGAGAAAGCAGCTGTTTCAGCTAATTTGAGGCAATACCAAGGGTTCATTAGGACAAACTTAAGGCATCATATAGGAGCATATTTACAAGAAAGAGGCGCATTGGTCCAAAAATGTTGACGCTAGTGTAGCAAAGCAAAGGGAGGCTCATTGATTAAAATGGGTTCATCATTTTAACGCCTGCTTTAAACAGTCATTAAAAATGACAGAAAAAATGGTGCAGTGAAATGTAAATTTCACTGTGCTATTTTTTTCAGGCCTCCCTGCATTGAAATGTCATTTTTGCATGGCATAATGTGGCGCACAGGTGTACGAAGTGGTGCAATGCAAGCACTGCGCCGCTTTGTAAATATAACGCAGGAGAAAGGCCTTCTTAACGCCACCTTAGCTTTAAAAAGTGTATGCTAGGGTGGCGCAATGTGGCGCTAGGGGTTTGTAAATATGCCCCAAAGTTTGGAATATGTTCTGATCTGAAAACAGTCATCTATTAACTATATTTTGAACAAGCATCTGTGAGTGGATGCGTGACTTTCTAAAAACAGAAACCTAGGGCCAGGTGTATCAAAATGCAATTTTCCGTTGCCTAAATAGGGATTCCATAGAAATCGCTATTTAGGAAATGCTAAATGATATGTATGAAATTGCCAATTTCCTAATAGCGATTCGTATGGAGTAGAAATCGCTATTAGAAAATTGCAATTAGGAAATCCCATGGCATTTGTTTCAGTGGGCCGGTTTAGCATTTCCAAAACTGTCATTTTGAAAATGCTAAACCAAAGATGGCTATAGGCATAAGGGCCCCCATGATGCACCACAAAATAGTGGTGCATATATAGAGAATACATATGTCCTAGGGGCACGTGTGTGCTCTTCGGCACTTTAAAAAAAAGCATCTTTGGGTGCCTTATTTAAATTGCATATGGTGACCATCGACTCGGAGTCAGTGGTAATTGCATTTCCTAACTGCCCCATTCACATTTAGGAAATGCTTTTTACATGTGGACAGGAATCGCAAATAGGTCATCCCTATTTGTGATTTCCTATTTAGGGGATCACTAATTGCGATTTCTACTGGGTAGAAATCACAATTTGCGACCACTTACAGGGCTTTGTACACCTGAAAAGCCCATTTAGCATTTCTTCATAGCCCGAATTAGTGATTCGGACCATTGGGAAATGCCTAATGGTTTTGTACATCTCGCCCCCTAGACCATGTTGGATGAGAAACTGTTGTAGCTTCCCATTTACATGCCACAAAATCTCAGACTTTCATGTTCCTTAGATTTAACTTTTTCTCCTCCTCAAGAACTTGCCTTATAATTGGCTTGCAGGCGTGCCAATCTGTGGCTAATCTAATGCCTTCCCCTATTCCAATCCAAAAACATATCTTGTATTAATTCCATTCTGCTCACAGTATCTTTCAATAGAAGGTTGCTTAGTTTCGAAGAGCGGTTACATTATGTGCATTTTATTACATGATTATGTTAGTTAGGGGAAGCAAGGACTCATATTTTGAATGTTGCTTCTAGGTGTTCAGGGTGGTTGTTATGTGTGACATTTCAGTGCATGATTACATCTGTTACATTGGGGCAAGACACTCATGTTTTGGCTTCAATATACAGGTGTTTAGTGGGGCAGGTAAGTAGCTCGAATTATTGTTCGGGACATTTCAGTGTGTTCACTGTATATGTGAGATCTTGCTACCGTACGCAGGACACCATATGAGTCCCATTAGCATGACTGCGAGTAGGACAAAGCAGTCATGTCCATGTAACTGGATATTTCTCATGCATCCCTTGTTTTTAGGTTTTGCCTCTTGTTTGCCTGTTGTGGGACCTTTTGTTATCTTACAGGGGGTTTGAAAGCCGCCCTTGCTTACCATTTGTTGGCTTCATTGTCACTCTCATTTGCTTGCTTCTTATTCCTCAGCTTGCATAGGTGTCCTTCCTCCTTGTGTGTTAGTCCTTTCCCAGGTAGATGGACCCATTACTGTGCCCTTACACGGCTTGCTTTTGCAGACCCTACTATTTTTTTTTTGTTTCAGCACGCTAGGTGAGTGGTTGTGTTATTCCGATCCCTCCCACATGTATTTCTCCCGTCTCCATGGTCCTCCCTTCGTCCTTCCCACAAAATCTGCCTCCATTGTCTGTATGTTTCCCACCACACCCTCCTGTTCACCCTTCAGTGTCCCTGTTCTCATCTGTGTGCTTGCCCTCAGTGCCTCTTGCCCACCCCTGTTGTCAGTCTGCTTGCCACCAGCACTTCCTGCTCACCCCCAGTTGTCTGTCTTCTTGCCCCAGACCCTCCCACCTTACCTTTTCTACCACCCATGTCTATCTCTCTATCGCCCTCCCGTCCTCCACTGGGCCTCAGGAGCACATGACTAAAAATACAAATATTTTAAAAAATCAGGCACTGGCAAAACCAATAGGTCTCTCCTAGTTGCCAGTGTTTTTTTTAGCTATGTTGCGCAGCAGCATGGCCACTATGCAACATGGCTAAAAGTAAAGAAAATAAAAAGCGCTATGATGCACACAGGAGAGACAGTCATGTGAACCACAGGGCTAAACAGAAAGACACAGTTGTTGATAGTGACACAGAGCCCCAAGGGTGGCAGGTCGGAGATAAGCAAACAAGGGAGACAAATAGAAAAACACATGCATTGTCATGGAGTGCTTCCTGTAAAAGAAAAAATGATTTCCCAAAATGAAGCACCAGTGGAAGAACAGGCGGACCCAATCGGAAGGGTGGTAAACAAGCTATGATCCACAGGAGGGACAAAAACGTGCTGGATTGCCATAAACAAACAGAGGCAGCAAATGGAAATTAAGTAACTGTGAGTGAGAAAACACATAGCCAGTGGTAAGCATTAGGTGGAGTGCATTATTAGGTCAGCTTTCAGCATGTGTCCAAAATGTCTTTGCAACAAAGTAGACGTTGACAAAATAAAAAGCACTCTGACACGCACATCACCAATACACTGTCCTAGTCTTACCACTTTCTTTTCATTAATGTTAGTCATGCTGCACAATAAGTGCGCTACTGTAGAGCATGGCTATAAACAATTTTCAAAGTCAATAGCTCTCATATGCAAGACTTATTATCTTTGCCATTGCTTGTTGTGCACAGTAGTGGTTTAGAAGAAGCTTTCCCTTCAGCAGCATTGGAAATGTGTCCTTATACTAGCTCAGCAACCTACTTAACTTAGGACACAGTGAGACACTTAAAGAGTAGAAACTCTTGCAAGGGTATTTACTTTTGAGCACAAAAGGCATTTTGTGCTGGAAAGGAGCCCTTTTTTCCAGCGGAAGTAGCGTTTTGGGCTGCTTTGTACCACTTTGCATCAAGACAGGTGTTACTAGGATGGATTAGTAAGAGCAACCATAGTTTTTGACACAAAGCACCATCCACTAAGATAGCCAGACCTGATTTTGCATCAGAAACAGTAAGGACCAGATTTACAAGGCTCTATCGCCACCGGAGTGTCACTTTTTGTGACGCTTAGGCGGCGCTAACCACTGCTCCATAAGTGTAACTCCACTTTTAGTGGCTTAATGCGTCCTTGTAAATATGGGCCCCTCTGAAACGGCATTCTGCAGCACACATAGAATAAGCAAGATGACATGGATGATTATGTGCAGGAAGGTCTCCCTTCCTACACAAACAATCATTCAAAAATTACGCTTTGGTACTTGTATGTGTGTTGGATTCTGCAGCACACATAGAAGTGCCAAATCGCCATTGTAGAGTGTTTATGTGCAGGAAGGAATACCTTCCTGCACATAAACAATCATACCCCTCAATGCAGACATCCTTGCACTATTATGCAACGATGCCTGCGTTGGTGCAAGCAGCCTAATTTAGCGCCGGCACAGGGGGAAATGCAGGGCTGCGGCGTATTCTTGTGAATATGCCACAGCCCTGCGTTTCAAAACAGGCTTGGCGCTGCTGATTTTGGCGCAGCACTGCACCAGTTTCTTGTAAATCTGGCCCTAGGTCTCCTTGAAGCAGGCGCTAACGTGGCGACATTCCACGCATTTCATGTGTGCTGTTCTGTACAACACACATACAGTGCGTAGAATAGTTAAGAATTTGTGTAGGCACTGGATTTTGTACTGGAAGGGTATGCTTCCAGACAAATCCTATGCTAGACAGAATGCACACACCTGTGCATCATGGTAAAGAGGTTGAACGTGGTTCCAAGCAACTTGTTTGTGCGCAAGCGCTGGGGTAGTGAGCAGCAGCAGGTCATACTTTGCAATGCTTTCTCCTTCTTGTCCAAGGCAGCACAACAAATTGAAAATTGTTCCAAAGAGGGGATCCCAAAATATAGATCGGCTGGGGCCCTACTACCACCTGTTTTGTACCTAGTATGTAGGTGCAATTCAAGTGGACAATTCATGTCGACATGGATGTGTGTGTGATACATCTACATCATAAAATGTGCCTCTATTGCGGTGCTTACTTTGTAAATAAAAATGTGCCGGTGCCCAAAGTCCTCCTCATAAACACGCGGCTGCTGCAATTAAATGTGGGAACATGGAATACTGAGGCAGTGTAATCCAGATGCCATCTCGGGCATCTTCAATCCATTTAACACCACTTCCTGCCCCTTCAGCTCACTTTTGCAGCTTTCTGCTTTCTCCCATTGTGACGCTTTTTCGTTTTTCTCTTCCTCCGTCTTTCCCATGTGCGTTTTTTGCTCGCAGCAAATGCCTGGGGCACAAGAATAAGCGCCGGCCCTGAAAAACAAGTGCCGGTGCTCAGCACCGGAAACAACAAGCACAAATTAAGCACTGCTCTATTGCCTATCAGATGGAGCTAAATGCGGGTGAAAATGCTTTTTGTGTTTAGTTTAAAGATGTTTAGAATTGTAAAAGGCACTGACTTCAGCTGTGTGAGTGCTGCACTCTCTTGCATGGCGAGTTACTGCATGTCTTTGGCACACATAACCTTGGTGCTACAGGGCACAAAGACCCTTTATTGTCCCTGTCACACAGAGGAAACAAATAGAGGGGACTTCGGTTGCCGTAGATGTTGAGGCCACTGATATCCTTAGGTTATCTGACATCAAGCAGCATCTCCCTAGTGCCTGTTACTGCTCATGTTTTCCTCTCTCCTCTAACCCTGGGTTGAGTGTCAGAGTTTGTATAATCAAGAATAGAATGAAAGAGATGACGAGAGCTCCCTCTCTGCCTTTTGTGTTATGCTGACCTATGCACACCTTTCCTAGGGCTGCATCAGCAATGTGGGGTGCAGCTGAGGGTCTGGTCTATCATGGTCTTTGTGGTGTTGCAAGGATTCTGAAAAGCAGCGCTGGTCTTAGAGTAAACCTCCTTAGAATGGTCACCTGTGAAATGTCATTGGAACACCAGTTTCCTATTCTCTCACAGGCTACATTTCCTTAAGCATGATGAGTTTATCAGAACTTCACTCAATCCCGTTGCACCTTCTTTTAATGGAGAACCACCATGTGTAAATCCTGAGCAATTAGGCAGATATTTCCAGGTGTAGCGTTTATAAATATAGATCTTTAATTCCCTCAATTAACATCCATCCCTGATGTTCTCCCATCAACTTTTATTTTCTAAACATCCACATCTTTTGAGGGCACAGATAGTTCTGGGCTTTTGATTTGTTCGCCCGCGAGTGATGGGTGCAGGGGGAGGAGGCCTTGCCAGGACCTCAATCCCATGTTTATTACTGCTCACTCTAGCAGCCGAGGTTGGGACCTTTCTCCACAATTCCATTTATTTTTCTTTATCTCCGTCTTGAGCCCTTGGATCCCTTTGCAGGCCAACTTCCGGCTGAAGCTTTAGGTCTAATAAGCAAATTACCACCCTCTATAGGGGCTGTAATGCATGGCTCCGACTTCACTAGTATCCAAAGTCTGTTTTTTTACAAGTTAGTATTTGATTGCATGTATGGTCACTTCTTTGCAGACTGGAGAGCAAGCCTGGGCCTCTCACTCAAGCCTCTTGATGCTTTTTCTTAACAGAAACAAATAAATTCGCTCCCTCTGCTTTCATCCCCTCCACACTGGTCAGAACCCTGGTCCTGGAGGAGGCCTTTTATCGACCAGAACATTATGTTCTACACAAGTCTACTGGCTCCGTAACTAGGGCCTCCTTCTTCCTCTGGACTCATCAGAACACATATGCTAAGCATCTCTAAATGCCTGTGTAACTTGCACCTGCGGCCAGAAACTTTGAACCGACATGCATGCCAGGCATTGCAATTACATGCCCAAGTACAACCATCACATGAAGGTACTGGCATTAAATTCCAGTGTACTACTAAAGCGTGTTAGACATAGCTGGTGTTTGCCCAGGAACCCCCACTACAGCCCAGGTTTTCCACCAAAGGCCTGCACACCCCATCCACATGTCCTGCGTAACCACCGCACAATGATCTCTGCTGGATGCCAACAAGGTGTATAGGAAACACCACACTGCAGCCAAAGGTTGCATTATCTGTGTGCATGTGTGAACACATTCATCTTTGTGCATGTCTACAAGGTGTATGTGCATGCACTTGAGTAATTAGCTATGTGTGAGGGTCTATTTGCTCTTTTATGCGCACACGTTTTAAGCACATATGTATGGCCTTCAACCCACAAATACTTTCACCGACACCCACACAGATTTTCCGATATCATCTCATTGGTTCATCTCAGTCTTGGCAGGAAAAAGACAATGAGAACTAATACAGAAAAAAAAAACTAAAAACAGAAGCGAAGGTGGAGCGGTGTTGGGGGATGTGAGTGGGCGCGTGCGAGGTGAGTGGAGGAGGAAGAGGTCTCCAGGACATTAGAAAACCAAAACCGCACACTTTTTGTGACTGGAAACTGTCCCTCCAACCGACATTTTCAGTTTATCTAAAATTTGCCTTGCCCTGTAGTTTACTCTCGATGACCAAATAAAAATAATTTTAACGTTGTTTTTTTTTTTTTTATAAAGCGCTATTACCAACCAATCACTAACATTTAAGATAATTGTAAAGAAAATTAAAAAATACAATAACTCTCAAAGAATATTTTTCTAATTCAGTCACCAAGAAGCAGGGCGTTTCTTTGTACTTGAAGCATACCGCCATTACAACCGGTGGAGACAGGCATTCTCTTACCACATACCTCTGCGTGGAACCTCAAGTTTCCATATCTCATAAATTCAAAAGAGGTGACATCCGGCCTCAGGGAGCCCAGCCGAGCTGTCTGCCTCCCCCACATTTTTATCTTCAAGTAGCAAATATAAACTTAAAATAAAGCTGAGCACTTTATAATGTTTTCACCAGAATCCCAATTTAAGAATTTTACCACAAAAACGAGCAGCTAAGGACCTGTGACGACCATTTAACAAAATCATTTTTCACTATGTCAACCACAGCAAAGGGCAGTTATTTAAAGAAATTAAAGTGTTCCCAGCTGGTGTTGCTGAATATGAATCTATACACCTTTGCAACTTGGTTCTGAACACTCTTCTTTGAACTAATCTGAACACTAATTTTAAAATAATTCTGATCATCTTCAAACAATCCTTCCAATTGTGTTTTTATGGCAACATGCCAAAATATGTCATGAAGGTTGCAAAAATCCACAGATTGAAACTCTTTTCTTTTGAAAGTGAGCTCATATTTCCATACATTTTTTAAAAAACTGTTCTACAAATTCTGTGTATTATGTTGTTACACATATATACTCACTTGAAATAAAGCAGAGCAGAACAATCCTGTAGTGCAGATGTCTAGTTGGGGACATGTGAGTGCAGCTCTCTTGCTGTGTGGTGCACCTTCAGATTGAATGTAGGTGCTTTTGGTCCTGGGAGAGAATTGCACCGAAGAAGAAATCAGTCAATCAATCAGTATTTGTAAACCGCGGCTACCCACCCATGAGGGTCTCAAGGCGCTGTAAAAGAATTGCCACATCTTTGTGCAAGAGGAGTAGAGTCCTCATCATAAAGCAGGGTTTGCAGGTCTCTCATGGGACCTTATTGAGTCCCTGGTTACAAGGTGCACAATTCAGAGCCCACGGAAAAACAGCATGCTGGGTAAAATTGCCCAGTACCGTGCAGTTATGAGTTCAACCCCATGGAACAGTGAATTAACTTGGCTGGTGCTGCAGCCAAAGCCTCGTGTGATTTTTGTGGCTGGAATTACTGGCCAGAAAATTCAGGTCAGATTCATCCACACCTGGGAAAACCTGTTTTGAAAAACTCAGCAAGTCCTAATCATGCAACAAATACCATGTGGGCCTGAATTTCTAGGTGTAACATCATTAATTACACGTTTGTAGTTAGTCCAGTACTAAACCGGGCCAACCACTCGTACTGCATTACCCTCTGTTTGAAAATAATGGAAATAGGAACTTACTACAAAAGTCTAAGGCCCTGATTTATACTTTTTTGCTCTGCATTAGCGTCATTTTTTGACACAAAAGCGGCGTAAACTTACAAAATACAATAGTATTTTGTAAATTTGTGCCGCTTTTGCATCAAAACATGACGCTAATGCAGTGCAAAAAAAGTATAAATCAAGGCCTAAGTTACTATAAAAGTGCAGTTTGTGAATACAGAAATCTCGTAAACTTACTCAGAAGTGTAAGTTACTATAAAAGTGCAGTTTGCGAATACAGAAAAGTAGTAAACGTACTCAGTGTAAGTTACTATAAAAGTGCAGTTTGTTAATACAGATAAGTAGTAAAGTGACTCAAAAATGTAAGTTACTATAAAAGTGCAGTTTGCGCCTACAGAAAAGTAGTAAACTTACTCAGTGTAAGCTAATACAAGAGTGCAGTTTGTTCTTACAGAAAAGTAGTAAAGTTACTCAAAAGTTAAGTTGCTACAAAAGTGCACTTTGTAAATAGCTCTAGTTTTGTGGTACTACCACAGTGCTACAAAACATACTACAAAGTGCAGTTTGTGAATCAGGCTCATCGTTTTTTTAATTCTCCATATGTTATAGATACATACTCCTCACAGTTGTATCTGGCAGGGGTTGCCGGTGGGGTATACAACACCCTGCTCGAAGGCTAGGCAGAAGTTATTTTTTTATCCCTCACCTCCACCCTTGGGCAAGGCGGGGAAACTAATTTATCGCCCACCCTTTGGCAAGCCGGGGTAATGAAGACTAACACATTCCATCATCCTTGCCCTTAATAAAAGGGAAAATTGGATAGATTGGGTCCGTTTGAATCCCAAAGGACAAGCGCCCAAGCAAATGAAGGGAAATCCATGCAGGGAAAGCCACACAGGACAAGATTCAAAGTCCAAACCATGAAAGTTTATTCAAAGTTCAGAATCATTACAGAAGGCAAAAGGCAGATGGATAGTTCATTTAAATTAGTATCCAAATAATAAACCAAGATACATGTCTAAGTATAGAGTGAATGAGGAGACTGGCATACTGTCTTTCTCATAGGAATAAAGTAAAAGCTGTGGAAATATTCGAAGTACAAAATCAAATCACAATCCATTGTAAGGACTGAAGTATACGAATAAGGAAAAAGCTCTGGCAAACATCCCAAAAACAGCACATTTTATAGGTTTGGAGGAGTAGAAGACCACAATGCCCGCGTGGTTTGAAATGGCACCATCGGCCGTACTTATAAAAATTGAAATGACAATAACCAAGCAATTAGGTAAAACAAGCTTACTCTAAAAATCCTCCTAAAATTAATATTCTATGAGCACCTCCCCCCTACAAACAAGGGGAAATAACTTAGCATTAATAAACAATAGATTATTGAGAAAATGGATAATATAGAAAGTAGAACTAGCAGGCAGCATCAACATTTACATTAAAATAATAAGGGCCTGATTTATACTTTTTAACGCCACAGTTGTGTCATTTTTTGACACAAAGGCGATGCAAACATAAAAAATATAATTTAATTTTGTAAGTTTGCGCCACTTTTGCGCCATAAAATGACACAAATGTGGCACTAGAAAAGTAAAAATCAGGCCCTAAATGTGTTCCTCAGGCAAGGCTTCCTTCAGAGTATATTAGTTGATAGAGAGCGAATAAACAACACCATGGAATAGAGCACAATTTTATTTCATGAAAAAGGAACACATGCATGTGGTGACTTGAAAATGTGCACATTTCTTTTGCTGTCAGTGCTACTAATCCAGAGGCCCTGTAAATCTTTTTTTTTATTTATTAAAGTCTTTCCTCACAGTGTGGTGAAAAAGTATTCTCCCTTTAAGGGAGGTTGTGCAATAACAGACACCAACCACACTCTTGGGCAGCGCAAGAGTGGGAAAAAAATCCGAAGAATAGTTTCTGGAAAGGCATGGGAATAAACATGCAGCTGTCCCACCATTGGACAAGGTTGGGAGGTGCAACTATTTCCCCTCCAACCCTGTTAAGGGAGGGAAGCAAGGCCGGTTACCCCACCCTCCCCTTCGCAATAGCCAACAGGTTGCCAAGGGAGGTATCAGCTTCCTGTTTGCAAGTGCAAACTGGAGACTGGAACTGATGTAACCTGTTTCGTTCACTCGAAAACCACCAGGTTGTAAGTGGTCTGGACAATTGACAGCAGGCCTGCCATTCTCTTTGTCTGCACCATTAAATGAGCCATACATCTTTTAAAAAAAAAAAAAAAAGTGCCTGAAAAATTAAAGTTAAATTGAAGTTAAGGTTGATAGGTTGTAACAAAGGCTGCAGCAGAAAACCTAAAAAGTTGTGAAATTCCCAATTGAAAGTGCTCCCTTGACCTTAGCTCCCAAACCCTGCTCCAGTCACATTGTCCTAAGTCCCACACTCTTTCTAACATCAGTCATGTTCCACACAGAGTACTACATTATATAACATACAGTAACACAATTTAAATGTGTAATGAAAACACATTATTTGTACATTTACAAGGTCAAAACTATCATTAACCTCACTTCTTTCTTATATACGCTTGTGCTTTCTGTATCTTTCATAACTTCCCCTTTTATCTTTTTTGATGTCTCTTAATCCTGCATGCCCCCTTTTGTTTCTTTTTACATCCCTTTTTTTCCTCTCCCTATTTTACACTATCTCTTTTTTTTATCTCTTTTGGCCTTTCCCTTTTTTTTACTGCTGCAGTTACCCCCTTTTAATTTTCTCCTCAGACTTTCCTTTTTCCTTAAAATTATTTTTCTGACTCTTTTCTAGCCACTTCCCCATTTTTTAACTTTTCAATGCGACGAATTTTGGACTATTTAAACGTTTTAAATGTAGAAGGAAACATTTCAGGGTGATATTTTGATTAGTAATAATTCCAAGTTCTTTAGGTAGGTTTTTACTTATTTGAATGTGTTGGTGGAGATGTTACTAAATAAACAATAAATGAGCTTCTTTTTTCCTGGAGCCAACTCAAGAAGAAGAGAGGAGGAAGGGACAGGATTGTGCGGGACAGGAGGAAGTGGATGCTGAGGCGAGTGTTAAGTCAAGTTCTTTTCTTAACAGGTAGTGTTGCATATGTTAACCCATCATTAGCCCTACTCCCGGGTCCCAATTTTTTAAATCACTTTACTAAGCTGGGCCATAAGGAGAAGGTGTGCTGCCAACCCTTGTCATCCCTTACACCAGTCCATCTTCAAACTTCCATTAACCACCTAACACATTTTTATCCAAACCTAAACCGAGCCAAAGCCCTGGTGTAAAGTTCTGTCTCTAACCAACAAACAATATTATTTGCACTAATAATGAAGTAGGGGAGGGCTCGTCGGGGACTCAGGTAAGGGAAGAGCAGGGCTACTGTTAATATTATAATTGTGTTGCATGAATTCATGTGTCACAGATTCCGTGACAGTAAACCTTTACAGTGTGTCCTTTTTTAAATACATTTTAATGGGGTCTGGTAAGAGTGTCCACACATTAACTAATTTTTTTAAACCATTTTCACCCTTTTGCGAAAACAACCTTTAAAAAATATATATATATATGTTGGTAGTGGCTGTGGATTATTTAGTGGCAAGCAGGGGCGGCTCCTCCATCAGGGCGGAGGAGTGTTGCCCTGCAAAACGTTTCCCAAAAAACAATAATAAACTCTGTTTATTATCGTTTTTTGGGAAAAGGGACGAGGCCTCGAGGGTGACGAGCAGCGCATGTGTGTTTGGCTGGCCGTCTCAGACCGCCCAAACACACATGCGCAGTGGACTCTCGCCAGCCAAGCCACACAGTTGCCAGGCTGGAGAGAGCCTGCACAAGCTCCCAGTCAATCCTGACGTTGCTCTAAGCAGCATCAGGATTGGCGCAGGGCAGGCTGGGAGCATGTGCCTGCAGAGGAGCAGATGGAGCGGCGGCTCCGGCGCTCGCGGAGGTAAGTGTTTTTGTTTTTTATTATTTTTAATTTAATCCCCCCCCAAACACCGCTCTGCCTCTTTTGCATGCCACTAGCCACGATTGGTGGCAAGTTCTGCAAAATGTAATTATGTGTATAAACCCCTAGGGGTGCAGACTCACATAATTCAGTTGCATTTGCTGCTGCAGTATTTCGCCAGCTGGGGGATCTGAAGCAAGAGAGGGGAGCAGTGGCTTTCTCCCCCATGAGCTTGTCCAGAACACCTTAGCCACTAGAGATAGTCAAGCTACGCCAGCTCATCACACTAACCTCGTGTCCACACACATCTAGATATAACCCTTTAGTCCAAACACCACAAGAGCCATCCTCCATAAGCTCCTTAGGGCTTAGAGACACTAAAGCAGAGAAAGGAGGAGTTTAAAAAAGAAAGCGTGATTTAACAGGGTGTATTCATTAGGGATAGAGGTTGGTCTATTGTTGCTGTTGGGTGGAATGAGTGGGGCAAGGGTTAGTTATGCATGTTTTGGGGGTTTAGGGAAGGTTGGGTTTGTTGTGGATGCTGTAGGTGGCATGAGTTTGGAAGGGGTTGCTACTGAAAAACAAGAAGAGGAGTCCAGCCAGCTTGACTGCCTTTAAATGCCGAATTAATGGAAGGGTTGTGAGAACTTCAGACCAGGAGGCCTGGACCCTAAGCCTCCCAAAACTTGAAATACTGGGAAAAGAAGGTGGTGAGTTCTCACTTAAAGAATCATTGATAAAAAGCACAATGCCACAATGATAATTTATTTGCATCGAGAAAAATGAAAAAGAAAATCAGTTCCATGAAATTATAATTCCTGTTATTATATAACAGTCTATAGACGGAAAATATAATCACGAGATCAACAGTTCGATAGTCCAATCAACCAGTACCAAGGTTGAGAAAGTATCATGTGAACAATTTTTTTTTTGTAATAGCGAAGTAGCCAGGTAAGAAAAAGATCAGAAGGCACAGTTCGGTGACGGAACAGCCAACACGTGTTTCGCCCCTTAAGCGGGTAAGCGGGGGCTTTTTCAAGGCTGTGAAAGAAATATGTATGTACAATATAAGTCACAAAGTAAGTAGTGATAATAACAAATTATAGGATTGCTTTCCATGCAAGTCATGCTGAGCAAAATTTGCTCCTTCTTGGTGAAACCTGTAGTTAAGGGGGTGTGGTCCATGGTAAACTCCCAATTTAGGCCAAGTGCTGAAATCATAAATGGTATAAAAATGTGATAAAGCCATAAGTGAAATTAGCAAGAAACATTTTGCCACTCTTGGGTAAATTCAAGGACTGAAGAAAAAAAGTGAAATATTATTAGCCAGTCGAAAGTGATGAGTAAATAAAGCGCATGCTGGCACACACGTGATATTAGTGCAAACATGAAGTCAGCAGGGATGCATGCGGGCAGGTGCTAATAAAGACACCCTGTGAGAAGAACTTTACATCACCAAAAATGCTGACTCACATAAATTGGTAACATACCAAGTTCAAATCATTATGAGAAAGCTTCTGGCAGCTATTGTCATTAATACGAGTAATAATCTGAGCAAGGGAACAAGTTTTGAGAACATAACATTGGTACGCAGTGTTTCATAACTAATACAAAAATAACCTTAGAGTAATCAGGTATTTAAAACAACAGGCTCTCTCCCTCATGAGCCAAGGCACAAATGTGAGCATGCGAGCATAGATGCATATCAAACCAATGAGAAAGAGACATAGTATGACTAATAAATATAGGCGATATGCTCATAGTTTACAGAAAGCCAAAAGAAACCCTTTTTAGCCATGTCACACAGAATAAAGAGCCAACAGTTTAGAAATAGATGAACATCAGAAAGAAAGTAAGACAGTATCTTGAACTTGCCGGAGTAAAATAAATTAAGGTAACATGCTCGTGATCGCAAAAAACATTTGCAGCAGGAGATGTAACTCCCCATTTCACAGAGAAGCAAACTTTCAGGGGATAAATAGCTAAGCTATGTAAAGCGAGTACGGATTAACACGGATTAAAGAAACAATCAATTAAGTAGAATTTTGTTACCTAATGTCGTAGTAACCAAGCAAACATAAAATTGCCGGGAGGTCTCCCTCGAGTCCTGCGTAGAATCGCACTAGCTCCGTATGGCTAGAACGCGATGTAAATATCAAGCGCGTCCTTTCACCGTTACAAGGGTAACGAAATCGAGAAAGGACTCGGCATACTAGGTGCAGCTGAATAATGGCGGACATATTGAAGGAGAGTGATGCGGCAGGAAACATAAGGGACCCGCAGGGCCTGTGAAGTGGGGATCAGAAAAGAGGCAGGAGGAGAAGAAGAAAGCAAATAAACATTAAGGGCACATGTTATAGAAGAGAAGTAACTGAAATATTAGGAGAGCTTAAAAAATTGATAAGACATGAAACAAGAGAAGACTGATGAGTGAGAATAGCTTAGTTACAGACCAGATTAGAAAGGAAAGAAGAGAAGAGAGAGACAATTAGTGGGAATAGTTATTTGGAAAAGAGTAATGAAGAGAGATACTGCAGAAAAAGGAACTGGGGTCTGTACATAGATAGGGAAAATAATTATGGAAAAAAGAAGAAAAGAGTAGTAGAGACAGAAATAAACTGGAAGGATAAGGATATTGACCCTATTAGTAGCTCATAGAAACATGATACAGACCAACAAATTAAAACATAGGAAAAATGGTAATCGACCAACAAAAGCCTATTTACAATAGTTCATCCAAATAACTCAGCGGTGCATTATTTACAGTAACCAATAGTGCCATTCATGGTCCTGATTCAGTCCTTGGTTCACTGTATTATATCGGATAATCAGCCTGCTTTCCTCTTGACGTAAGCGTAGCTGTAAATTCCCGCCCCTTGGGGACGGTGTGATACGATGTATCCCACTGAATGTAAAGAATCGTTCCTTGTAATGAAAGGTTTTATAGTGCTCCACTAGAGGTGCTGTGGATTCCAGTTTCAAGATGTTCTGAAAATGCTCTTGAATTCGAAGTTTCAAGGGGCGGATCGTACTTCCAAAGTAGGCTTGTTGACATGGGCAGAAAATTACATAAACCACATTTTTACTGTCACAGTTAATGAAGTCCTTGATCATGAGTTTTTGATCATTAATGTTCAAAGTGGTCGATCTGTTCAGTCCCAGTTTACATATTGAACATTTAGTACAGGTAAAGAAACCTATAGGTTTGGGAAAGAACGGTTCAGGAACTGTTTGTTGAAAAAAAGAAGGGCAGAGTTTCTCACGAAGGTTGGGGGCCCTACGAAACCCAATTTGTGGATATTGAGCAATGTATTTTTGAATGGAAGAATTGCTGCTTATGAGATGCCAATGTTTGCGAAGGTGTTTCCTTATGAGGTGATGGCCATTATGAAATTGGGTGATGAAACGAATGGTGGTGTCCTCTTTGCGTCGAGCTGAAGAATTTATCATCCTATTGCGGTCCATTCTACCCAGATTGTTTTTTGAAGTAGTCAGTAACTTTTGATTATAGCCCCTGGTCAAGAGTCTCTCCGTTATTTGTGAGGAAAACAAGTCATAGTCAGAGAAGTTAGTGCAGTTAACTCTTGCTCGTCTGTACTCACCCTGGGGAATATTGTTGATGATACTGGGAGGATGGCAGCTGGTGGCGTGCAAAATCGCATTTGCCGCTGTTGGTTTTCTAAAAAAACGTGTCTGCAATTTATCATGTTGCACATAGATTAGTAAATCGAGATACTCCACCTGTGAGTCCGAGATGTTATATGTGATATCAATGTCCCATTTATTGGGTACTAAGGACTGCAAAAATTGGGTGAGTAAGGTTCTTTGTCCTTGCCAGATCAACAGAATGTCATCGATATAGCGTCCCCAGAAAATGATATGTTGGGAGAGGCTTTCATTTTGTTCGCTCCACAGCCAATCTCTTTCTACAGCTCCAATAAGGATACAGGCATATGGAGGTGCAAACTTGGCCCCCATCGCCGTACCCTTTAATTGTAAGTAGAACTGACCGTCGAAGAGGAAATAGTTGTGCTCTAAGCAAAACTTTAACATGTTCAGTATCATGGAGTTGTGAGTGGTGAAGGACACTGGTTTTGTTGAAAGTGCTTGTCTAACAGCTTCTAGACCATCCTGGTGTCGAATGGAAGTATAGAGGCTAACTATATCTATAGTCACCAGGAGGTAGTCGGATTGCCAGTCAATGTCTTGAAGTTTGCAGATGATGTCTTTCGTGTCTCTCACATAGGAAGGCTGATTGATCATAAAAGGCTGGAGTACTTGGTCAATTAGAGATCCTAATTTAGAACAAATAGAATTGACTCCTGATATTATGGGCCTGCCCTTAGGAGGAAAATCTTTTTTATGAATCTTAGGTAATAAGTATAGGGTTGGAACAGTAGGGTGAGGAAGAAATAAAGCCTTTCTTTCTTGAAGTGAGATGACATGGCAAGAGAGCCAGTAGTCCAAGAGTTCAGAGAGACTAAGTTGAAAACATGCTGTGGGATTCGAGTCTAAGTGTTTGTAGCATTGGGAATCATGTAATTGGCGATAAGCCTCTTGAAGATAGTCAGATGTATTTAAGATGACTATATTACCTCCCTTGTCTGCTTCCTTTATGATAATGTTAGGATTCATTCTTAAATTCGTTAGAGCAGCAAGTTGGTGACTGGTAATATTACGGGCGAAATTTTTTCGCCTATCACAGTAACGTTTATACTCTCGGTCAAGATCCTTCAAAACTAGTTGTGCAAAGAGGTCAATGGAGTTTCCTGCTGGAAGGGAGGGAGTAAAGGTAGATTTGGGTTTCATGCCCGAGGGGTGATATTGGTTGGTATTTAACTCTAATTGTTCAGCTAGGGTGTGAAGAGGAAGGTCTGGCTCAGAAGTGTTTGCTAAGTTGCAAAGGAGCCCAATATCCTCAAGATCCCGAACTGAGATATCATGAGAAGAAAATGAAAGAGAGGACCGGGGGGAAGAAGAGGTGACCGTTGAGAAGAAAGATTTTAGTTTAAGTTTTCGTATAAACTTAAAAAAGTCAATTTTTGTTTGAGTTAAATTCCAAAAGTTGGTGGGACAATAGGACAGGCCTTTATTGAGAATATGTGATTCAGATGTAGAAAGAGGGTAATCTGAGAGATTGACAACTAATTGGTCATTGGAGGCTGTAAATTCTTGCTGCGTGCTCTTGTTTGTATACCAGAGGTGCCCGGCATTGCTGTTGTAGTATCTAGTGGTTTTGAGCGGGATTCTTGTAGGGATCCAAGGCGAAAACGCCTTGCTTCCTCTAAAAAATTAACCCTGGGTCTAGTCGTAGGGTCCCCTTCAGAATCATCAGATGTTTCAATTTCTGAAGAAGGAATGGTGTCTGGACAACTCATTGTATCTGACGGAGGATTGGAGTCCTGAACATGATCATACTTCTTGCTAAAGGTGTACACTCTCCCTTGCTGGTAGTCACGGAGGTCTCGTCTGAATTTTCGATTTTTCCTCTGAATGATGTCAGCTTCATAGTTATCAATTACATTATTTAGAATGGCATAATTCTTAGTTGAGATGTCACCCCAGTTGGCCTCATCTATTCGTTGAGTAAATTGATCTACTTCTAATTTATGACGCTCGTACTGTTCCTGGGAAATGTCAATGAGTTGTTGTATCATGTTCATTGAAGCCATTTTCAAATTGGCTTCCCACTTCTGGAGGCTTTCTTGGGAGGTGGTATCTGTAGGTGGAAAAATCAATATACGTAATCCTCTAGGGATACGGTCGTGTTCCAAATATTTTTTGAGGGAGGCCACCTCCCACCATTTTGCTGTTTCCTTTTTAAGTGACTTTTCCAAAGCCCAAAAAGTGCTTTTTGCAGAGGTCAGATTAGTATTGCTCGAATTAGTAGTGCCAGCATCCAATGTGCTAAAGACTTGATCCAATTTGATATTGCGTTGTTCTCTTCTGTTGCATGTGAAAGACATTTCAGAGCAAGGCTTGAGCAGGAAGTCAATACGTGTGCAACGGGTTGCTTCTGAAAAACAAGAAGAGGAGTCCAGCCAGCTTGACTTCCTTTAAATGCCGAATTAATGGAAGGGTTGTGAGAACTTCAGACCAGGAGGCCTGGACCCTAAGCCTCCCAAAACTTGAAATACTGGGAAAAGAAGGTGGTGAGTTCTCACTTAAAGAATCATTGATAAAAAGCACAATGCCACAATGATAATTTATTTGCATCGAGAAAAATGAAAAAGAAAATCAGTTCCATGAAATTATAATTCCTGTTATTATATAACAGTCTATAGACGGACAATATAATCACGAGATCAACAGTTCGATAGTCCAATCAACCAGTACCAAGGTTGAGAAAGTATCATGTGAACAAATTTTTTTTTGTAATAGCGAAGCAGCCAGGTAAGAAAAAGATCAGAAGGCACAGTTCGGTGACGGAACAGCCAACACGTGTTTCGCCCCTTAAGCGGGTAAGCGGGGGCTTTTTCAAGGCTGTGAAAGAAATATGTATGTACAATATAAGTCACAAAGTAAGTAGTGATAATAACAAATTATAGGATTGCTTTCCATGCAAGTCATGCTGAGCAAAATTTGCTCCTTCTTGGTGAAACCTGTAGTTAAGGGGGTGTGGTCCATGGTAAACTCCCAATTTAGGCCAAGTGCTGAAATCATAAATGGTATAAAAATGTGATAAAGCCATAAGTGAAATTAGCAAGAAACATTTTGCCACTCTTGGGTAAATCCAAGGACTGAAGAAAAAAAGTGAAAATAATATTAGCCAGTCGAAAGTGATGAGTAAATAAAGCGCATGAGTTTGGAAGGGGGGTTGTTTTGTGCATTTTAGGATTTAGAGAGAGGGCCAGGGCTTTTGTGGATGGGGAATGGTGGAGCTTCCAGGACTGGTCACAGTCGCTGGGTGCAGTGCTATCTTTCCACTACAAGTAGTATATGCTGCCAAAGATATTCAGAAGTAGGTGTTCTATATCCTCTTTCAGTTTCCTCATTACCGTTGTCTCTGGGAGTCCCAAATCTCAGATGATACACCTCCGAGACTTTGCCTCTAAATCCTCATTTTTCCTCTTTACAGTTTACAACTCAATTGTCATGCGCTCACAGAACTCCTTTACTGTGTAAGGCGTCTTCAGTATCGGAAATCCTGTGTTCAGCCCCCATTAGCCGCTGATTGTGTCCCTGCATCTTTTACTTCATGGAGTTTAGACTGTGTAGCATAAGTGCATCGATCTTCCTATCGATGTTGGCCAATCTCCCTTGCATCACTATTAGTAGTGTCTTCATCCCCTCATCAGTGTTGTGTTATACAAGTGAACTCGTTGCCATAGTAGGGTCTAGATTTACATGTTTCTCCTGGAAGTTGGTTGCCTTCTTAGATTTGAATGGAAGCTGGCCCTGTCTAAGGTCCGCTTTGCGAGTAGACATTTGCTGATATAGTTCCAGGTCTGGACTAGCGAGAGTGGGAGGATGTGGCACCGTAGTCTGCATCTGTAGCCTGTTGTAGCAATTTACAGGCCTCTCAGTAATAACCCAGTTCACACAGGGTCAGCATTCTGTTAATCTTTTGGAGCCCAGAAGCAGCACCATGTGGAAATCCTGGAGAAGCTCATAGTCCCTTGTCCCAACAATCTCACTCAGAAGGCGTCTAGCGGAGCCTGGAGGACATTGCTTGCCAATTTTAGCAGTATGTGTAGTCAGCAACTAGCAAAGTCGCTTGAGGCACTCCAAGGATGTATTATCATGGCGCAAAGGCATCATGGCATGAGTATTATGGAAAGCACTACGCTCTAGAGTGTACAGTCCCATGCCCCAATTTTTGCACCACGTGGCTTTCCAGCAGCATTACCTAGCAGGGGTTATGGAGGTCTCATCTGCTGCATGGAAAGGTGGATGGTTAGGCACTCCCCTTCCCCATTGGCATCCAGGAAGGGGGGGGGGCGTAAGCCCCCATCCTACCTTGAACCCCAAGAGGGGGTGGAGAGCCATCACCCATCTGCTGCGTCGTTAACTCCGATGCAGCTTGTGAAATGCCAGTCAGCCCAGCTGCTGTACGTGAGGCCAGGGATTTGTAGCCTATGCAATAGGCACATCTTCCTAAAGCGTTCCTCGCTCCAGTGATACCTGTAGTTGCATCCGGGGCCACTGGCTGGGTGATAATGAAGTTACACCCTCAGGGCCACTGCCTGTGTAGCAGTATGAGGTACGAGCATAGGCTCTGCAGCTGCCCTCCCCTCCCTCCACCCGCAAGGCCGCCTGAGCTTTATGCAGCTATCTTGCAGGCATTCCAAGCCACGTCTCTGCCAAGTAAGTTAATGTGTGCAAGTGCCACCAGCTACACAAAAGGGGAAGTCTGGTGACCTCTTATAAAGCAAACCCAAAAGCCCAGGTTTCCCAACGGATGCCAACTCTACTCACCATGAGGAGTCCTGCCTGTCCCACAACAGCCAATCACCATTTAGAATTATTTGTGTTGCCCAATAGTAAAGTCGAAGATCGAGGATACAAGTGGCGGAGGTGCGTCACCTCCCACTGGCTGAATCAGCAGATGAAAAATAAAACAGTAGCTTGCTATAGTTTTTTTTTTCATCATTTTGCATCTGCTGGTTCAACCAGCAGTTTTGTACAGTGAGGGGCGGGGCTGGGCCATGGGAGGTGGGAGGGGGGGAGGAGCGGAGGGCACTAAGGGGCTCATTCCGAGTCCGGCGGGCAGCGGGCGCTGCCCGCCGGGCAGAAACCGCTCAAAGACCGCACTGCTGTCAAATGACCGCGGGGGTCATTTTGACTTTCCCGCTGGGCCGGCGGGCGATCTCCAGAAGATCGCCCGCCGGCCCAGCGGGAAAGCCCCTGCAACGAGGAAGCCAGCTCCGAATGGAGCCGGCGGAGTTGCAGGGGTGCGACGGGTGCAGTAGCACCCGTCGCGATTTTCACTGTCTGCATAGCAGACAGTGAAAATCATGGTGGGGCCCTGTTAGGGGGCCCCTGCACTGCCCATGCCAGTGGCATGGGCAGTGCAGGGGCCCCCAGGGGCCCCACGACACCTGTTCCCACCATCCTGTTCCTGGCGGGTTTTACCGCCAGGAACAGGCTGGCGGGAAGGGGGTCGGAATCCCAGGGGAAAACCGGCAGGAAACTGCCAGAATAGCCCTGGAAGCACCGCCAGCCTGTTGGCGGTGCTTCCGTTGCCCTCCACCCTGGCGGTTTCAAACCGCCAGGGTCGGAATGAGGGCCTAAGTGTGCATGTGTTTTTGGCTGGCTGTCTGAGCGCATGCGCACTTCGGTTTCTCCAACCTGGCTGTATACAAAGCCGAGCTGGAGACACAGCACAGACCCCAGGCTTGTGTCTGAGCGGCAATCCGAGCTGCTCAGACCAATCCTGACTATGTTTAGCGCGTAAGCAGCGCCAGGATTGCTGAGGAGCCTGTGCATTCACTGGGACACCACAAGAGGAGCGAGGTGGTGGGAGACGGTGGCGCAAGGGAAACGGTAAGTGTTTTCTTTGTTTTGTTTTTTTAAATGGTGTTTCCCCTGTCGTCGTACCCCGGCCTCCCCCTTCAAATATGCGGCAGCTGTCGCTGCCGGAGACCTGGCCACCCATGTAGACCGGTAGTGAACACGTTATGAAATACACTTTATGGTCTTGCCTGCCCATAAGAACTGGGATACCAATGATTTTAAGTCTCAAAAAAATGTTTGAGGGATAATGCAGGTATAATTCTGGAGCAGGTACAGAAAAAGAGGAAGTACTCTCTTTTATAACTTTAGTGACTGCAGTTATGTTCAGGTCCCAGGCCACCTATATGTTGAGTGAGACGTGTATTCCGAGGTATTAGAATGCTTCTTCAACCCACTAGTACTTGGCTCTGGTGGATGGTAAGGGGCAAAGGAGCAAAAAACATACGTAGATTCCCCCCAGTTAACAACCAACCCTGAAAGCCTCCCCGTAAATACACAAGATATGAGATGTGTGCTAGCAAACTCTGAGGGTGTTGTAAGTAGAGAAACATACCATTCGCTATGACGTTGTTACTTCCATGGTAAGTGGTGAGACAATAAATCCTGAGTCCCCAGAGTCGACACCAATCATAGACTTTCGTGTTGAATTCTTCCAGGCTTATGGCAGGGACGTCCACAAATGACAAGCCAAGGTTGCTGCTGGTGATAAATGTACACTATTCTACTTTTCTTCTTCATAATTATCACCTTCTTCTATCAGTCTGGGGTCTATGGGCCAGATGTACGAAAGGATTTTACTCATTCTGTGTCTATGGGAAAAAGCTTTCGTACATATGGCCCTATGTTTGTTTAGGGTTCAGTCTGGGTTCTTCCCCAATAGGTTCCTACGTTTGTTTATCATAAGAGCCTATAGGCTCGTGGTACCTAGATTTCCAATTGGTCTCACATGACTCACTGCTTTATGACAAACTGCAAGTATCCCTCATTCGGCCTCAGTGCTCTCCCAAACCGAGGAGAAGAGTTTTCTTATAGAGTTAAAGCCAGAAGTACCTGTGGTTGAGCTAGACAGCTTTACTTTTGCTGAGGGCCCATCGGAACTATACTGGGGGTTGATGCTGGATTTTTGTGAAGCTGGAAACAGGAGGTGGTGGTACAGTAACTGGCTGAAACAGGTGATTTGCATTACCAATCACTGCTTTATCTTCATCATTGCTAACTAGAACCTTTTTTTTTTTTGCCTTGCCTCCCGCGGCGGACTTGAGGGTCCACCCCATGTCACATTCATCTGAAGGCAAAGTCTGGCGAAGATGAGGGAGTAGTCATTCTTTTCCTCAGAATCAGAGATGGTGAAGGTGACGTGTCCAATTTAAGAGCAGGCAAAACATTCTGCTGTGTAGCCATCCCACCTTCTTGCTGTAGTCCCTCAGGAAAATCAGCTACAGCGGTCTCTTATTCCTGTTTAGTTTGTTGGGAAGATGTAAAGTTTTGGGACAGCTCCATTTCAGATGCACTGGTCTCAGCTACGGCTCTAGTCACTGCAGCATTGAGAGACATCTGCTTTGACTTTATTGGTGATGCCATTGTTGATTGAGGGGTGCTCCCAATGTCTTTCTCCCAGAACAGGTTGCAGCAGGTGCACCCCATTGCTCACTTTGGCAAAAAACAGGAAGGCTGCTTGATACCGTTTTTCTTTCCAGTGGCAGCGACATACTTCTCCTCACTGTCCACTTTCTAAGCAGAATAATGTTTCTTAGGTGCCATCTTTTTAATTTTTTGTTGGGTGTCGCTAGCAGAGCAGTGTCTGGACTCTGATGTCATTTAATTCACAGAATTGTCTCCATCTCAGTCTTATCCACCTGCAGGTAATAAACAATAACAAAGAAGATAGTCACACTTGGGCACACCTTGCCATTTTAGTGATTGCAATAGAAATCATAAGCCGGGCACTTGTTAAACAAAATTCTAAGAAAATCTACAGAAATATTTTTTTTATTGCTTTGATACTGACTGTTGGTACAGTAAGTTTGAACTAACACCACTGTAGCAATCACTGTATAGACCTATGTTAAATGGAAAGAGAGCTTCACTGGCTCCCGGTCCTTAAGCGAATCGAGTTTAAGGCGCTTTGCTTCAAATTTAAAGCTATGACAAAGTCTGGCCCTTGGTTTCTTAGCGAGCTGGTCCATTCTTATTGCACAGAATGACGATTGCGCTCTGTGAGCCAAAAACTAGCCATGATCCCCCGGTGTAAACGGGCAAGACAAGGGGCCATTCTTTTGCCTTTCTAGGACCCAAACTTTGGAACTCCCTTCCTTTCAGTCTGCAAGTCTGTCCTTCATATAGGAAGTTTAAGAAACTCTGAAAAATGTGTTTTTTAACTATTGTTGCTTGATCTCTTTTTTTTGTCCTCATTCACCGCCATAAACAGAAACAGGATGAGCGCCTCGAGATTTTCTTTGGAGCTGGGTGTATCCTTGTCTTAGGTCTTGTATCTGATATCTCAGAGAAGGCATCTGCCTGGAGTGGCCCGAGTCGCTGATGCAACCAGACCTTACAACCCGATGTCAGAGCGTAAGTAAGGCCATTGACTGGTGTAACCGTAGGACATTCCTTGCCAAGAAGCTCAATGATTTTCCCTTCCTAGCCAGTTCATTAGTGGAAGCCAAACCGTATATCTTCTGTTTTTTACATTTTCGCATCCAGTTTTAAATTATAAATAAGAGAACCCTTCCACTCAAGAAACATAGGGAGGAGGAGCTGATCCATCTTCTAAATATCTCCCTCCGGACAAGTAACATCATATAAAAGAGTAGCTTGGTACAGTTTCTATTCAACTTAACTTGATCTTGTAGACTTCCAAAAATAACAAGAAAATGGCTTACCTGGAAGTTTATAGCAAGAACCTCACTTACAGCCCTGCAAACGTCCTCCCTGAATTTGCTGATCTTGGGACACGCCAAAAACATATGTAGATCATTAGCACGGTCAACCCCTCTTTTCATACAGTTGACTATATTGCCAGATGCCTTTTTGACAATTTCTCCGGGGTCCAAAAAGCTGTATGGATGGAAAACAAGTGGTTTCTCCTGAGACAGACACAAAAAACAGGCACACAAAAGAGTAGTAGATACTTGCCATAGATCTCTTATCTGCATCCCAGGCAAGCATTTTCCCCATATTTGTTCTAGCAGTGTGAAGTCTCTGTCAGTGATGTCCATCACCAACCAGGATCATCTTGTGACTTCCTTCTTCACTGGGGTCTTCTGACACAATAGCTCTTCCGAATCATTTGCCCCACCTCACCCCCAAACTCCTCATTCACACTCTGCATCCAGCTCTTCATTTGGAGATATTTAAATATAGAGAGTTTTCCACCCATCTCAGAGTTGAAGTCCTCCCAGGGCAACAAGCATCCACTGTGACAGAGTTGGCCCCATTACAGAAACCCCGCCTCCCTCAAAGGTATAGCCAACTATCACTAACCCACAGCAGGAAACCTTGTGAATCCCATATCAGTGCATGTTTGCTATAGTATGGTAGTTTTGTAGCCCTCCTAACATGATACCAGAGTTTTGCGAGATCTTGCAACAGCTTGAACCTCACCTCCTTGAAAAACTTGGGGTCCCCAAATTTATATAAACAGCCCGGCTGCTCTTCCTGAATAGTATTTATCATTGTTATTCATATGGCCACCAGCTCTGACTCCTTCGAACCACTCAGTAGCCCTTTCCCATTTTTCAAAAATAATGCCCTTGCATAATATTGGAGGTTGTGCAAGGCCAGGTCACCTTTCTCTCTCTTTCTTCCCTGCTTACTCCAGGTGATCCGTGCCTCCTTTGAGGCCCATATAAAGCTGTTTATTTTGCAATGAAATCTACTCAGTCATTCTTTTTTAAACATCAACGGTACTGAGTTAGATAAAGGTGAGCTTATACAATGTAAACATCATAATTATGTTGACTCTCCCCAGGATGGTGAGGGGTAGATGTTCCCAGCTCCTCATTAACTTACAGGAGTATGTAATTACCTTTGTAAAACTGGCTTCTGTGATTTTATTTATGTCCTGAGTAATAATTGCACCCACGTACCTTATCTCGTTCTTTACTGGGACTTCCTCCCTAGGCATATTCCAAGCCATGACTTCCATCTTATCGTTATTGACAGCGTAGCCAGCCACCTTTCTGAACATTGCTGTTAGCTCCTCCCAGGCTGGTATCGTCCCCTTTAAGTCATCTGTAAAAAACATTAAATCATCTACGTACAGAGAGACTTTCCTTAACCACCCTCTGCAACTAAAGCAGAGTATCCTTTGCTCCCCTCTGATTTTACATGGTAAAGGTTCTATATATAGCTTAAACAACAGTGATGACAGTGGACATCCCTGCCTCGTTCCTCTTTAAATTTTAAAAGGTCGAGTTAAAGAGCCATTAACCAATACTCTGGCGTAGGGGTTCTGATATATCCTTTGCAGTGCCTGGCTGAATTTCTCCCTCAGGTTAAAAATCTCAGATAGGGTATTTAAGTATGTCCAATTAACCCTATTGAAAGCCTTTGTAGCATCTAACATCACTAATGCCAAGGAGGTCTCACATAGATTGGCTAGATCTACTGAACCTATTAACCCCTGCACCAACTCATGCATGTATTTGGCTTTCATTTTTGCAAATATCCTATAATCGCAACTTAAAACGAATTTGGGCATATATGAGTCACAGCTCTTAGTGCATTTTCCTGTTTTAATATTAGCCTCATTCCACGCAGAGGGAACATGGCTCTTGCCTCCAAGATGCCATCACACAATTCCACCACAACCTGCATTATGCTACTACGCAAAACGTTGTCAATTTCCATAGGCAAACCATCCAGGCCTGGTGCTTTTCCCATTTTACCAGACTTTATAGCCTGCTCCACTTCGAGCTGCCCAATATGCTCTTTTAGAACCATAGTCTCTTCATCCCTCAATGTGGCCAAATCTAACTCCTTAACCCAGCTCTTAACTGCCTCTGCAGAAACCTCCAGATCCTCTGAATATAATTCCTCAAAGAAGCTCCGGAGGGATTCCCCAATATCTCTACTGCTCCAGCTAATGGCCCCAGATATCTTGCACTGTATTTCACTAACTATATTCCTGACTGAGTACTATTTTATTTTCCAAACCAACAGTTTTGCCTTTTACAAGAGCCAGCCTCCAGTCTTCTTCTTAAAAAGGCCTTAAAGGCATCCCACACCATGGCCGGAGGGGCTGAACCTAAATTTAAACGAAAGAACTCCTCTGTATCAGATCACAGCTTCTCTACCACTTTCTAATCTAATAATAGAGTTCTGTCCAGAGTCCATCTACTCCGACTGATTTTTTCCTGTTAACTAGATAGACAAACTAATCACCGAGTGGTCTGACAAATGAGCTCCCACATGTAACACTCCCTGTACTGTATCCTTTAGTCTATCTAACAGGACATAATTGATCCTTGACTGATGGCTATATTTTTTATTGCTGTGAGTGTACCCACGCAGCGACCCCATCATTTCTCTCCATACATCATATAACTCCAGCTGAGTCATTATAGATATCACTTGCAAACGCATTTTTTCGTTTGTCCTGAACCTACTACCTGATGATCTATCTAACTCGTAGTTCAGCATCACATTAAAATCCCTCATTCAAATAATGAGGTTCGAAAACTGCAACAGATGTTGAAACAAATCTACCAATGGTCAATGTCATCATTATTAAGACCGTAATATCCTACATTCGGACCGTAATATCTTACTAGGGTGTATACGCATTCATACACTACCAATTTCCCAGTTACCCATCTCACAGCCTTATCCACTACACTCTCCGGAAGGTAGAGATTAGATTGTTTTTTAAGTAAGATGGCTACTCCTTTAATACCCACATTCTGGCTGGTACACACAACTTGTTGTATCCACCTGCATGGTTTGAACACCTCTATACACTCTTCCTTAGTCAGGTGAGTTTCCCGTAAGACCACACATTTGCTTGAGAGTATCTCAAATCCTGCAACAGCTTCCCCCCCTATTTCTCACCCATAAACCATTAATGTTGCAAGACAGGAACCTCAATAACTCTAACCTGTTCATCTGATGTGGATTTTACCTCCTAGGTGGTCTTGGGTGACCCCCTGAAACCGCCTTCTTAATCCGGGACCAAACCTGTTTCCTACACCACAAAATCTCATCAACTTCTCATCCGCTTCTGAGGACATGATTTTTTGGTTTTTGCCCACATGCTCCCCACCCTGTGCCTACACACCTCTCATCCTCCCACGTCCCAACCCAAACCACACTGTGGGAGAACCCTCCCTTCCTTCTTCCTCATAGTGCCACCGCCTTTAGGAGGTCCCCAACTGAGCACAATCTTATGTCAATCTTCTGTCTCCTGTCTTCGTTAATCAAAATCAAAAATGACTATTGAGAGAGTTCAAACCAAACATCAACCCTCCCCCCCCCAAAAAAAAACGAAATTATGTCACATAACCCACACCCCATCATCAAGAAGTACACCGGCTGGGGCAGAGAGAGAGGCTGCAATCTTCTACTCTTGACTGCCCCTTTCCAGATACTTAATTAGATCATCCACTTCTTTACTGTCCCTAAGTTATACATTGTGTTGTTTATCATGACTCTAAAGGTGGAGGGGAACTTCAACTGGGTCATGGCCCCCAACTTCTTTAACACATGAATTTTCTTCCCCATTGTCTGTTAAGAGTTATGTTGGAAATATCAGGTTTGATTTCAAAGGAGACCCCTTCCACAGATAACACCTTCTGCTTCAGCGCAGCCGATAAGATATGCTTTTTAATGGAGTATGTGTGGAATTTGACCAAGATCTTCTGCGGCTTGTCTCTATTGGGGGGGCTTTCTGAAAGGATCCTGATTTAACCTTTGAATGTCATTTGCAATCTTCTCTGACGATTCCTCCACTTGCACCCGTGCTTTAATCAGGTGGACCACCAGGGCTTTCGAATCTCCACCCTCCATCCCCTCCGGAACCTTTAAAATTCTCAGATTGTTCCTCATTTGGTTATTTTCCAATGATTATAATTTTGTTATGGTTCCCTCCTCACCAACTTTCAATTTCCACATTTCCTCCTTGTTTAGTTCCAATGCTGTCTTCAGGTCCCCTGCCATTTCCTTTAGGACAGCTGTCCTACCTGCAATGTCACCTAGCTTTTTACCAAGGTCTTCATACAGGCCTCTTATCTCTTTCTAATTTATATTAAAGATCTCAAAACCACTCCTAACTTCCAAAGACAGTGATCTCAGCATATCCGCAATAGACTGACTAGGGGGGTCTCCTCTGTAACTTTGCCTCTGCCCTGCTCCTTTTCCCACTGGGCTAATTGTGGTGTCACCCTCATAGGAACTGCAACAACTCACCAGGGCGATTAGGCTGTTCAGGATGTTCAAACTGGGGCGCTTGGGGGTCATTATTCAATGGCATACTGCAGCTGCACCCATTTCCCATTTTACCTTCATCTCCAGTATTCAACTGCTGTATAGCCTGGTACATATTGGGGCTGCACTCTATCTGATTTTCTTTGGTATCCATAGTGACCTCGGACAGGTTTTGTACCTGTTGTAAATCCCCCAATCAGGTCTTTGTCGCTTTTTCGCTTAATATCAATGTTTAGGCAGAACCCTAAAGTGCTTCCTCAATGAGGGGGTGATCTCAAGTTTTTTACTTAATACCTCTAGTTTTTTGGCCCTTACCGCCTTTGGGGCTAGTTTGTATAGCCCTATCTGCTTACTTGCTCCTTGTAATGTTCAACCTGGCTCACCTTTTGTTCATGCCCATCAATAGTATTTCTAAAGGCTGCCTCTGAAACGTTACCTGGTGCAGAACCATATTCTGTAAGCTCCTCTTTGAATCCTACTAATCTGTTTCTTTATGCATCAACAGAGCTCTTGCCCGGCTTGCTCACCCCAGCTGCCTCTCCCTCCTTTCTCCTACTGACAGCTCCCCCCAAGCTTCTAGCCCCTTGCTTCCTTATCCCAGGCAGCTTGTTTTTTCCCCTGAGCCGGGCCAACACTGATTCGCTCGACTTTTCTGACTCTCCAGGCCCAGGACCCACCGCGATCAATGTCCAGCTTTCCTCCTCCTCTTCCACAGACCTCCAGTGATTGCAGTTGCATGTGCTAACTCTGCCTCTTTTTCCCCGGAAGGGGATTCTTGCAGCCGTCTCCCTTCCACGTTGGAGGCCAGACGCTGCTCGAGACCATGGCTATGACTTGCTGCTGCGGCCCCTCAACGTGCCTGACACCACACCGCAATGGGCACTGCATCACCGAAACCAACCAAGGAAGCATAAGTAAGTGGCTCTCAGAGGAAACAATTCATCAAAACAACCGCTACACGTTCTTTCCCCCACACTTCCAGACAGAGTACTCTTTCACCAATACACGCAGCTCAGCGGCGAAATGTCTCCTGTGGCCCTAAGCTAGCCGGCCGCCATGTTCTCCTCTCCCGAGATAAAGCCTTGTTGCTTGATCTCTTGTCTTTTGCTGTGGCAGCTCTCAAAGCTCTCGTGGAGCAGCCATGCACTTTATAAATTAATTACATTTAATTAAATTAATAACCATGGCTCAGGGTTCTTAATCAACATGTCAGAAAATCGTATAATGCATAGTATTGCTGCAAGGTACTTAGGACTATGAGGTTGGGGGTAACTGACAAAAATCAATTAAATATAATACTCACAGCCTAGAGGGCATATTCAAAAATAAAGAAATTGTTGTGAACACATTTCAAAAAGCAGAAAATAATAATGGTGTCCTGACTTGGCTCCTAGAAGTATTATAGGAGGCAGGGGGAGTCCTGCAAAGGGGTTTTAATTAATGAAGTGTGGTAACTGTTGCGCAGATGCCCCAATCAGTATGGCGGAAAATGACAAACTCTAAGCAAAATAGGAAGTAATATTTGGGTCCCCCAATGCCCATGTGACTCCTCTGCGAGTCCAGGAGATGATATGAACAAAGGAAGAAAATTAGCAAAAATATATGTTGGCTTCTTAAGGGCCATAAAATATAGTGCACAACTGGAAGGCTTTTAAAAGTGGCATAAAATGTTTAATAATCAACTCATATGCTGGGTTCACAAAATGATGGAGGAGTACAATGCTTGGCAAGGAAGAAGGCATGGAGAACAAAGACAAAGTGATTACATAAAAAGCATAATAGTTTCCCAAAATTCTGTACAAGCACATGGTAAGCAACGAGGAGGCATGAAGGACAAAGAGAAAATGGCTAACTGCCCTGAAGCATCTTCCTTTCCCACAACCGACAATCACATGCAGAATTACATGGAAGGTATTGCACAAATGTATACCCTAAATTGTGCCAAGGGACATTCACATGTCCATTAACATATGGTGTCTAGATTTTTTTTTTAAACAAAGAGATTGTTTTTCTTGACCCCCCTGGCATCAAGGAATCAGTCAG
This sequence comes from Pleurodeles waltl, assembly GCF_031143425.1. Classification (NCBI taxonomy): domain Eukaryota; kingdom Metazoa; phylum Chordata; class Amphibia; order Caudata; family Salamandridae; genus Pleurodeles; species Pleurodeles waltl. Next base: position 123,834,474 of record NC_090446.1, on the reverse strand, counting down.
TATGCCAAGCCGAATCAGAAAAACAGTTATATTGCACACATCACACAACCCACAGAGCAATATTTGAGTAAGATGTGTTTCAAGTAACAATTAACCTCATGAGGAATTATAAAGATAGCAAAACTATGTGGAACCGCATCCCCACTTTCAAGAAGGAATTACGCACTCAAAGACACTAGAACTCAAGGGATATATTTTTTGAATCAAAATCCTACTCTAGTGCGTGCAATAGGAATTGTAACCAGAATGAAGACAAATGAAATCACAGCAGCGTTTACTAAAAGTGTTACTAGTAGGAACAACTCTAACATGATTGCTGTTATAAATGTATAGCAAACCTACCCTTATTTTGTATTTCATAAGAGCTAATTTAATTCTAACCCAGCAGAAAGCAAAGCCTATTTCAAGTTTCAGAGAAGGGACACACCTGCATACCTGTTTGAACAATAGAGTTTATGTTCAATCTAATAACAGGGTCTGCTATTCTTGTCTCATGAGGCCAGATGCATTGATAAATCAGAGTTTGAAGGCTAAGTGGCTTCTGTCCCAGTAGCCTTCAATTGGAACTGGAGATGTGACTCTCTACGGTCAAACCCAGTCTCGCCTGGTGTGAAGAGTCCCCTCTATCCTTCACTCATTGTGCTCAGTTTTTATAACTTTATTTTATTGTTGTAAAAACTCTTACCATAAACAGTTAACAGAATGTGGCCAGGTGCCCTTTCACTTCTTTTCATTTTGTGAAATTATATTATTTTGAATAACTGTTAACGAGGCACATACTTGTGAACTTTGGGGAAACTTTTAGACATTCAAAAGAAAATACTATAATATTTTGCAGTTAGCATTTAGATTAAATACTGCAAATATGTTCAATTGAGCTTGGTTATCACATTGCAGAATATAATAATTTGAATTAAATGTGTGTTGCATTAATCACACATATTCAATTATGATTGATTAAGTGTCACTTGTAACTCAGGCAAGGGTACACCCAGAATAGAAAACTCATAATATCCAATACAACACAGCCAGTAAAGCAGTCATGAGAATGTGAAAAAATCATTTAAAATACAAATTAATAGCAAAGTATCATAGAAACTGACAGAAACAGCTCATAATTAACTTTAAAAATGCAACAAGCATAAACAGCACCAAGTATCACACACGGCTGCTGAGAACAAAGAGAGTGTCTGGCTGCCTGGCTATGGACTCACAGACAAAACACATACCTACATTTATCATGTATGTAAGGACATTGACAAGCATCAAAATATCTCTAGGATAGCAGCAGTGAGAATATGAAAAATCTATAACTTAAAATAAATATGAGTGGTCTAGCAGACTAGGCCCCAAACAGTAAAACCCCACGGTATAAACAAAATATGCACAAAAGCACAAGGAAACTAATGAAATACATCCCCTGACCTGTATCACCCCACAATATCCACTGCTCTTACCTCTTACCCATTCCTCAAACATCAGATAGTCTTGCAAAGTAATAAACTGAACATAATGATTTTTTCCCAAAAAATATCAAAAGATCCTAGGGCGGATGTTGCAGCAGATATTGCAGAAAAGGGATGAGTGACGCTTCCCTCTAGAACCCAGATCTACAGTGACAAACAACAAAGTCCTCATAGTTAAAAAATCAAGTTGAAATTAATTCTCTCAATTGTCCATGCCCAGTGTTAATAAAGCCTTCAGCTGGTATTCTCGTGTTCCCTACAGTAGGTTTTGTATTTGAACGAAATTTAATGTACACAGCGTAGTGTAATCTCAGGCATCACGCATCACTTCAGTAACATGAAATACCAGAAATCAAGCAAGAGTATACCAGCTTCATAGGAATTTTGGCTGGGCTTAGGCATGAGATGGGAGGATGGGATACAGAGAGAAAAGCTGAAGTCCTGTTGGGGTCTTTCTGAAAGATGTGCCTACTTGTGATTAGATCAATCATGTCAGATCAAACCAGGATATTTGGGGCAGAGTCTGCTACTAGGGAAACCCAGCACCATGTCCCACATGTCAAGTGCCTCTGTTAGTGGCTTTTGAACAAAACTCCCTGAGAGAACAGTAGTAGAAATGTCTATTCAGTCGCATTCTGACCTGTATCTTCAAACATCTGTTATCAGGAGTCCTCTTGATGATTGGTGAGAGTGGGACAAGCTTAGAGTTTCATGAGATCTGTGCCATTTTGATGCCTGTGAACCTGCAGCACAGTTCATATCACATTTGTTAGTCTCTAGGTGGACAGAAGGACCGGGGCAGGTTTAGTACCTGTCGTCTTTATATCGGTGGTGAGGGGACAGACGAAGATGTACCAAAGGCATATACCCTTAGCAAATGTTTGACTACAGGGATGTGCTTTCTCCTTCTATGCCCAGTGAGGTCCAACTAAGTCCCTAAATAGGGTATAAAAAGAGACTGGCTTGCCTACAAATGTGTGTTGCATGTTAGTCAGCGCACACCGAATAGAGATCCCTTAAGCCTGAAAAAGGCCTGTGACCCTGATGGACAGCTGGAAAGCAAAAACATGTAGGCAAATAAATATGGATGGTTCAAGTCTAAACTATTTTATTCATGTCAGAGGCACCCACTTAATCAAAGAGATGTATTTTGGGTTTACCCCTAGACATTCCAAATTGAACCGATCGTTATTTCAATCCAGATGGTAATATCCGTGAACTTCCCAGAATGCGGTTGAGTCCACCCAGGTGGTATTTACTTACCTGGATGTGGAGAGGACACCAATGAAGAAGTACGCCACAGTTGTTAGTGGGTGAGGTGTCCTCTTCCAATATCTTCTGATATCTGCAATAGAAAGAGGTGACTTGAAATACAGGTCCCAATAAAAGTTCCTACGTACCACTTGTGTTTTTATTGTACCTGCTAGGCAGGATTGTGAGTAGCCTTTTCCCTCTTGGTCTCCGTCGTGTGTCATTTAATGACATGTTAGGCAATTGCTTCTGGGGTGCACTGTGGTGTTAGGACACAGTTTATTACATGACAGACGAGTACATCTGGGAGAGCAGAAACATTGGTTTGCAGCCAGAAACAAATCCCACTGGTATCGCTGAAACATTAGTCAGGCTGGGTCCGAGCCAAAAGCTTGTCAGGTTGATGACTCAATGATGTTTGCAGCTTTAGGCCCAGTCTACCAGCTGCCCCACCTTTACTCATGGAAGGCTGATGTACTACAGTGGGGGTCAGGCCACTTATGAAGCCAATATATGTGAGTCCAGGTGCAGGGGCAAAGGGCTGTGCAGGGTTACGGACATGTCATGTCAATGCCTCTAGACTGCTGGAAGAGCTGGGGCACACCGTCTTTATCCTCTACATACTCTGAAGCTTGTGATTTATCTTTCTGACCATGCTGAAATATTTAAAATCTTGAATGCCTTTATATCCTCATGCATGGGTTATTGTAACACCCTCTGAGTATGCCTTCCTACTGATCGGAACATTACAGCTGACCCAGACTTACGCAGCCAGGCTAGCATGTTTCATCGACTACAAGAACTTTATCTCTTCTGTGTTAGCTTCTTTACACTGACTGCTCATGAAGGAGTGCATCCTTTTTAAGTCACTTGTTTAGTTCATAAAGCAATTTAATCTCCCTATAGACATTCACTTCAGTTGTTTGAAATGGTGTCTTCCTTCTTATGCTTTAGGAACTGCAAAACGACATCTCCTGATGAAGCCACAATCTTCCCTAAACTCTGTGTGCAAGAGTCCTCTCGATGGTACTGACAGCCAGCTAGAACATGCTGCACGGGTGCCTTCTTGTTCAATCCGACCTTCGCGAAGTCAGAAAGTTGCACAAAACGTGGTTATTACCCCGAGTCCTGCAGCCCTCATTCGCTTTGGTGTATCAGTGAAAGTTCATTGACCTTTGGTTCCAGCGCCGTGATACCATAGTAAGGCTGACAGAACACTTCAAAATACAAATACAATGAGATCATTGTCTCAGTAAGCTTTGAGGTTTGACTCCAGGTCCGTCACGTGTTAAGTGGCTCATAGAGGAAGGGAATAGGTGTGATGTTGCCTTGTTACAAACTTCTCATCTTCCAGGGAGGAGGGAAAAGATGGATGCTTTGTGGGCTGAGATAGTTACTCATAAAGTTATGATACCTGTTCAAACCACCTGTCAGACTATTGATCAAATAAAGTAACTTTATCACCCGAGGATCTTGCAGGTCGCTGAGGAGTTTCATTCATAGAACAACGAGGCTAAATGAAGGCCAGGTTCATCGACAGAATCATAGAAATGCAATATCCTTTCAGCGACCACAGTGGGCTCTTTATTCCTGATTAACTGTGGGTTCGTTCTATCATCATCCGCCCTTCATATCTTTAATGTTTGGTGTCTTGATTACATGCACTATTGCAGGTATTCTCATTAAAACATGTCTCAAAAATATCCAACCTCTACTGTGGAACCACTTTCAGCGTGAGCTAAGGGTCCATATTCTGCCATTCACTAATGTGTTAACAATCACTGTATGAAAGGATTTAATTGATCTGTAAAAATCACATGTCCTCAATAAATTGTTATTTAATCACTGACATGAAATATTTAGTGTGATACTGTGTGTCAGGGTCCTGTTTGAACACACACTTAGGCCCATATTTATACTTTTTTAGCACCGCATTTGTGTCGTTTTTTGACTCAAAATCAGCGCATTCTTACAAAATACAATTGGCCCATATTTATACTTTTTTACCACCGCATTTGCGCCACTTTTTGACGCAAAAGCGGCGCAAACTTACAAAATACAGGGGCATATTTATACTCTGTTTGCGCCGAATGTGCGTCAAAATTTTTTACGCACAATTGGCGCAAACCCTGCCCCATATTTATACTTTGACATCCGACCCCACGGGCATCAAAGTTCCACCATGTGCGTCATTTTTTGGAAGGGGGAACCAGCCTTGCGTTAATTATATGCAAGGTAGGCGTTCCCTTCCAAAAAATGACTTTAAGGCCTGTGCCCCATATTTATACTGTGACGTCATTTTGACGCACAGGAGGGGGCAGGCCTTAAAAAACGGCGCCCAGCCTGATGGGCGCCGTTTTTTAACGCCTGGGACAGGGCAGGCGTTAAGGGACCTGTGGGCTCGGAAGGAGCCCAGAGGTGCCCTCCCATGCCCCCAGGGACACCCCCTGCCACCCTTGCCCACCCCAGGAGGACACCCAAGGATGCAGGGACCCATCCCAGGGAAGTAGAGGTAAGTTGGGGTAAGTATTTTTTTTCGTATTTTTTTTGTGGCATAGGGGGGCCTGATTTGGGCCCCCCTACATGCCACCATGCCCAATGACCATGCCCAGGGGACATAAGTCCCCTGGGCATGGCCATTGGGCAAGAGGGCATGACTCCTGTCTTTGCTAAGACAGGAGTCATTTCAATGGGGGTTGGGCGTCAAAAAAAATGGCGCAAATCGGGTTGAGGCCTGAATTTTGCCTCAGACCTGACTTGCCCCATTTTTTTACGCCCAACCTCCATTTTTCCCTACGCCGGTGCTGCCTGGTGTGAGTCATTTTTTTTTACGCACACCAGTCCGCAGCACCGGCTAACGTCATTCAATAAATAAGGCGCCCGCATGGCGCTTTGGAATGGCGTTAGCCGGCGGTAAAAGTATAAATATGGGCCACAATTGTATTTTGTAAGTTTGCGCCGTTTTTGCGTCAAAAAACAGCGCAAAAATGGCACTAAAAAAGTATAAATATGGGCCACTTGTATTTTGTAAGTTTGCGCCGCTTTTGCGTCAGAAAACGACGCAAATGCGGTGCTAAAATAAGTATAAATATTAGTAACTTGCATGCAACAAATTAAATTTACAACATAAATACAGCACAGAGCGTTTATTTGTTCTGGCCCAGGTCTTAAAAAATCCTCAAAAAAGAGACACCACACTCTTCAGTGAATTTCCTGAGAGTGGACTGTCCAAAAAATCCTTGGAACTTAGTCAAGGAGTTCCTAGATAAAGCGAAACATAATTGTGCACAATGCATTCGACATTCTCCAATTTGAGTCCAACACTCCACAGCACACTTAGAAAAAACGGAAGGGTTGCTTCCGCAGAGCGGCACTTCATGCGTAACCCATGAAAAGAACAATGAAGAGCCATGTTAGGGCTTCGCCTATCAGTTGAGAGAAGTCCTGCATCTTCTGTTGGTTAGCAGGTGTCAGTTCTGCTATGTGCATCCCTGAAATTAAAATGAAAGACATTGAAGTAGAAACGCAAGACTACAAAGGCATGTACGCTGAAAACAAGCGCCGAGGCTTCGCTGAGCATCTCTCGCTTGGCTTGTCTCTGGGCCGTACTAACACTTCTGCCTGACGCCTTAAATGGCATCTCACAGGATGAATGTTGGAATGCACAATGTGTCGTTAGCACATGACCTTGAAGACGTTCATTCCTAGACAAGAAATAACAAGCCTTTTCAATGCAACGGAGCTCGCATTTGCTCGAGTTAGAGCTATTTGCGTTGTAAACTACTAACCTGACTTTTCTTGACACAAATTAAAAGAAAAATAAACAGAGCGCGATCGCGCTATGTAAAATGCAGCGAGATCGCGCTGAAATTGAAAACGGAAAAACAGAGCGTGATCGCTCTATGTAAACCCCCGCGCGATCGCACATGGAAAATAAACAGATAAAGTAGTCCGGAAACCAGGGATGAAAACATCAAGCCTCGAATGGTTTCAGTACTTTACCGGTGCTGTGTAGGTGGGCTAAACACCTGAAAAGGCATGACTTATGCATGCCTTTATAAATGAAAGCAAGCAGATTTTAAAGAGCAAGCCCAGGAACCAATGAAAGTGACTGACGTGACCTGGGCGTGGTTTCAAGCCCAAAGACAGATTACATCATGGACGGAGCGCTTTGCGTTCACCCATAAAAACGTGAACTATAAGGAGGCATGGCTGTCGTCTTGTCCTCATGTCATGAGTGCGATCTTCTGCCAGCCATGGCTTTAGGTCAACAACATGAAGCATGTTGGGACTTGTAGTTTCCCTTCCTCTGTCACACAGCAGTGGCTTGGTCTGGGTGTTGAGGCATCATGAAGGTGCAATAGTCACTCACATGACATTGTGGCCCGTTGACTGCGGAGGTCTATGCCATGAATAACCCAACAAAGCGGGGGTGTAGAATCTAATTAACAATAACAGAGTAATCAGGTCCCTTGTGTTTTCAGTAGTAGAGCTGCTGTGGGTTTCTTCACCATAGACCATTGTAATAGTGCAAAAACACACACCAAACGCTGCCACGTTGCTTAAGCTACAGCCTATTCTTCACGTTTACTATAAAAGCTTAATTATTGTACTTTTTGAGAAAAATATGCTTAAATGGAGGTAATTCGATGTTGAATCCCTGTAGTTCTAACAATGCCCCCTCCCACCGACCCCCCACGTGCCCTGGCGAACTCGTCACAATAGCTAACTGGGTGCACAGCCTCAAACACCCAAGTCTGTGCATACCGCCGAAGACGGGGGTGTCCAGGGCCGGCTTTAGGGCGGTGCGAGCGGTGCGGCCGCACCGGGTGCTGACCAGAATTTGGGAGCGGTGACCTCAGGGGGGCGCTGTGTTTAGCAATAACTTACAAAATTTGTGAATTAAAAGCACCTGCTGAAAAGTTCCTTGTGCGTCCAGCCTTCAGGAAGCAATTAAAATATCAAGATACGGCTTGTGATTAATGTTCCTGCTAGGGAGAGAGAGGGGAGTTTTGTTTAGCAGCAGCTTTCACTCGCCATAAAGTAGCGTAAAGAGTTAGTGTGCCTGCTGCAAAGAACATAACTATATTTCATGTGGATAATTGAGTGGATTAGTAAAGCCAGCCTTTACCAGTGCTTTAACACAAATGAATGTATGTGAGAGGGGCTATGGAGAGATGAGGGGCTCATTTGCCCGGTGGTAATGAAGGAATCCGAGGAGTTGGTTATGGGGTTGGGGCACCAAAAAAGATTTTCACACAGGGTGCCACCAGCGCTAAAGCCGGCCCTGGGGGTGTCCATAGCGTGTCTACAGCGCTGTCTCCACAGCGGACTCAGAAACGGTCCTAGTGCCCACTGCTGAGGTAGTGCTGCGTCAGCTCCTCAAAATGCGTAATGATGGTGATGAATGAAGTAACTTCATAAAGCGGAAATAAACCTGACCCTACGGACGAGGATTTACCTTTGAGTCTGAGTCGGGCATCTCAGCTCGGATGGGCCGCACACACAGACTTCTCAGGGGCAGAAAAACAATGAATAACAACACGGTGAAGTCTAGAGAGAAACCTCCCTCCAAAGAGTTTAACATTTAAAAGAGACCGTGTCATAACGTTTTTTTTGGTTTTTTTATGGTGGGTGAAGGTGGATCCAACCTCAATAGAAAGTGAGACGAAGTCCCTGACCAATGAGAAGCAAGCAAACGAGAGTGACCAGAAAGCCAACCAATGGTAAGTAACGGATGGGCTATAAACCCTTCCTAGATTTTTTTACAGGAACAAAAAGATCTCGTAAGCGACAGCCTTAGCGTTGTCCAAGCGAGAGTTAAATAATGATGTTGGTCCTGCATTCCGTGAGTACAAACATGGCATACCTATAGTTCGCTCTCTAATCCTTCCCATCGTGAATATCAGTGCAAACCTTCACGTCTTGAATGTATAAAGAACCTTCTCACAGAGTGGTCAAATTAAACATGTCTTGTAGCTTCAGCTGCCTCTCTCCACTGCCTCTTCACATTTTCACCTGCCTTTTCTCCTCACAAATGTATTTCCCAGTTGTATTGTCTTACATTACTTCTCTCGATCTCTCTCAGCTTTCTCTTACTCTCTCTATCCTAGCCCTGTTTATTCTTTACCCAGGCTCTCTTGTCTCACATCTACATCCTTAGTTTATCAGTGTTGTGTCAAATGCTCTTTGAGCAGCCTGAACTGTCCAGTCCTGCCTCGGTCGTGTACAGATATCCACACTGGCTGTCAGTGTACCTCAGCCCTGCAGCCCCATCTGCTGTTTTAGTTCTTACACTTACTCAGAGGTATGACAATGCACCTCCCTGTTGCCCAGAAGCACCTTCGTGCCATTCCAGTTCAGAGTCATCCTCTCTCTATCACACCCTGCCATTTTTCTAAAGGCATTTTTGACCCTGATTACACCAGCTGTTTTCACAGAGGAGTCAAACTTGTGCATTTCATCTGGATCTGTGAGTGATTGCTTATAAAGTTCACCAAGAACGGTGAGAGGAAGGTGATTAGGTTTTGACAGGGCCAAGATAGCTGAGGGGAAACCAGCTTCCTGGAGCATATTGCCTAAAGGGCTTGTGCATAACGCTAATTAATTTGTTTGATACAGATACACTTTGCTTGACCGCTGCTCTAACCTCATCTTGTGGCCCAGCATTTCATCCTACAAATAAAGTCCGCCCACTCGTATCCAAGGAGCAACCTGTGAGCGGGCCCCGCAGAACTGTACTGAGCCCTGATTGGAGGAGAGAACACTTGAAACCAACACAGCCACCAGAGTGGTGCGACAATGAAGATTACCGGTAAGTAAATGAGTCATTACCTCCTCATTGTCTGAATAGAAACGTTATAACGGTTGGTGCACAATAAACCCCTAACTCTCTAATTCTACGCCCAGAACCAATTGCTACCAGAAAAAATGGTTCTGTGGGATAACATTTTTAGAGGCACTACTTATTTTTGGTAAGGTCCCACTGAAAGAACGTATCTTTTCAAGCACCCAATTGCAAAATAAGGTATGGTTCATAAGCAAGGACTGCAAAAGGGATGTTTTGTTCCCAGTTCCAAAATTTATTGATGAGAGGTGGATAATTCCAAATAAATGTACACAAGGCTGAGTCACAAAGTACAGCAGAGTTTCAGCCAGTTCCAGCCAACACGTGTTTCGCCCCACATGGCGTATGCGCCTGGGCTTTCTCAAGGCACGTTATTTCAAAAGCATAATTCTTCAGGCAAATTGCCGTAATGGTGTCAGGAAATCTATTTGTACGGTGTCAGTAGAATTTAGGATCCTGACGCGTCTTTAAAAAAGGAGTACTAGGGTCCATGTCCTCTGGTTTCAGCTACCACAACTACGGAACAAACTGGCATTTCATACAGGAAGTTATCTTGTCTGGACCTTTTCCTCTTTGATGGGATAACATTTTTAGACCTTCCATTTCTAGAGACTCAAAATGGGAGACTGAGGCACATATTTATACTTTTTTAGCACCGCATTTGTGCCGCTTTTTGACTCAAAAACGGCACCAAGTTACAAAATACAATTGTATTTTGCACGTTTGTGCCATTTTTGTGTCAAAAAATGATGCAAATGCAGCGCTAAAAAGTATAAATATGGGCCTGAATATCTATTAAAACCACTGGAGAATGACAGATTGGGCTTTGCAGCAACAACATTTCAACAGCCTTCCCACCAGACTATTATTTTCAATATTTCAATATATTTTTTCTGGTTTCAGTGTTTGGGGGTCAGGACTAGAACTCCACTATGGAGGGCTGGGACAAGGAACACCTAGACGTGGAGTACTGAAGATTTCTTTTCCAGTTCCATTCGGAAATGTTGACGAAGCCGACTTGAGACAACTGGAAACAGTATTTAAAGTGTACATAAGACACTGGCAGTAGTAACTGTGAGATGGACAAACCAGTTCCTCCTGACACTTCAGATAATAGACTGAGTACGGGTAGTCAATTAACTTTATGAGGCTGAGTCGAGTCCCAGGAGCTGCAACGCAAAGCCTCAAAAAATAAATTCACTTTTAGATGTCCTTACCAGAACATTAAACATTAAACTTGCATGTTAGAAGGCCAAAGCTATCCCTTGAGAATATTCGCATCCTATAGGTCACTACAGACATAAAGATTACCATCATGGAGGTGGTACTATTGGACATTTTAAAAAAGCAAGGCAAGTCTATCTGCACATTCCCTCCGTTTGTGGATAAAGTCTGCTCACTAGCAAACATTTTACAGACATTGTTAGAGGATGTGAAAAGGTCACAGTTAGCCGAAAACCCCGGTTGCAAGAAACAAGAGAAACCTGTAAGGACTGTTGAGTCTGTTGACACTTTGACATTAACCAAATTGGTCAGCGAAGCCAACTCACACAGCGCTCTCTGTGGTAGCATGGACAGTAGACATTGATTGCAGAAGACCAGAAGCGAACTTCAAGCTTTAGGAACAGGCCTCACGAGGAGGGGAAAGAAACACCTAGAAGCAAACTATAAAACATTAAAATCACACGTTACATCCAGCACCTAGCAGACAATTACAAGCCTAAACCAAAGCGGTTTGTAATGTTTGAAAACATCAAACTTGATTCCAGCTAGAGTAACTCTATTGCATTAAACAAAGGTGTGTCCTCCTTCTCAGAACGTGTGGCAGAGTGCAGAGATAAGTATATCATTTACAGCAAGTCATGGAGTGGTGGGCAGCCGTTAAAACAGACGCTCACAAAGCCATGGAAAATTCACCACACCACGAGGTCCACTCAATCACCGCTCCTTGGTGGGTCGTCACACAGGACAGGTCAACACTTCCCTTACAAACAGCTAGATCTTGAAAGACATTTTTGGTTACACTTGTTGTTTTTAAAGTTTGGTATCAAATTCCATAGTACAATGCTGATGTATCTGCAATATACTGCATGTACTATCAACAGTTACATTTTGCTTTAGGGTGACAAAAGTATTCCAGACTACTTAGAGGGACACACGTCTTTTCGGTCTGGCCGTTAGCCAAGACCTTTTTGATTTTACTAAAACGTACTTACTTATGGGGGCTTTCAGCAACCGTCTTCATCAACTAAACTGTTATTATGTCATTCACATTGTTTTCTACCAACTACAGCATACAGCATGGCACAGTAGGCCAGCCCACTTCAGCCATTGGCTAACCTCAATGTGAGTGGCAGCATTTTACTCTTTCATCAGGAACACATCCATACACAAAGTAGTTCCCTTAAATCCCTAGGACTATTATGGGAGTGTGTGCCTTTGGAGTCAAAAAGATGTTTAACTTTAGCCAATTAGTTACTTTAGATTCACTGTCCGTGAAGGTACTCTGCTTTTCATAAGAAGCACATCCACACTTAGAGAAGTTCCCTTAAATGCCAAGGATTACTCTGACAATTTTTGGGTTTGAGACCAAAAATATTTCCCTTTTAGTCCAAGTTTTTTAGAATGATATGGGCCTAGAAACTTCCCCCCAAAAGGTTTTGCAAACACCATGACAAAACAATTATTTGCAAAACCAAAACATTGTCAGCCAGTGGTACACCTTTTGGCTTTGCCTGTGCTTGTTTATATTTTGCAATGAGGACTGGTACAAGTAGAATGGGAGACCTATGTCTGAAGCACAGAAATAAGTGTTCATGGCAGAGTCAAGCAGGGGAAGGGCATGGAGTCAGATTGGCTGGCAAGGGGCAGGGGTGCTAGAAGTAGGAGTCTCAGGATGTGCTGCAGCATCCCACAATAACCTTACATAAGTCTGTAAGAAATGTAGATATCAGTTGAGGGAGTAGGAACTTACCTCAATAAATAATCAAAGTCTTTGTTAGAGTGAACACTTAGGCCCATATTTATACTTTTTTAGCACCGCACTTGCGTCATTTTTTTACGCAAAAGCGGCGCAAGCTTACAAAATACAATTGTATTTTGTAAGTTTGCACCGCTTTTGCGTCAAAAAGCGGCGCAAATGCAGTGCTAAAAAAGTATAAATATGGGCCTTAAAGTCACTAAATTAAACTGAGCTTAGCACCCTGGTGGCTACGGAACGAAGCAGACAGGCTTAACTTAGAGGTAGTGTGTAAAGTATTTATGCAGTACCGAAACAGTAACACAGTCAAAGTGTAAAACAATATAAATCCCAAAATGAACTAGAAAAATAGACAAAATAAAATAACACCAAAATGACAAAAATCCACTAAAGGGAACCGGAGAAATGATTTTTCAAAGTTTTAACTAGGAATAATGCCAAGAAGCACCATTGATAGTGGTCATGGTAGCCTGGGACCTATGCACAATTTGATGCTGCCTGAGATGGAGCACAGGTCGGATATATCAGCAAGTCCTGTCATGGTCATAATTTGATCCTCTGACTTTAGTCCTTTAAGTTCCAGTCCACCACAGGAGTACACTTCTAATGCACCCCTGGAGCTCAGTTGAGGCAACTTTGAGACTCACAGGGTGTCAGGCAGAGTCCAGTTCAGATCCAGTTGCCATTGATCAGCTAGGCAGTTGCAGGAAAACCATCTTATATCTTGTTATGTCCCTTTAGTTTTAAAAGGAGGTCAGCCTTATGACCCTTGGAGTCCTCCTCCTTGTACTGGGCAGAAGAATGAGAGCAGATCCAGTCTTCTAGGCTCTTGTCATGTCTCAGACAACAGGATCAGTCCTATTCTGAATCTTTCACAGATCCAGGAAGGTTCTGAAGTGGTTGCCTGGAGATTCACATTTATGCATGGCACAAGCTAGTAGGTGGGAATGACCCATGGGGACTCCCTAACTAATGGAGTAATGGTTCCTCTGGCTAGCCCTATCTACTTTGGGCATTTTCATGATGGCCAAAGTTTTCAGCACACTAAACTTGGGCTCTGAGAGCTAGGTTTGTGTGTGTGGGGAGTGCACTATGGTAATCCTAGTGTCTTCCCACATCTAACGCTAAAATCCAGTTTGAAGCTGGTTCTTTACCCACAGTGTCCTCAAAGACAGAAGTCTGGTACATCAAAAGCTGGGTTTTCAGAAACCAGACAAAGGATACACACAAATTATTTTGGTATCCTGTATCTTTCAGTTAAAGTGTGCACCAAATGTTATATGTAAAACCAGTAGACCTATCAAACAGGCTTTGGCACTGTAATGTCAGAAAAAGAGGCCCACTGTGATTGGGTCTTTCTGGCTGTCAGGGGGACAAAGGAAGGGCCCTGCCCAAGTGTCATCTAACATTTGCCTGTGACAGGGAATGTCTCTCTGATGTGTGCTCCAAGTGTCATGTGAAAACCCACAGCAGACGTGTCAAACAGGATGTGACATTCAAGCAGGATTTGACATTTTAATGTCAAAAAGGATCCTCACAGCCCCGCCTGCATGTTCTGTCAAGTTCAAATTGGTCTTCTCAGCCTATTCATTTCAGCCTATTGCTCACTCCTGGGAGCAAGGTCACACCTCATTCACCCCTATGCAAATGCTAATTACTGGCTAGCAGAAGTGGAAGAGCAAAATGCTGTTTTAGCTTCCAGGGATTTAAGCAGGGCAAAGGTTACTTTCTAGCAGTCCCCTTTCCATAATATATATTACAAATCTGATTTCACCAGTGAATTGGGCTTGTAACAAATGTTTCAAAAAGTTAAAAAAATGAAATTTGTAGCTTTTTCCTAGACGGACGTAACATATATTAAACATAATATTGTATCTCAATGCTTTCCTTTGGAACAGTCACCGTGCTAAAGTGACAATAGCTTTCAGGACATTTTCACTGTAGGGACAATATTAACATTGACTTTTACATGTCACGACAGCAGGACCCCACATGTTTCGCTGCTGAGACGCTTTGGACCTCCCCTTCAGCAGGATGACATTGCCGCTTTGCTTTCTACGGAGAGAGGTGGTGGTTGCTGTTGTGGCAGTGAGTCAAACTGACCGAGAGATTGCTCGTCTTTGGACGGCGTTTTTGATATTGGTGCTGAAACAGCTTTCGCCTTCCAGTGCACATCAGGAGTGAATCGATAATCCTAGCAGCTGCGGCAGATGATTGAACAACTGGGCAGCGGAACCTACAACCTATTGAGGTCACGCAGAGGAGAACCACCAGGTGCCTCGCTGCGGTAAGTGAGGCCTTCTGCCTTGAGGATTCAGGGCGGTGCACCTGTTCACTGCCCAGGTGTGGGTCCCTGGCTTGGCTTCCCCCCCCATGCCCTCAGCCTAGTGTCAAGGATTTAAGATGTATAGGAGCATGAGGAGCACAGGTCCCCTACGTACCGCAGGGTGGAGAAAGGGTGAAGAAAGGTAGGAGACGCACCGGGATAAGGCATTTCTCACTTGGTACTCGGGCAATGATTGTGACATGCCAGCGATGGGTGATAGACTTAAGTGGTTCTAGGTCCCCATGACTGAGCATAGCCAGAAAGGGCTATTATGAGGCGATTGCACTCTAGAGGAGTAATAACCCCAGCTATGGGTGCAGCGCCTCTCATTCAGAAAGCAAAGCAATGTGCTGCTCAGCCGCGTATCACCACAGCCTGTAGAGAAAAGGCGTTATCGCAGAGGCAACTCGCAGGGTTACAGTATGGCGATGGCCACCCCGGCTGTCTTGGACTTTGGTGACTCCTCGGTCATACCAAATATGCAAAGCAGTACTACAGAGCCATCTCTGAATGCGTTTTTTTTGTTCAGGACAGGGGGGGAGACAGCACCTGGTTCAGGTCATCGAAGCCCCGGCGACATAGAGGCGGGCAGTGGCCCTTCAGAAGATGAAACTGGCGGGGGCCACACAAGAGACAATCAGGGGCCAGTAGAGATTGCAAATAGACAAGGGGTTGAAAGATTACCTGCTGTTTGCAAAAACTTGGAAGACTTGCACCGAGTCTGTAGCTGATGTTGAGCCTGATAAATCCACCCCAGAACTCGCAATAGTACCTTTAGGAGAGGGAGAGCTAAGTCTCACCCAGGACCTGTTCTCAATCCACTTGTTACAAGACCCAGCCTCGTCTATGGTTAGGCCATCATCGTAATTGACCTTTGAACTTCTAAGGCAGGGTGCGGCAAGTATGCATTTACCATCTCAGATTGGTAAAGATATCGATATGGGCTTTGTCTTAACTGTTTTGTCTATACAGGCCCCTGGTTCAACTGATGCAAGTTACTTTACAGCATACCAGTTCCAATCCCTTGAAGAAAACATCCTCACAGAAATTCTGGATTTTAAAGTGTGACAGGCTCAATATATTCAGTGCTGCTTCAAAGATTAAACAACATATACTAGATCATGCAGTGGTGTAACAAAAGCTCCCACATCCCTCGTGGTGCGGAGGGGCCCAAGCTGTAGGGGGTCACCTCAGCACAGCACCTGGCCTGAGTGGATCTGGAGGGAGGCCCCCACCATGTGTTTTGCCGGGGGTGGGTGGAGGGGGGGGGCGTCAGTTTCGTTATGCTACTGGCAGCAGGTACTGGAGCGAATAAAAGAAGTTGAGCAATCCAAACTGAAAATATTGTTCAAGGGCCAATTCTATTCATGTGTCACCCTAGAACAAGCGCAAAATGTTCTTCAGAAAGTTCGAAGTTAAAAAGCAATCGGGGTGCTGGGCAATGTGAAGGTTTAAAGGGCCACTCTTCCACTGCCATTTGTCCATTTAATTAATTTTTTTGTGTATTTCCATGTACCACTCTAGAAATGGCATGAAGTTTTCTTCATCTTAGGCCTGCTGACAGAGACAAAAGCTGCCACAATGTGTTCAGCCCTCAACACTCAGCATTTTTTTTAGTGTTAACATCACTATATCATGCTGCTAAAAAATCTACTTACTCATACTTTGGCACTAAGGCCCATATTTATACTTTTTTAAAAACGCATTTGCGTCATTTTTTGACGCAAAATCGGTGCAAAGTTACAAAATACAAAGTTAGCGCCGCTTTTGCGTCAAAAAGCAGCGCAAATGCAGCACTAAAAAAGTATAAATATGGGCCTAAGGGCCTAAAACGGAGTTTTGGGGAGGGGTTACTCAGTCACAAACGTGGCAGATATCCTCTCCGCTGTATTACAATTTCCATAGGCTATAATGGAACTGTAATAGAGCCGACAGGATATCCGTCACGTTTGTGATGGAGTAACCCCCTCTGCCAAACACTAAGGGGCATATTTATACTCTGTTCGCGCCGAAGGTGCGTAAAAAATGTTGACGCACATTCGGCGCAAACCGTGCACCATATTTAAACTTTGACGCCCGCGGACGTCAAAATTCCTCCGTGTGAGTCATTTTTTGGATGCGGGAAAATGCCTTGCGTTAATGACATGCAAAGTAGGCGTTCCCGCCCAAAAAATGACTTTAAGTCCTGTGTGCTTTATTTATACTCCTGCGTCATTTTGCCGCACAGGAGAGGGCGGGCCTTAAAAAATGGCACACAGCCTGACGTGCGCCGTTTTTTAACGCCTGGGTCAGAGCAAGCGTTTAGGGACCTGCTGGCTCACTTCCATGGACAATTGATTGGCAAACCCGGGATGTTATTTGGGACGATAAAGGGCATGGCTGTGGGTTAAGGTGGGTGAGTCATGGGCAATCTGTTAAACCTGATAAATTATTACAGCCCTTTAAGTGATGAAATAGAGCCCCTACTACAGCTACATAATCTAGCAATGTCTGCTGAAGGTTCAATTATTTGTAGGGGCGATTTCAACTTTATTCAGGATCTCAGACTCAACACATCTAACAGGGCGAAAAAATAACTAAAGCCTTGCATGCTTAAAATCCTCACAGCAGTAAAAAAATATTTTCTTCTGATAGACCCCATGGCACGTGGAGCATCCACAGGTTAAGCAATATACTTGCTTTTCACGACAATTCAATTCGGCCTCTTGATTGGATTTCTTTCTCATCACTTGTTCGATTGAGTGCTGAGCAACCAGCATCTGGGCCAATGCATTTCTGATCACTCTATAGTTTTGATACAGTTTCAGTTAAATGCCCAGCAAAAAGACCGACCCAGATGGCAATTCAATTACACTTTACTCCTGGATTAAATTTGGCTAGAAAATACCAGGGGCCAGATGTAGCAAAGGTTTTTACCCATTCTGTGTCTATGGGAAAAAGTGTTTGTACATATGGCCCCAGATCTTGTATTCATGAGTTCTGTAAGAACAAGGTAGTGCAGCTGACTCAATAGTATGGGAGGCCTTCAAGTGCGCCTATCACAGCCGTGTTACAGCCTATCAGGCCCACAAAAACAAAGGGAAAAATGCTTGAGTCCGCTTGCTGCAAGCGGCGGCGAATAACGCTGTAAATACAAATATGCCTTCAGGGAATATAGAGGCTAACCAGAGCCAAACAGAAGATGCACAATTTCTTCCTAATTGAAGAGATTAATAGCAATAAAGCGTCTCAACAAAAATCTACGAGAAAAGACAGTATATTGACAAATTTCTTGCATAGTCCACTAGGCTTAGAAAGAACAAACAGGCAATAGATATGACTGAAGACACAGACACCAATTTTTTTCTAGATGAAAGTAGCGAGATCACCAAGGTTTTTATCCAGCACTACTGAAACGTGTATGAGAAAACGGAGTGTGTGCCAAGATCTAGACTACAGCAGTTTCTTCAAACCCTTACCTTGCTGCAAGTGGGGAGAGAACAAAGAGAGGCAGTACTGGAGAAATTACAGGTTGCCAAGGCAATGTGCGCACTTAGAATCATGCTTAATGGCGAGGCCTGCTGTAGTGACGGTATTACCATGGAAGTACTTAAAACTTTTGCCAAGGAATTGCTACCCTTTTTAGTTAGCTTGTTTAATCCGTTTAGGAACAAGGAAGGCTATTCCCCAATCCTTTAAGGAATCAGTGACTGTCAGGTCCCTCAAAAAAGATAATAGTGCAACCAGTGCCAATTCCTATAGACCAATTAGTCTTCTGAATTCTGATTATAAATTACTTACGAAAATCTGGACTTTGTGTATCATTCCACTAGCCAATAATTTAATTTACAAGGACCAGAGCAGCTTTTTACCAGGCCGGCAAATATTCACGAACACCAGTTCTTCAAA
Organism: Pleurodeles waltl; assembly: GCF_031143425.1. Classification (NCBI taxonomy): domain Eukaryota; kingdom Metazoa; phylum Chordata; class Amphibia; order Caudata; family Salamandridae; genus Pleurodeles; species Pleurodeles waltl. The sequence goes on along the minus strand of NC_090446.1, from coordinate 123,815,716 downwards.
TGAAAGAGTTGATTACTTTGCTTGCATTAAGGACAAGTCCATTATCTTGATGATGGACGCAGAAAAAGCATTTGATTTGGTCAATTGGGATGCGTTGTTTTTTATTCTCAGGATTTTGGTTTTCCCAAGGATTTTTTAACAATGCTCTGAAACCTTTTTTCAATCTACAATGGCCAAAGTGATTAGCATTTCAAAAGAAGCAGGTGTGGTGAAAATTATTAGGGGCACTCATCAGGCTGCCCCTTTGTCCCCAGTACTGTTCACTATTGTCATTGAGCCACAAGCAATAAGAATTTGTAATGAAGCAACAATAGTCCAACCATTAATCGGGATGTCTACGAACAAACTCTTTGCCCATGATATCATATTCTACTAAAAAGCTAATAATGTGAATATCCAGAACATGTTGAATGCGATCATGGAATTTATAGGGGTTGAGGACACAAGGTTAAACAAGCTAAAACAGAAATTTTACTGTTCAACTCATCCCCTATCGATCTCCCTCGAGATCTTCACCGGAGGTGCCCAGAGGAATGGCCAGAAGGTTGGAAGAGAGGGAGGCAGAGAATAGCTTTTCTGGAGTTCTTTCTATTGGTGGTCACGGTCTGTTTGTGGGACCATCTGTTTGCCAACCGGACAGTAATGTTTGACGTGGACAATTTGGCAGTGGTGAATATCGTCAATAAGCAATCTGCGAGAGATCCACATGTCTGTCAGTTGTTGAGGAATTTTGTTTTGGAGTGCTTGCGTTCAAATGTGATTAATAGAGCAAGGCACATTTCAGGTGTGGACAATGAAATTGCAGACTCTCTTTCTTAATTTAAGTGGCGGAGGTTCTGTGATCTTTAACCATGGGCAGAAGGGAGGAAGAATGAGATATCAAGTCATTTATGGTCAGTGGGCGAGAGCGCATGATTCATCTCATCCTCAGTTCTTTGTCAGAGTCAACCCAGCGGATATATAGGCTCGCGTGGGAAGTTTTTTCAGTCTTGGTAGTAAGGAGGACTGGTTGTGAGGGAGGACCAGTGAGAAGGAATTAGGTGGTGAAATTCATAATGCTTTTGATTGAGAAGAGTTTATCAGCATCCACAATAGCAGGTAGGTTAGCGGGGTAGCTTTCTTAGCAAGTTGTTTTGGGGTTATGAACCGTCCGTAGTGGAAATGGGAAGAATAAGTTTGCAGAGCTGGGCAGGGAAGAAGGGGACAGGGACCATGGTAGGGCGTCCAGTAATGCTCCGTATTTTGAAAAAGATTATCGTGGTGCTTCAGCGGGTTTGCAGAGACAGTTATGAGAGCCTTTGGTTTTTAGTGCTCATGGTATGGTTGTTTTTTTGGTGCTTTCAAGGTGACAGAGGTGATGAGGACAAAATTCAAGGATGGTATTCAGTGGGAGAACATCCATCTGTTTGGCCAGTCACTGCAAGTTTAGTTGCCCCCGTCCAAGACAGATCAGTCAGGTGGAGTGCTTGCCCAGATTCTTGGGCCTGGCCATGGAATGTTGGGTGAGATTGGTGAGGTAAAGTGAGGGGCGCGGGGAGGATTTCAGGCATAGAGATGGTTCGAAAATGATTGCATTGCAGGTACTCCGGGTTTTATGTTGGATGGTTAATTTCTAGGGTTTCCCAGCTCAGAAGTTTAGGACGCATTCTTTTCGTATGGGAATGGCTACTAAGGCAGAGTGGAGTGGGTGGTCCAAAGCTGAGTTTCGACGAGTTGGTAGGTGGCGGTCAGATTGGTATCAAAGATCCTTGCAGTTGGGGTTGAGGTTGGGGGTATAATCATTAATGCTTTCATTTTATTTTAGGTTGTGTCACAGGCCCCAAGAGAGAGTACATAAAAGTTTGGATATGTGGACACTCCTTTATCAAATGGGTGGCACGGCATGCAGAGAAGCAGAGAGGTGGAAGGCAGTTGGGGTTTCTCAATACGGAAGACCAGCTGAAGTGGTTCAGGATTGGCGGAATGAGGTGGTATGAATTTGTTGCCCAAGCTTAACTCATTAGTGAAGCTCGGACGTGCTGGTGCTCCATTTAGGAGAGAATGACGTAGGGACTGGTGCACTTGAAGTGCATAAAAAAATAACTTGAGGGCAAAGTAAGCTTTTGTGGTGGGGTACGACTATTGTGTTGATGGAGTTTTTACCACATAGAGCTTCGCATGGGGCAGTGAAGCCAAGGGCGATTGACAGGGTGGGGTGGGCGATGGTAGAAAAGCACCAGAGAGTTTTTCTGGTGCCGGTTGGTTCAAATAGTTTTAACTTAATGAAGGAAGAAGTTTGTTATTTTAAGAACCTGAAGAGGCTGCAGGGGGGTGGGTGGTGGTGGTGGTGAGGGGTGTGGGTTTGAACAAAAGTGTTGCATGCAGGATGATTGAATGTATGAAGTTTGATTGAAGAAAGTGGTAATGGGAATTTTTGCAGTACCTTAGCGGAAGGGAGGAGGATGGATAGTTATGACGATGAATAGTGAGGCTGGGGTCTTAATTAGCATGTAAGGCTTAGTCCCAAGGCTGTTGGTTCACATATTGGGCACCTGTCATTAAGGTGGTCTTTTTCACACTGTAATGGTTTCCAAATGAGGACCAAAGGGTCCCTACGTCCCCGAGCCTTGTGAGACCTTAGCCCACTTGCTGGTTAAGCCGGACTGGACCCCCAGACCTAGCCTGAAACCTCTTTGTGCAGGCCACCTCTACTGCGAGTTCCCTGGTGACAGAAACCTAACACCTCAAGACACCTCTGCACCCGGCCCCCCTGGCCCAAGGAGAAGAGGACCAAAAGTGTCCTCATGTCCCTGAGCATTGTGAGACCAGAGCTAAAAAAGCCGGTGTTTCAGACTAAATCCTGCCTAGCCTTGTTTAACTTGGAAGCAACGCTTACCTGTCTCCAGTCTTTGGCTCCCTTCCATTCGCAGCAGCAGTCCTGTCTTCGCAGTGGCATCGATACCTTCACAGCGACTGGCTTCTCCTCGCAGCAATGCGCTTCCTGAGTTCCGATCTAGTATTTCCGATCTTTCCGAAGTTACCATAGTGCCTCTAAAAGGCGGGCAGCTTGCAATTAATTTCTCACATTGCCTTTTCTGGTGCTGGTAAAAAGATACAAGTCATTCCAAATAAGATAACACAAGTTTTTCTGTTTAATTTGGGATCTTAATCAGCACTGATTAATCAAACATATCTAAAACCAGCAATAATATTTGGATCAATGTCATGACTGAAAAGACATTAGAGAATAGTTGTCTTTCTTGTAATAGCGGCACCTTCCTGGATGTTGTGTTCATAGTTGGTTTTCAATCCATGTTTTCTCAATCAGAATCTGATGTTGGTGTTCTAAAGACTTTTGGGACAATTGAGAACTATAATCGGATTGCCATTATATATTTGCATACGAACCTTCAACTCTTGAGACTCTTGAACTATTGAAGAATTTGAAGTGGTTTTGTTGTGATTAGTCCAGTTATTTTCTCTCAGAGAAATCCTTGTACATGATAATTCCAGTTTATGATAATTCCTGGATAATTCTTGAATCACACTGGTGAATGGTTCTAGTGTGAATTATTGATATGTTGATTTGAAATTAGTTAGTGCCAAAGATCTGTTTAGTTTTTCCTGTTTTAAAGCGTGGTTTCTCTGCAGGGAAAATAAAGTATTTGAATAATCCTAATTGCCAGTATCATGAATCCAGATATCGTTGAGCCCACCAATGCCCGTACTAGAGAAATCTGAATGCACAGACTTCCTGGTATTTCTCTCATCCCTATCACCCTTCCGCTCGGAACTCCTAGGGCTGCAGTGTCCTTAATTGCTGCACTGTCCATTCTCATTGGGATTCAGGGATTATCGTTGGCCTATAAGAACCACCTGGAGTTCAGGTGAGTGGCTCGAAACATGAGCAAGGATAAGAATGAAGAGGAGAATATCAGCTAGGGAGGCAGAAATAGGGTTGATAGATTTTTCTGTTTAATATCATACAAACGTTTACCACTGGCAGGCATATACCATCTTGGTGGAGGAATGCTTGGCTGTCAGAATAATGTTACAGACTTTGGGAGGAAGGTCGAAGGCTGTCAACTGTTGCCACTCAATTCCACGCAAGAAGGTAAAGAGTTGACAGGTTCCAGCAGAGGACCCTCCCCTGCTTCTGGGACCGAAGATCTTCCCGAAGGCGCAGCCTGATCGGAAGATCAGGCGTGGAGTTGCAGCACCACTGTCGAGGAAACCGCTCTGCCCAGTGAGATGGTTGTATCCAAACCATACCTGATGGTGAACTTTGCTGCATCTTTCCCATCCTTGCCTGCTTGGTAGAAAATGGCCCTGGCCTCCTCTGGGACCTGTGGCAGCACTTGCGTAACCGTGTCCCACAGTATATGGGAACAGCGGCCCAAAAGGCATGCAGTGTTCCCCGACCGCGATGCTAGGCTGGTGGAAGTAAACATTTTCTTGTGAAGAAAACATTTTCTTGCCTAAGATGTGCAGCCTCTTCGATCCCCTTTCCGGAGGACCGGTAGGGAATGTGCCTTGGCAGGTTGAGGCTTGGACTACTGAGCTCTCAGGGGTCTTGGGTGAGGAAACTTGGGTCCTCAGGTGCGGGGCAGGTGGGCGATTGTCCTTTTCACAGGAGCCCCTGTGCTGGGCTTGGACCAGGTTCCCAGCAGGACATCAGTACATGCTTCATTGGAGAGGAGAAGAGGCTCAGAAGAAGCAGCTCCGGGCTGAAGCACTTCAGTCAAGATGTTAGTCTTGACTGCCACTGAGGGTAGTTCAAGGTTGAGGACCTCCGCTGCCCTCTTCACCACCATAGTTTAACTTGCTCCCTCCTCCATAGCCATGGTAGAGGGAGAAAGCAAACCAGTGTCTCCTCACTATACCAGCCACAACCCTGATCGGAGAAAGCCAAGAGTGATATTTACAAGTGTTCTCTTTTCCACACTTTGACCCCACGCTATTGCAAGAATGAGAAGTTCCCAATATGCTTGAAGAAGTATGAATAACTATTCACTGTTTAAAGCCAAATAAAGCCCTGGGGCAGGTGGGTTGTCTGTGTCATTCTATAAAACAGACTGTGTGTTGTTGTAGAACCTCTGGCCAAGGTATTCAACTCTTTCCTGATCACCAAGTCAGTTACCTCAAACATGATGGAAACTGTTGTCACATTCCTGTTGAAGCTGGTTCTTACAGTTTGCTCCTCAAACAGACCTTTTGCGTTGTTGATCTTTGACATGAAAACATTCGCCTCCATCTTAATCTTTCATCTGAACACAATATGTTGAGTTGTCAGTCTGGGTTTGTCAAAAATAGACAGGCTCAAGATAATGTGAGATCAGCAGTTAATTCTGGACCAAACCTTCTCTCGCTTGACACAGAGAAGACCTTTGATAGTGTTAACTGGCAATACCTTTGAGCTGTACTTACGAGAACTGGTCTTAGCCCCGTATATGTCAATATACATGTTCGCCAATTATACCGGCCCAGTAGTGCGAATTAAGGTCAATGATGCCTACTCCTCATGGATCCTTCTCAGTAAAGGAACTGTGCAGAGGTGTACATTGTCCGTATTAACAATGGAACCAATGATTCATTGCCTAGAAACTAACCTAACATTCCAGGGATGGAGGTAGATGGGGAACACTATAACATGGCCCAGTTTACTGATGATGTACTGTTTCTCCTGGCATGTGCTGACATCTCTCTCCCATATCTTTTGGGCGAACTGATGCAATTTGAAATCATCTCAGGATTTTGTATCGCTTACATGAAATCTGAAGGCATCGGAGTGGCTGACCCAACAAATAGCTCTCAAAGATTGTTCTCCACAGACTGGTGTTGGCGGGCACGACCACATAATATCTGGGTGTATTCTTTACCGGCTCCATTATCAGCAACTATGAATGAAACACGCCCTCTGTACTTGAGGTTCTGTTTAAGGATCTTAATTTATGGGGCAAATTAGAGACTTCTTCATTAGGCCAAATAAACAGCATTAAAATGATCTTTCTGCTCAGGTTGGTGTATGTGTTACAAACCCTCCCATTGTAATTTGTCAACAAGTCCCTGAACTACATACAAAATGGCTACTACAAGTCGTATGGAAATACAGTGTGATGAGGGTGTTAGGTCTACATCATATAAAAGAATTGCAGAGGGAGGATTGGGACTTTTCAACATCGCCCACTACATCCACGCTTCACAATTGCAGTCCACTCTGGACTGGTACAAACTCCCATACACTAAAACTTGGGTGATGTTTGAGCAAGCAGGGTTGTCCCCCCCCCCCAACATTTCATGTGGATAAGACACAGAGACCGCTTTCCTCACCCAGGGTCACCACTCCATACTTTTAAAATATTGGGACAAGATTATCAAATGCCATGTAGTGATCTCATACCCCTAACCATTGTTAAAAATCCGAAGTTTCAGCCAGGCACGACAGATAAGCACTTTGAGAATTGAAGAGGGGCAGTGCCCCCACTTTTGGATGATCTCTACCACAATGGTGACACCACTGAAAAGCTAACCTGCAAACACCTCTTCCAGTTGTCTACAGCTCATGAGTTTAAACTCAATCAACTGCTTTATTGTGCAAATACTGAGTCTGTTAAGTTTAAAGATAGCAGAGTTAAATCACCCTTTGAGCAGCTATTTACCCAAGGTTCCACTAAGAAAGAGATCACTCGCTTCTACACTACATTAAGCGTCCGCGCACACCAAACCCTCCAAATGGGAACAGGGCCTGGGTAAACCAATCGAAGAAGATACATGGTCTCAGATTTGGACATGAGCGGCAAAAGCTTCAGTCTGCCTACAACATAAGGCTAACACATTTAAGATCCCCACCAAGTGGTAATTTATGCCACTAAGTCTACATGCTATGTTTGGAACACTTGACGTTTGTTAGAATGCCTGCGGGGACCCAGGTTCATACCTTTTTTTTAAAACATATTTTATTCAGTTTTTTCATATGACAGCAAGAAGAAACATTGCAATACTATACAATATGGCAAACATACCAAAAACAAGGCGTATTGTTCACCACAAAAACTTCACCCACCAATAATTCAAAGGGTTTCAGAGTAAATAAGGAGGTGAGTTTCAAGATAACACCAAAGGCTGTGAAGGTGGTTTGGACCCCCATAAATGTGAATCTTTGCATCTAGGCTAGATCCATGAGCCTCAGGCTGCTCAATGGGAACGCCTCTATAGTCAGCCCAGTGCTGTCACATTTTGATGTATTTTTGGGGCACCCCTGGGCTTCGTATACTGGTTTTCCCTGTCAAGGCCATGTTTACATTCTGTGATTGGGGGCGGTGCGGTGTCCTTCCAATGGCGAGCTATGTATCTGTTGACCACCATAAGGCCAATCCAGAGGAAGGTGGTTGTATGTTGGTCTTCTCCAAAATCCTACAATATATAAAGAAGGATCAGCCAAGGATCTTGTGGAATGGGGCATCCCAACACCGGTCCCAAAACGGTTCAGAATTCAAGTCTAGTATAACTGTATGGCTGCACCCCCACACAATGTCATGAAGGTGCCTTCTGACTCTGCAGCAAAGACAGGAAGGAGAGGCTACCCTGCCCATCACCTAGAGTCTGTAATGTGTGAAATATGTGCGGCAAAGCTACTTCCGCTGGATGAGCCACAGCTGGGATACAACGGCTGAGCTTTGTGGGGATGCCCTAGCCTCTACCCAATCCTCATCTGCCAAAGCCCCGATCAGGCGTATGGTGCACAGGGGCCAATAAACCTGAGAGATTTCATGCATAGCTAATTCCCTGAAGCATGATGCTCTCCATGACACACCCCGAAGTCGAAATACCTATAGTATCCCATTTGGAGAAGCCCACTAGTGCCACCGCCACCTGTGGCAGTGAAGCACACACCCACAGTGTGGTCTGTGTTGTAAGGTGCCGTTTCCATCCCATTTGTGTCAACGCCCCCTCCCAGCACCGCAGCACCACCTGCGTCGCGGGGTGGGAGTGGAAACCACTCCCTGCATCCGTGCAGTAATTGGTGGATTGGGGTACCTTGGATTTCCCACTTCTCAGACAAAAGAGCGGGGTCATCTTGGGTCATGCCACAACTCATTTACAATTATTAGTTGGGACATCCAATAACAGGACTCAGTGTCGGCCGGGGCAATCCCCTCGTCGTAAGTGGATTTGAAATGTTTGGTAAGGGCTATTCCATAGAAAACCTTCCAACATGAATTTAACTATCCAAAAAAAGTTGAAAGGCACAGGGAATGGATAGTTTTGAAGATGGCAAAGTAACCTGGGAAGGGAAGCCATCTTGAATATAGCTGAGCAGCCCAAGAGGGACAAAGAAAAGGCTGACCAGGTTTTAATGTCTGCTGCCAGTATGTCAAGGAGTGGCCTAATATTCAACTTCCATGCCTGGGTAGGGTCCGGGGTGACATGCACTCCCAACTTTTTGAAGCCACGCATAGCTACCTGGAAGCCGGTAGCCCTTCCCAAGTCCTGAGCGTTCGAGAGGGGGAAAGAACAGGGAAGATGGTAGAATTGGTCTCAATGATGGAGAAGACCCAAAGTCTCACCGAAGACTCAGAGGATTTGGAGCACACAGGGGCCAGAGGTCTCTGGCTGAGTCAAGAAAATTAAGGCATTGTCAGCGTGGAGTGTGACCCTTTCTTCAGGGCCTCCCTCCCACTCAAACCCCCAACCTGCACATCTATACAAAGTCACTCGGCCAGGGGCTCCACTGCAAGCGCAAAAAGTAGCTGGGACAGTGGACACCCCTGGTGCTTGCCCCGTCCAATGGTAAGGGGGCTGGGTAGGGCAGTACCCACTCATACATAGGCAGTAAGACCTGTCTAGAGGAGTTTGACATATTTCTGGAACTCGGATACGAAAGCCTAGTTGGGGCAGGAGTGCGAATAAGTATCTACAGTCCACTGAGTCAAAGGCCTTTTTCAATATCAGCCAGCAATATTGCTTCTGGAGCATTTAGGCAGTCTGCTACGGCAAGTTTGTTATATACCATACTGATGTTCTGTCTGGTAGCATGCCCGGATATAAAGCCAGCCTGCTCACGGTGGACGAGGGAAGGAATAATCCCAAGCAAACAGTTGGCTACAGCCTTTGCCAGAATCTTAGCCTGTGTTTATTAAAGAAATTGGGTGATCAGTGAGCATTGATCTAGGGGTTTCCCTGGTTTGGGAATCACTATGATCTCTGCCCAGGGAAAATCAGAAGGAAGTACTCCTGTGTCAGCCACTTTTGTAGGGCTGCCTTCAGGGGTTCCCCAACCTTGCTAGCAAACAATTTAAAAAACACACACAAGAACCAATTGGGGACTGGTTTCTTACTCGACTGCAGCTCACCCAGGGCAGTAGTGAACACCTAAGGACTCAGCTCACCCAGGGCAGTAGTGAACTCCTCAGGACTTATGTTTTCGTCATGTCACTCTATCAGTCAATGAGAGAGTCTTGAGGGGCAAGTCTGACAGAAACTAAATAATGTGCGGCTCAGGCAGCTGTTCACGTAGAGCATATAGGTCTACGTAGAAATGAGCAAATTGGTGTGCCATAGCGTCATCCCCAGAGACCCTGGAGCCCGCAGCATCAAAGAAATAAAGAATTAGGGAATTATGTCTATTATTGGAGCAGAGACAATGGAGTAGCTTACTAGCTTTGTTGCCCCATTGATAGAACTGGGACTGGGAGCCCAGCCACACTGTCTTGAACTCATCAAGCAGGAGAAGATGAAGATGGGATTCAATATGAAGTTTTTGTCTGAGGAGTCTAGGGTTGGGGTGATTTGTGTAGCGCATTTCTAACCCCGGGATTTGCGTCTCTAGTTCTGTTACCGTTTGCCGCCACTTACGTTTCTTTGTAGTCTGGTAACTAATAATCTCCCCCACAGTGTCGGTTTGAGGGGCTCCCACAGAATACTTAGGGATTGTACACAGTGGTGATTGTGGATTAAGTACGTACGTTTCGATTGTTTTTCCCATCAGGGAAGTGAGGGCTACATCCTGAAGACACCATGGGGATAAGCACCAGCGGAGTGACTGCATTAAGTGGGACGTGTGCAGGATGAGAGTTACTGGGGAATGATCCGACAGTCCTCAGGGCAGGATCCGTGCATCTGGAGCTCTATGAAGGTCAATTTTTGGCATAACAAACTAATTCAAGAGGGAAAAGGTGTTGTGTGCCCCGAGTAAAATGTATAACTCCTGTCCTCTTGGTGAAAGCCCTGCAACAAATCAATGAGGCCCAATGCCTCTAAAAACATTCGCCTCAAGGGGCGGCAATGCGTAGGGCCATCTCCTCTCCCGAGCCTATCCAGATCCCCATAGATCACGCAATTCAAGTTTCCTCCTAGCACCAAGGGTCTCTCTGGAAGAATGCCAGTGGGAGTTCTGAGTGTCTCAAGGAAGGACCTGGTGAGTGGGGGCAGGGCATATACATTCATCAATTTCAGGGGCTCCCCAAATAACTGTCCAGTGACGGCCACATATCTACCCATGGAACAGTCCATTTCTGTTGCACTACGTAGGGAAGGTGACCATGGACCAGAATCACAACTGTCCTTGAAGCTCCTGGTGGAGCTTAAGTGAAAACATTGAGGATAACCATAGCGGGCCAAGAAACAAACTCTGTTTTCCAATAAATGTGTTTCCAGCAAAATTATGAAGTCAGCATGTAGCCTCTGTGCAGCCTGAAAGACAGCTGCCCTTTTTATTTTGTCTAATAGACCACTGGCATTCCAGGACAGCAGCTGGACCTGGCCGAGCTGGATTAGACTGTCCTCAGCTATCATGTGTTCAGAATGTGTGAGTCATAACACTGTGGTGCAGTGATCATCCAATGTCATTGGTGCGCCCTCCATTGAAAGAAGAACGGAAAACAATAACCACAGCCAACACATTAAAAAATCCCACCCTATAGCGCTAGAACCCGAAGTATCTTTTGCAGACAAGACAGCCATTGGTGCCAACAGGGAGGCAGTGCTACCTGGCCCCAACGGATTCCACCCGAATTAAACCTAACACTGTCTCAACCATGCAGCACCAAGGCTATAACCCCTACAGGTGCTAGTGGCTCACACCGGGTGGGTCCTCTCCTGCTGGCCTGCTCGAGGCAATTGTGCCAGCAGGCCCCAACACAGTCAGAAGTCAGGAAAGCGTACTCGTAAGTACTCTTCCTCAGGCGTAGATAGATGGCTAGCTGGCCAGCAGCATCTCACCCAGTCTACAGTGGGAGGCTCGCCAAGATACATTAAGGGCGGCATGGAGGAGGGTATCATGGCAACATCAGCTGGCGCCAGCACAGAACCGACCAGGTCCCCATATAGGTTTCCGGTCCCTGCTGAGGCACTTGGATTTCTGCTCGATGAGCAAAGTGAGTGTTTCCTGTGCCTCTGTCAGTTTCTTATGCAGCATGGGTAAAGCCTGTCAATCAACCCCCTGGGGGTGGTCATCAGCCGCAGGGGGTGTGGTATGAAATGAACACCGTTCATCGTTCCACTGGAAGATTGCTTCTAGAGTCTCAAAGGAGGAGGTTTGGGATTGAAAGTTTAGCAAAGAAACAACAACATATAACTATTGTTAAGGCTGGGAGCTTCTTGGCTTCGAGGAATGAGCGATGTTGGTCTTGGAACAGTTTAGTATCATCTGGGAAAATCATAATGTGATGAGATTGAAACCAGGGTGAGTCCTGCAAGCGAACATAGTGGAGTATGGCATCCCTATGTAGGTAGTTGAAGATGTGCGTAATCATCGGTTGCGCGGGCGCCCCGAGGGCAATCTCTGAGCTAGAGATTTTTTAGCTCTCTCAATGACAAAACTGGAGCATAAAGAAGCAGCGGGCATGATAGAACAGATCCATTGGTCTAAGAATTTCTTGGGAGAGGAGCCCTTGCAGCCCTCTGAGGAAAAACAACTAGGTTGTTCTGCCTGGCCTGCCCCTCCGCATCCTCCACCCTCGTGGCCAGGCCACTGGAAACAGAGGATAAGTTGGAGAATTTCCTTCCATCTCGGACATCGCATCCTCTATAGTAGAGACCCTAGTTTCCCTGTCTGTGATCCGGTCAACTGCCTTACTGAGGTTCTGGCGTAGTAACATCACGTCCGATCCCACCGCACCTATCTTCACCTGAAGCAGTGGCGGTTGCCACTGAAAGGGGGTGGCGGGTGGGACGGAACTGGGGTATGGTTAAAAAAATAATAATAAAAAAACACCTTTGAGGGGAGATGCATTCTTCTCCCCTCGTCCTTCTCTTGTTCCCGGGTGCACACAGGCTCCCATCTAATCACGACGCTGCTCTCACCAACATGACAGCAGCGTCATGATTGGTCTGAGTGGCCTGCTTCGTCACTCAGAATGGGAGTGGGAGCCTGTGCATGTTCTCCACTCGGCTGTACAATCCTACTGGGTAGAGAACATGCAAAGTGCACGTCTGTTTGGCCGGCCCAACACAGTCGGCCAAACAGACATGACCATATTGTAGTGCATAGCCCTCCACTGGCCCCCTCCCACCAGACCAGCCCTGTCCTTTACTTCCAGAAAAAATAAAATGATATTAATGTAGCGTACGTTATTATCATTTTATTTCTCCTTTTTCAAAAATCCAGTGGAATGACACTCCTCCACCTTAGCAGAGGACCCACTCCTGACCTCAAGAGTGGTGCATGATTGATTTATCACTTCCAAGATCACACTGGTGTCTGAGTTTGCAGTGCGAGAACAGTCCTATCCGTCTGCCCCAGCCGGTCTCACCACAGCATGGGCATATTTGTTCAACGTTCCCTGCATGCCCTGGGGGATCACCATGATGGAAGGAGGGCATCCATCGCTCACCCAAGGGGCTCAAATCTACTACTGTCCAACCTGCCTGACGCCCACAAACCAGCAGGGTGGCATGAGTTGTCTTTCGAATGTCATTGAAATGCTGTCAGAAGCCAGCCAGGGATGAACTGCCCCACAAAGAGAAAAGGGATCAAATCTCTCGGTCCAGATCTCAGATAGTGGACCATGAGATATATGACCACCACCCGGTGACCACTAAAAGAGAAGCAGATCAGCCAAGTCAGGAGCCTGGGACCTCCCTCACCAGGACCCACCAGCCCTCCCTGGAAATCTGCGTGCGGCACAAGCAGTCCAAGGGCTCAAGGTCTAGCTCTGCATCTCAGGGGACCACACTCCAGGCCATATCTCAGACGTGGTTCCCGGCTGCCACCTCAAGCAGCGTTCTGAAGGGCTCAAATGGAGGGGGGGTTCCCCCATATGACTGGCTGAAGACCCCCTCATGCAGAGTTCCTTCGCAGTGTGCACCAGGTTGCACCGCCCATGGCCCTCTTTGAAGTTGGCTCCCCACGCTCGTCCCTAGGAGGATGGGATTGCCCCAGGTTCCCATTGTTCCATGACCCTGCCCAGAGGCCTAACACCACCAACTCCAGTGGTGTCCATACACAATCCAGGCATTCATGGAGCGGGAGTCGGTACTGCCCGGTGTTAAGCCGGGCACCAAACCCCACCAAGGCTGCAGCAGGAGCTCTGGATCTGCTCCGTTCCAGCTTGCCTCCACCACCGCCGTCCTCCCAGGCTCATGCGCCCTGCCTCCAACGACTCAGGCTCAGGGGGGCATGGTGTGGTCTGCTGCCCTGTCACTGGGGGGAGGAGGAGGCAGGATGATGATCAATTGAGGCTGCGCAGCACAGAGTCCATCTAGATCGCAGCCGTCATCTTCAGCGCCTTGGCAACACTCCACAGGAGGTTCATAATTCATATGTAATGGCAGTGTTTATATGTGAAGCAATTCTGGAAGGAGGTTCTTCAGCAGATCTGCTTGTTTGGCACAGCAGCCGTGCCACTGGATCCAGAGAAGATTATGTGTACTCATATACCACCTATAGAGGCAAACTACTGACTCCCCTACTATTAGCAGCTAGACTTACAATTGTGCACACATAGAGGACCCCTCCCCCGTCGTCTTACACATTGGTGATCTAAGGTCTGGCACACATATTCTATGGAGTGGCAGACCGCTGTAGTATCAGACCAGATGAACAAGTTACTTACCTTCGGTAACGCTTTTTCTGGTGGATACACTAGCTACCTGTGGATTCCTCACCTTATGAATTAGTCCTTGCGTCAGCATCCGACAGAAAGTCTTCTTCCTAGCTGTTCACGTCGACGAGGATGTCATAATGGCACAGCTCCACGTGACTCCGTCTGACGTCAACGTGCCAATAAGAGGTCCTCGTCGGCATACTGACGTCAGTTTCACCTCATTTTTTTCGTGCCTTGAGGCGAACAGGTGAATACAGACTCATCAAAAACCATAAAAATATATATATATGCAGACACAATAACATTGTCCATTAAACTCATATATTTACATAGTCACCTTAAAATACATGTATATACAAATATATAAAGAAACATATTTCCAGTTACTGCAAGATAACTGTGAAATCAGGCAGGCAACGGGGAGGTGGGAGGGACCGTGAGGAATCCACAGGAAGCTAGTGTATCCACCAGAAAAAGCGTTACCGAAGGTAAGTAACTTGTTCTTCTGATGGATACAACTACCTGTGGATTCCTCACCTCATGAATAGAGTCCCAGTCCCAAGCAGTACCGCACTCGGTGGTGGGTGCCTGCCTGATTATACCAAGAAATCTTGCAATACCGAACGAGCAAAATGACCGTCCCTACTCACTTCAGAGTCTAGACAATAATGTTTTACGAAGGTATGGAGGGACGCCCAAGTTGCCGCTTTGCATATATCTACTAACGGAACTCCTCTCGCTAGGGCCGAGGATGCAGACTTGGCCCTAGTAGAATGGGCCCTGATACCTTCAGGAGTACCTTTTTTCGCCAGAGAGTGACAAATCTTAATACACAAGATGACCCACCTGGAGAGTGTACGCTTCTGGACCGCTCTGCCCTTTCGCTGTCCAACATACCCAACAAACAGCTGATCATCAAGACGAAAGTCTTTAGTCCTCTCCAGGTAGAAGCTCAGCGCCCTCTTAGGTTCCAGCCTATGTAGCCTCTCTTCATCCTTCGAAGGGTGGGGAGGAGGGTAGAACGAGGATAGGGTAATAGACTGCCCTATATGAAAAGGAGTGACAACTTTCGGCAGAAAAGCAGCTCTGGTTTTCAGTACCACTTTATCAGGGAAAAACATGGTAAAAGGAGGTTTAACTGAAAGGGCTTGAAGCTCTCCAATTCTCCTAGCAGATGTGATCGCAATTAAGAAAACATCCCTTAAGACCAAATATCTCAACGGACATGAGTGCATGGGCTCGAAAGGCGAACCCATCAAGAACGTCAATACCAAATTCAAGTCCCATTGAGGCATGTGAAAGGGCACAGGAGGAAATTTATTCACTAAACCTTTAAGAAACCTATTTACAATTGGAGACTTAAACAAAGAAGGCTGGTCCGGAAGGCAAAGAAACGCCGACAGAGCCGCCAAATAGCCCTTAACCGTAGTCACCGTACAGCCTTTCTTTGCCAAACTAAGAGCAAATAAAAGAATATCAGAAAGGTGGGCCTTCAAGGGATCTTTTTGATTCTCCCCACACCAAACCACAAATTTTGCCCACCTGCCGGCATAGATGGATTTAGTGGAGTGTCGCCTGGACGATAGAATAACATCCACTACATCCGGTGGGAGAGAAAACAAACTCAGGTTGCCCCGTTCAATCTCCAGGCATGAAGGTGCAGGCTCTGGAGGTGGGGGTGTAGAACCTGCCCCTGCGACTGTGAGAGGAGGTCTGCCCTGAGTGGGAGACGGAACGGAGGGCACTGCGAGAGTTGAAGCAGGGCTGTATACCATACCCTTCTCGGCCAGTCCGGAGCCACCAAGATGACTTGGGCCCGATCTTGACGAACCTTCCCCAAAACCCGAGGAATCAAGGGTATGGGGGAAACGCGTAAAGCAACTGGCCGCTCCAGGACATCTGAAACGCATCCCCCAATGCTCCTTGCAACGGATACTGGAGGCTGCAGAACAACGGGCAATGCGTGTTCTCTTGAGTGGCAAATAAATCCACCTGAGGAGTGCCCCACATCCCGAAGATGTGGAGGACCAGGTCTGGATGGAGACGCCACTCGTGATCTATCGAGAAGTGATGACTGAGACCGTCCGCACGTACATTCAGAACTCCGGCCAAATGATTCGCTATTAAGCAAATCTGATGGCCCAGAGCCCAGGACCAGAGTCGCAGGGCTTCTCTGCAAAGAAGGTACAACCCCACTCCTCCCTGCTTGTTTATATACCACATCGCGGTAGTATTGTCCGTCAAGATCTGTACTGACTGACCGCGAAGGGTAGGGAGGAAGGCCTTGAGCGTCAAACGTACTGCCTGCAATTCCAACAGATTGATATGCAACATCTGTTCCGCTGGAGACCAAAGACCCTTGATCTCCAGGTCCCCCAGATGAGCTTCCCACCCTAGAGTGGAAGCATCCGATATTACTGTGGCCACAGGAGGTGGTAGTGAAAACGGTTTTCCTTGGGAAAGGTTGCCGTCCACTGTCCACCAATGAAGATCCGCTACAGCGTCCTTGGAGATCTTTATTGAATCCCGGAGATCCCCTTTGTGCTGGAACCACTGCCTGCGGAGGCACCACTGAAGAGCCCTCATATGCCAGCGAGCGTGATTGACCAACAAAATGCAAGAAGCAAACAGACCTAGCAGGCGTAAGACCTCGAGTACTGGAACTGCCGCTCCAACCTGAAACATTGGAATCAGCGCCTGAATGTCCCGAACCCGCTGAGGCGGGGGGGTAGGCCCGAAACATTGTTGTGTCCATGTAAGGAAATGCCTCCTTGGCATGGTTGCCCCCTGACTTTTTGCCTTTGCTGATGCTATGTTTACAATTGAAAGTGTGCTGAGGCCTGCTAACCAGGCCCCAGCACCAGTGTTCTTTCCCTAACCTGTACTTTTGTATCCACAATTGGCAGACCCTGGCATCCAGATAAGTCCCTTGTAACTGGTACTTCTAGTACCAAGGGCCCTGATGCCAAGGAAGGTCTCTAAGGGCTGCAGCATGTCTTATGCCACCCTGGAGACCTCTCACTCAGCACAGACACACTGCTTGCCAGCTTGTGTGTGCTAGTGAGGACAAAACGAGTAAGTCGACATGGCACTCCCCTCAGGGTGCCATGCCAGCCTCTCACTGCCTATGCAGTATAGGTAAGACACCCCTCTAGCAGGCCTTACAGCCCTAAGGCAGGGTGCACTATACCATAGGTGAGGGTACCAGTGCATGAGCATGGTACCCCTACAGTGTCTAAACAAAACCTTAGACATTGTAAGTGCAGGGTAGCCATAAGAGTATATGGTCTGGGAGTCTGTCAAACACGAACTCCACAGCACCATAATGGCTACACTGAAAACTGGGAAGTTTGGTATCAAACTTCTCAGCACAATAAATGCACACTGATGCCAGTGCACATTTTATTGTAAAATACACCCCAGAGGGCACCTTAGAGGTGCCCCCTGAAACTTAACCGACTATCTGTGTAGGCTGACTAGTTTTAGCAGCCTGCCACAAACCGAGACATGTTGCTGGCCCCATGGGGAGAGTGCCTTTGTCACTCTGAGGCCAGTAACAAAGCCTGCACTGGGTGGAGATGCTAACACCTCCCACAGGCAGGAATTGTCACACCTGGCGGTGAGCCTCAAAGGCTCACCTCCTTTGTGCCAACCCAGCAGGACACTCCAGCTAGTGGAGTTGCCCGTCCCCTCCGGCCAGGCCCCACTTTTGGCGGCAAGGCCGGAGAAAATAATGAGAATAACAAGGAGGAGTCACTGGCCAGTCAGGACAGCCCCTAAGGTGTCCTGAGCTGAGGTGACTCTAACTTTTAGAAATCCTCCATCTTGCAGATGGAGGATTCCCCCAATAGGGTTAGGATTGTGACCCCCTCCCCTTGGGAGGAGGCACAAAGAGGGTGTACCCACCCTCAGGGCTAGTAGCCATTGGCTACTAACCCCCCAGACCTAAACACGCCCTTAAATTTAGTATTTAAGGGCTACCCTGAACCCTAGAAAATTAGATTCCTGCAACTACAAGAAGAAGGACTGCCCAGCTGAAAACCCCTGCAGCGGAAGACCAGAAGACGACAACTGCCTTGGCTCCAGAAACTCACCGGCCTGTCTCCTGCCTTCCAAAGATCCTGCTCCAGCGACGCCTTCCAAAGGGACCAGCGACCTCGACATCCTCTGAGGACTGCCCCTGCTTCGAAAAGACAAGAAACTCCCGAGGACAGCGGACCTGCTCCAAGAAAAGCTGCAACTTTGTTTCCAGCAACTTTAAAGAACCCTGCAAGCTCCCCGCAAGAAGCGTGAGACTTGCAACACTGCACCCGGCGACCCCGACTCGGCTGGTGGCGATCCAACACCTCAGGAGGGACCCCAGGACTACTCTGATACTGTGAGTACCAAAACCTGTCCCCCCTGAGCCCCCACAGCGCCGCCTGCAGAGGGAATCCCGAGGCTTCCCCTGACCGCGACTCTTTGAACCTACAGTCCCGACGCCTGGGAGAGACCCTGCACCCGCAGCCCCCAGGACCTGAAGGACCGGACTTTCACTGGAGAAGTGACCCCCAGGAGTCCCTCTCCCTTGCCCAAGTGGAGGTTTCCCCGAGGAATCCCCCCCTTGCCTGCCTGCAGCGCTGAAGAGATCCCGAGATCTCTCATAGACTAACATTGCGAACCCGACGCCTGTTTCTACACTGCACCCGGCCGCCCCCGCGCTGCTGAGGGTGAAATTTCTGTGTAGGCTTGTGTCCCCCCCGGTGCCCTACAAAACCCCCCTGGTCTGCCCTCCGAAGACGCGGGTACTTACCTGCAAGCAGACCGGAACCGGGGCACCCCCTTCTCTCCATTCTAGCCTATGTGTTTTGGGCACCACTTTGAACTCTGCACCTGACCGGCCCTGAGCTGCTGGTGTGGTGACTTTGGGGTTGCTCTGAACCCCCAACAGTGGGCTACCTTGGACCAAGAACTAAGCCCTGTAAGTGTCTTACTTACCTGGTTAACCTAACAAATACTTACCTCCCCTAGGAACTGTGAAAATTGCACTGTGTCCACTTTTAAAACAGCTATTTGTGAATAACTTGAAAAGTATACATGCAATTTTGATGATTTGAAGTTCCTAAAGTACTTACCTGCAATACCTTTCGAATGAGATATTACATGTAGAATTTGAACCTGTGGTTCTTAAAATAAACTAAGAAAAGATATTTTTCTATATAAAAACCTATTGGCTGGATTTGTCTCTGAGTGTGTGTACCTCATTTATTGTCTATGTGTATGTACAACAAATGCTTAACACTACTCCTTGGATAAGCCTACTGCTCGACCACACTACCACAAAATAGAGCATTAGTATTATCTCTTTTTACCACTATTTTACCTCTAAGGGGAACCCTTGGACTCTGTGCATGCTATTCCTTACTTTGAAATAGCACATACAGAGCCAACTTCCTACATTGGTGGATCAGCGGTGGGGTACAAGACTTTGCATTTGCTGGACTACTCAGCCAATACCTGATCACACGACAAATTCCAAAATTGTCATTAGAAATTGATTTTTGCAATTTGAAAAGTTTTCTAAATTCTTAAAAGACCTGCTAGGGCCTTGTGTTAGATCCTGTTTAGCATTTCTTTTAGAGTTTAAAAGTTTGTAAAAGTTTGAATTAGATTCTAGAACCAGTTGTAGATTCTTAAAAAGTATTCCAACTTTTAGAAGCAAAATGTCTAGCACAGATGTGACTGTGGTGGAACTCGACACCACACCTTACCTCCATCTTAAGATGAGGGAGCTAAGGTCACTCTGTAAAATAAAGAAAATAACAATGGGCCCCAAACCTACCAAAATACAGCTCCAGGAGCTTTTGGCAGAGTTTGAAAAGGCCAACCCCTCTGAGGGTGGCAACTCAGAGGAAGAGGATAGTGACTTGGAGGAAAATTCCCCCCTACCAGTCCTATCTAGGGAGGACAGGGTCCCTCAAACCCTGACTCCTAAAATAATAGTCAGAGATGCTGGTTCCCTCACAGGAGAGACCAACACCTCTGAAATCACTGAGGATAGCCCCAGTGAAGAGGACATCCAGTTAGCCAGGATGGCCAAAAGATTGGCTTTGGAAAGACAGATCCTAGCCATAGAGAGGGAAAGACAAGAGATGGGCCTAGGACCCATCAATGGTGGCAGCAACATAAATAGGGTCAGAGATTCTCCTGACATGTTGAAAATCCCTAAAGGGATTGTAACTAAATATGAAGATGGTGATGACATCACCAAATGGTTCACAGCTTTTGAGAGGGCTTGTGTAACCAGAAAAGTGAACAGATCTCACTGGGTTGCTCTCCTTTGGGAAATGTTCACAGGAAAGTGTAGGGATAGACTCCTCACACTCTCTGGACCAGATGCAGAATCTTATGACCTCATGAAGGGTACCCTGATTGAGGGCTTTGGATTCTCCACTGAGGAGTACAGGATTAGGTTCAGGGGGGCTCAAAAATCCTCGAGCCAGACCTGGGTTGACTTTGTTGACTACTCAGTGAAAACACTAGATGGTTGGATTCAAGGCAGTGGTGTAAGTAATTATGATGGGCTGTACAATTTATTTGTGAAAGAACACCTGTTAAGTAATTGTTTCAATGATAAACTGCATCAGCATCTGGTAGACCTAGGACCAATTTCTCCCCAAGAATTGGGAAAGAAGGCGGACCATTGGGTCAAGACAAGGGTGTCCAAGACTTCAACAGGGGGTGACCAAAAGAAAGGGGTCACAAAGACTCCCCAGGGGAAGAGTGATGAGACAACCAAAACTAAAAATAGTAAAGAGTCTTCTACAGGCCCCCAAAAACCTGCACAGGAGGGTGGGCCCAGAGCCTCTTCACAAAACAATGGGTACAAGGGTAAAAACTTTGATCCCAAAAAGGCCTGGTGTCATAGCTGTAAACAGCATGGACACCAAACTGGAGACAAGGCCTGTCCCAAGAAAGATTCCACTCCAAACTCCCATCCAGGTAACACTGGTATGGCTAGTCTCCAAGTGGGATCAACAGTGTGCCCAGAGCAAATCAGGGTCCACACTGAAGCTACTCTAGTTTCTGAGGGTGGGGTGGATTTAGCCACACTAGCTGTCTGGCCGCCTAACATGCAAAAATACAGACAGCAACTCTTAATTAATGGGACTAGAATAGAGGGCCTGAGGGATACAGGTGCCAGTGTCACCATGGTGACAGAGAAACTGGTTTCCCCTGGCCAATACCTGACTGGAAAAACTTACACAGTCACCAACGCTGACAATCAGAGAAAAGTACATCCCATGGCAATGGTTACTTTAGAATGGGGAGGGGTCAATGGCCTGAAACAGGTGGTGGTCTCCTCAAATATCCCAGTGGACTGTCTGCTTGGAAATGACCTGGAGTCCTCAGCATGGGCTGAGGTAGAACTAAAAACCCATGCAGCAATGCTGGGTATCCCTGAACTGGTGTGTGTGAAAACAAGAGCACAATGCAAGGCACAGGGTGAACAAGTAGAGCTGGAGTCTGGAAGAATGGCCCAGCCTACCAAGAGGAAAGGAAAGTCAGTTGGGAAACCAACTGCAACACAGCAAAAGAAAGGGAACCTCTCTTCTCAGGAAGAAGTTCTGCCCTCTGAGGGAACTGAGCCTTTGGAGCTTGAACCTTATCAGGTTGAGCTCTTAGGCCCAGGGGGACCCTCAAGGGAGGAGCTGTGTAAGGGACAAGAAACCTGTCCCTCTCTTGAAGGCCTTAGGCAGCAAGCTGCTGAAGAGTCCAAAGGCAAGAAAAATGGAACGCATAGGGTCTATTGGGAGGATGGACTCCTGTACACTGAGGCCAGAGACCCCAAACCTGGTGCCACTAGGAGAGTGGTAGTGCCTCAGCTGTTCAGGAAGTTCATCCTAACATTGGCCCATGACATTCCCCTTGCTGGACATTTGGGACAAACCAAGACGTGGGAGAGGTTAGTCAACCACTTCTACTGGCCCAATATGTCCAACATGGTTAAGGAGTTTTGCCTCTCCTGCCCCACCTGTCAAGCCAGTGGTAAGACAGGTGGGCATCCAAAGGCCCCCCTCATTCCACTTCCAGTGGTGGGGGTGCCCTTTGAAAGAGTGGGTGTGGACATAGTTGGTCCCCTAGAACCTCCCACAGCCTCAGGAAATATGTATATCCTGGTAGTAGTGGATCATGCTACCAGGTATCCTGAAGCTATTCCCCTTAGGTCGACTACTGCCCCTGCAGTAGCCAAGGCCCTCATTGGTATCTTTACCAGAGTGGGTTTCCCTAAGGAGGTGGTGTCTGACAGAGGTACCAACTTCATGTCAGCATACCTAAAGCACATGTGGAATGAGTGTGGAGTGACTTATAAATTCACTACACCATACCATCCACAAACTAATGGCTTGGTTGAGAGATTCAACAAGACATTAAAAGGCATGATCATGGGGCTCCCAGAAAAGCTCAAAAGGAGATGGGATGTCCTCTTGCCATGTCTGCTTTTCGCTTACAGAGAGGTGCCACAGAAGGGAGTAGGATTCTCACCCTTTGAACTTCTGTTTGGTCATCCTGTAAGGGGACCACTTGCCCTTGTTAAAGAAGGCTGGGAGAGACCTCTCCATGAGCCTAAACAGGACATAGTGGACTATGAACTTGGCCTTCGCTCTAGAATGGCAGAGTACCTGGAAAAGGCAACCAAAAACCTTGAGGCCAGCCAACAGCTCCAGAAGTTTTGGTATGACCAAAAGGCTGCACTGGTTGAGTTCCAACCAGGGCAGAAAGTCTGGGTTCTGGAGCCTGTGGCTCCCAGGGCACTCCAGGACAAATGGAGTGGCCCTTACCCAGTACTAGAAAGGAAGAGTCAGGTCACCTACCTGGTGGACCTGGGCACAAGCAGGAGCCCCAAGAGGGTGATCCATGTAAACCGCCTTAAGCTCTTCCACGACAGGGCTGATGCCAATCTGTTGATGGTAACAGATGAGGATCAGGAGGCAGAGAGTGAACCTCTCCCTGATCTTCTATCATCAGACCCAAAAGATGGCACAGTAGATGGAGTGATCTACTCAGACACCCTCTCTGGCCAACAGCAAGCTGATTGTAGGAGAGTCCTACAACAGTTTCCTGAACTCTTCTCCTTAACCCCTGGTCAGACCCACCTGTGTACCCATGATGTGGACACAGGTGACAGCATGCCTGTCAAGAACAAAATCTTTAGGCAGTCTGACCATGTTAAGGAAAGCATCAAGGTGGAAGTCCACAAGATGCTGGAATTGGGAGTAATTGAGCGCTCTGACAGCCCCTGGGCTAGCCCAGTGGTCTTAGTCCCCAAACCTCACACCAAAGATGGAAAGAAAGAGATGAGGTTTTGTGTGGACTACAGAGGGCTCAATTCTGTCACCAAGACAGATGCCCATCCAATTCCAAGAGCTGATGAGCTCATAGACAAATTAGGTGCTGCCAAATTCCTAAGTACCTTTGACTTGACAGCAGGGTACTGGCAAATAAAAATGGCACCTGGAGCAAAAGAGAAAACAGCATTCTCCACACCTGATGGGCATTATCAGTTTACTGTTATGCCCTTTGGTTTAAAGAATGCCCCTGCCACCTTCCAAAGGTTGGTGAATCAAGTCCTTGCTGGCTTGGAGTCCTTTAGCACAGCTTATCTTGATGATATTGCTGTCTTTAGCTCCACCTGGCAGGATCACCTGGTCCACCTGAGGAAGGTTTTGAAGGCTCTGCAATCTGCAGGCCTCTCTATCAAGGCATCCAAATGCCAGATAGGGCAGGGAACTGTGGTTTACTTGGGACACCTTGTAGGTGGAGGCCAAGTTCAGCCACTCCAACCCAAGATCCAGACTATTCTGGACTGGGTAGCTCCAAAAACCCAGACTCAAGTCAGGGCATTCCTTGGCTTGACTGGGTATTACAGGAGGTTTGTGAAGGGATATGGATCCATTGTGACAGCCCTCACTGAACTCACCTCCAAGAAAATGCCCAAGAAAGTGAACTGGACTGTGGAATGCCAACAGGCCTTTGACACCCTGAAACAGGCAATGTGCTCAGCACCAGTTCTAAAAGCTCCAGATTATTCTAAGCAGTTCATTGTGCAGACTGATGCCTCTGAACATGGGATAGGGGCAGTTTTGTCCCAAACAAATGATGATGGCCTTGACCAGCCTGTTGCTTTCATTAGCAGGAGGTTACTCCCCAGGGAGCAGCGTTGGAGTGCCATTGAGAGGGAGGCCTTTGCTGTGGTTTGGTCCCTGAAGAAGCTGAGACCATATCTCTTTGGGACTCACTTCCTAGTTCAAACTGACCACAGACCTCTCAAATGGCTGATGCAAATGAAAGGTGAAAATCCTAAACTGTTGAGGTGGTCCATCTCCCTACAGGGAATGGACTTTATAGTGGAACACAGACCTGGGACTGCCCATGCCAATGCAGATGGCCTTTCCAGGTTCTTCCACTTAGAAAATGAAGACTCTCTTGGGAAAGGTTAGTCTCATCCTCTTTCGTTTGGGGGGGGGTTGTGTAAGGAAATGCCTCCTTGGCATGGTTGCCCCCTGACTTTTTGCCTTTGCTGATGCTATGTTTACAATTGAAAGTGTGCTGAGGCCTGCTAACCAGGCCCCAGCACCAGTGTTCTTTCCCTAACCTGTACTTTTGTATCCACAATTGGCAGACCCTGGCATCCAGATAAGTCCCTTGTAACTGGTACTTCTAGTACCAAGGGCCCTGATGCCAAGGAAGGTCTCTAAGGGCTGCAGCATGTCTTATGCCACCCTGGAGACCTCTCACTCAGCACAGACACACTGCTTGCCAGCTTGTGTGTGCTAGTGAGGACAAAACGAGTAAGTCGACATGGCACTCCCCTCAGGGTGCCATGCCAGCCTCTCACTGCCTATGCAGTATAGGTAAGACACCCCTCTAGCAGGCCTTACAGCCCTAAGGCAGGGTGCACTATACCATAGGTGAGGGTACCAGTGCATGAGCATGGTACCCCTACAGTGTCTAAACAAAACCTTAGACATTGTAAGTGCAGGGTAGCCATAAGAGTATATGGTCTGGGAGTCTGTCAAACACGAACTCCACAGCACCATAATGGCTACACTGAAAACTGGGAAGTTTGGTATCAAACTTCTCAGCACAATAAATGCACACTGATGCCAGTGCACATTTTATTGTAAAATACACCCCAGAGGGCACCTTAGAGGTGCCCCCTGAAACTTAACCGACTATCTGTGTAGGCTGACTAGTTTTAGCAGCCTGCCACAAACCGAGACATGTTGCTGGCCCCATGGGGAGAGTGCCTTTGTCACTCTGAGGCCAGTAACAAAGCCTGCACTGGGTGGAGATGCTAACACCTCCCCCAGGCAGGAATTGTCACACCTGGCGGTGAGCCTCAAAGGCTCACCTCCTTTGTGCCAACCCAGCAGGACACTCCAGCTAGTGGAGTTGCCCGCCCCCTCCGGCCAGGCCCCACTTTTGGCGGCAAGGCCGGAGAAAATAATGAGAATAACAAGGAGGAGTCACTGGCCAGTCAGGACAGCCCCTAAGGTGTCCTGAGCTGAGGTGACTCTAACTTTTAGAAATCCTCCATCTTGCAGATGGAGGATTCCCCCAATAGGGTTAGGATTGTGACCCCCTCCCCTTGGGAGGAGGCACAAAGAGGGTGTACCCACCCTCAGGGCTAGTAGCCATTGGCTACTAACCCCCCAGACCTAAACACGCCCTTAAATTTAGTATTTAAGGGCTACCCTGAACCCTAGAAAATTAGATTCCTGCAACTACAAGAAGAAGGACTGCCCAGCTGAAAACCCCTGCAGCGGAAGACCAGAAGACGACAACTGCCTTGGCTCCAGAAACTCACCGGCCTGTCTCCTGCCTTCCAAAGATCCTGCTCCAGCGACGCCTTCCAAAGGGACCAGCGACCTCGACATCCTCTGAGGACTGCCCCTGCTTCGAAAAGACAAGAAACTCCCGAGGACAGCGGACCTGCTCCAAGAAAAGCTGCAACTTTGTTTCCAGCAACTTTAAAGAACCCTGCAAGCTCCCCGCAAGAAGCGTGAGACTTGCAACACTGCACCCGGCGACCCCGACTCGGCTGGTGGCGATCCAACACCTCAGGAGGGACCCCAGGACTACTCTGATACTGTGAGTACCAAAACCTGTCCCCCCTGAGCCCCCACAGCGCCGCCTGCAGAGGGAATCCCGAGGCTTCCCCTGACCGCGACTCTTTGAACCTACAGTCCCGACGCCTGGGAGAGACCCTGCACCCGCAGCCCCCAGGACCTGAAGGACCGGACTTTCACTGGAGAAGTGACCCCCAGGAGTCCCTCTCCCTTGCCCAAGTGGAGGTTTCCCCGAGGAATCCCCCCCTTGCCTGCCTGCAGCGCTGAAGAGATCCCGAGATCTCTCATAGACTAACATTGCGAACCCGACGCCTGTTTCTACACTGCACCCGGCCGCCCCCGCGCTGCTGAGGGTGAAATTTCTGTGTAGGCTTGTGTCCCCCCCGGTGCCCTACAAAACCCCCCTGGTCTGCCCTCCGAAGACGCGGGTACTTACCTGCAAGCAGACCGGAACCGGGGCACCCCCTTCTCTCCATTCTAGCCTATGTGTTTTGGGCACCACTTTGAACTCTGCACCTGACCGGCCCTGAGCTGCTGGTGTGGTGACTTTGGGGTTGCTCTGAACCCCCAACGGTGGGCTACCTTGGACCAAGAACTAAGCCCTGTAAGTGTCTTACTTACCTGGTTAACCTAACAAATACTTACCTCCCCTAGGAACTGTGAAAATTGCACTGTGTCCACTTTTAAAACAGCTATTTGTGAATAACTTGAAAACTATACATGCAATTTTGATGATTTGAAGTTCCTAAAGTACTTACCTGCAATACCTTTCGAATGAGATATTACATGTAGAATTTGAACCTGTGGTTCTTAAAATAAACTAAGAAAAGATATTTTTCTATATAAAAACCTATTGGCTGGATTTGTCTCTGAGTGTGTGTACCTCATTTATTGTCTATGTGTATGTACAACAAATGCTTAACACTACTCCTTGGATAAGCCTACTGCTCGACCACACTACCACAAAATAGAGCATTAGTATTATCTCTTTTTACCACTATTTTACCTCTAAGGGGAACCCTTGGACTCTGTGCATGCTATTCCTTACTTTGAAATAGCACATACAGAGCCAACTTCCTACAGTCCAGTACTGCCCCTATGAACAGGAGGTGTTGAGAGGGCTCCAGGTGAGATTTGGGTACATTTACTGAAAAGCCCAGATCGAACAACAACTGTGTTGTCATTCGCAGATGAGACAACACAAGCTCTGGAGACTTGGCTTTGATCAAGCAATCGTCCAGGTAGGGAAAAACCGCTACTTCCCTCTTTCTGAGATGTGCTGCAACAACTGCCATCACCTTTGTGAACACCCGAGGTGCTGAAGTAAGTCCAAACGGAAGGGCCGCAAACTGTTAGTGTTGCGTTCCGACCACAAATCAGAGATACTTCCTGTGCGACTTGATTATCGGGACATGAAAGTACGCGTCCTGCAAGTCGACAGACACCATCCAGTCTCCTTCGTTCAACGCTAAAAGAACGTGCGCTAGGGTCAGCATTTTTAATTTTTCCTGCTTAAGGAATAAATTCAAAATTCTCAAGTCCAGGATCGGCCGTAAACGACCGTCCACTTTGGGAATCAGGAAATATCTTGAATAACACCCCTGACTCCTTTCCTGCAAGGGTACCAACTCTATAGCACCTTTTGCCAACATGGTGACAACCTCCTGTTGTAACAACAGAAGATGGTCTTCTGAACAAAAGGAGGGAGGGGCGGGAAGGGAGGAGGGAACTCCTGAAAGGGGAGAGCATAGCCCTTTTCCACAATTCCTAGCACCCACGAGTCTGTTGTAATCGACTTCCATTTCTGCAGAAAAAAACGTAATCTTCCCCCTGCAGGAGAAGAATGGTTGATAAAGTGGGGAAAACTAGGGCTGCTTCTGCTGTTGTCCACCAGAGGAGGATAAAAAAGATGACAGCTGCTTGGCTGGACCTCTAGCTCTACCCCTACCCCGCCCTCTAAAGGCACGATAGGGTGGATTGGCAGGTTGCTGGGCGTAGGACTGCGACCTCCGAAAGACAGAGCCTCGAGTGAACCCCCGAAACCTACGAAAAGGTCTATAAGGCGTTGCAGCCGAGGTCTGTAAGCCCAAGGACTTAGCTGTCGCCCGACAGTCCTTAAACCGTTCAAGGGCAGAGTCCTCCTTGTCCCCAAACAACTTCTCTCCATCGAATGGCAGATTCATTAGGGTGGATTGAACATCTGAAGAAAAACCAGAGGACCTTAACCATGCATGCCTCCTAGTAGCCACAGATGTTCCCATGGCCCTGGCTATGGAATCTGAAGTGTCCAGGCCAGATTGTATTATTTGCTGAGCAGCTGCCTGCGCATCCATAAAAAGGGAACCAAACGATTTCTGCATCTCTTGTGGCAGTTCTTTCGCCATCTCTTTAGCGGAGTCCATAAGGGCGTGGACGTATATGCCCAGCACACAGGTAGAATTAGTAGCCTTAAGCGCCATACTACAAGATGAAAAGATCTTTTTTGAAGACAGCTCCATCCTTTTGGACTCCCTATCAGTAGGGACTCCAGGGAAAGTCCCAGGAGCAGACCTTGCAGAACATGACGCTTGTACCACTAAGCTTTCTGGAGTTGGATGTCGTGATAGAAAAAACGGATCTCCTGGTGCGCCCCTATGTCTCCTCGCCACTGCCCTGTTCACAGCCGGAGTTGTTACTGGCTTCTTCCACAAGTCTAGAATAGGCTCATTTAAAGCCTCATTGAAAGCCTCATTGAAAGGCAACCAAGGGTCAGCACTGGACGAGGAGGGATGTAGTACCTCTGTGAGCAGGTTAGTTTTCACCTCTGCCACAGACAAAGGTAAATCCAGGTACTCCGCTGCCTTTTTCACCACTGAATGGAAAGAAGCGGCCTCTTCAGTAAACTCCCCCGGAGACGCAATGTCCCACTCCGGGGAAGTATCCAGACCACTTGCAGTGGCAAGACCTTTAAACTCATCCAAAGGCTCAATCTCGCCTTCCTCCAACTGTCTAAATTCCTCTTCCTCCAAAAGTCTCAAAGCCTTCCTCTGAGATCGAAGATGCGTCTTTAAGGCCGGCGTCGACAAAGAATCCATCGACGCCGACGACTTCGAATCCCGAAAGTGCCCAGGAAGAGATGGACGACTCCTAGACTCACCCGACGCCGGAGCCGGCGCCGACACGGAGTCGACCGATGACCTTCTCGGAGTCGGTTGGCAGGAAGGTGATGGAGCCGCCCTGGATGGGGACATCAACGACGTCGGATGACGCGGAGAAGGAGTCGGCTGACGTGAAGAAGGATCCACTGTCACCAGAGGAGGACTCCTGCCAGGGGATACTCTTGGCGCCGAACCGCCAGTCTCTGAAGGGCAGAAGGGCATGAATGGAGCAGCCTTGTATGGCGCCGGAGAACCCAAATTAAACGCCAATGGCCCCGTGGGACCCGCCGGTGCACCAGCAGGGGCCATGGATTGGAACACGGCATACATCGCATTCAGAAATGCAGCCGGATCCGTCCCTGGAGCCGGGAAAGCCGGGTACTGTTGAGCCGAGGTCTGCTGTACATCAGGCTCCCTCGACGCCAGCGAAAACTGAGGGCTACCCTGAACGACCTCAAATACGGATGGCGCCGGCGACAACTCCGGACTCTCGGGTTGAGGCGTGACAGTAGGGCTCATCTCCCATGTCTTCTGACGTCGAGAAGATCGAGACCTCGACCGGCTCCGCTCCGAACGGCGGCGAGAGTCATGGCGGCGCCGAGAGTCATGATGACGCTGCTTCTTATGCCTTTTGGGAGAAGCATGGGAGGAATCCTTCTTATGGCCCTTCTTCTTTGCTTTTGCCAAGAAGAGCTTCGCCTCACGCTCCTTCAGAGCTTTCGGATTCATGCTCTGGCACGAAGAGCATCCTTCTACATCATGCTCCGAACTAAGGCACCAGATACAATCCGAATGGGGGTCGGTCACTGCCATCCGACCCCCGCATTCTCTACACGGCTTGAAACCAGACTTTTTTGGAGGTGACATTTTAACCACCAAAAATCGCTACAGTTATCAACGAGCCAATGAAGAAAAACCGTTGGCGTCGAAGGCACGGAAAAAAGGAAAACTGACGTCAGTACGCCGACGAGGACCTCTTATTGGCACGTTGACGTCAGACGGAGTTACGTGGAGCCGTGGCCATTATGACGTCCTCGTCGACGTGAACAGCTAGGAAGAAGACTTTCCGTCGGATGCTGACGCAAGGACGAATTCATAAGGTGAGGAATCCACAGGTAGTTGTATCCATCAGAAGTATAAATATGATAGAATCTGGCAACCATTTAAAACCTATGCCAAAAGGGAGAGGGAACAAGTTAACCCTGTCACTGTTATGGTAGATACCTTACATAGGTCCCGCTTAGGGTGGACCCTCAGCATCTGAAAGTGTCTCCGACAATGGTCCAAAGTAAGCCAAAATCTATCTCACAGATATAATATGTTGTCCACTAACTGTTGTTTTGTAACAATGCTTGTGCTGCAGAGTTGTGTATTATGTCCTGTAGTGCCTGTATGGTAATAAGGATATGCTTTTGCGATGTAATTACCCTGGGTTGCAAAAACATAAAATAAGTGATCAAAAAAAGACTAGTCATTATCTTGCAGCAATTTGCTGCCCGGTGACTGTGATGTACTTATCGCTCATACAAAATCAGGAAGAAACATCACCCCGGGTGAAAATACTCTTATCGTCCAGTATTTGTTTTTCCGCTCAAATCCTTGCTTTCTCCTATGCACTGGAGAATAGCAGTTAGAGTCTTTTTGCATGGTATTATCACGATATTCCTCTTTAAATATGGTTTTGACCTAGGTAAAAATTAGAAATCAGGTGCAAAATTTGTTTATGACCAATTTCAAAGTCAGGCCGCTGGTGGCTGGATTATTGGTCCCAAAGGTGATAAATTCAAGATATTTAATCTAAGAGCTCAAAGTTCCCAATGAATTGCACTTGATAAGGACATTACAGGCATTGCAACAGCAAGCACTGGCGACCCCCAAATGTCACATAGAAGACCAGGCGCCTGCTCTTACAAATTCAGATTGAGATCAGTTTTCCTTCACAGCTTCAAGGGAGAATCAGAAAGCACTGTCAGACCCCAGCAAACTAACCTGACTGTTTCCTCTGTCTTTGTCACTAGGATCAGCCATCTGGGACAAGGGCCTGAACAGGTTTTTCTGAGTCCACTCTTGGATCCTTTCGTTTAACCCTTTGCACTGAGTTCTTTCAAGCATCCCCTCCTAGAACCTTTCTTTTAACTAGTATTACAAAGTTCTTTCCCTCATTCTTAGATTGAACCTTTTTTTTAACTAATTTTCTAGTGTCCGTTCCAGAGTTGTTTTTAAACGTTCCAGGTAAATGGATACAAAATGCTCCTCCTTTCATTGGAATGCGAGTTGAACGCACTTCTCTGAGATGCAAAGCATCCACGAATGGATGGATGAACTGAGGAAACATACTGATGCAGCGAAATACATGTAAGGATATGTATGTTGTGAACCTACTTCAAACATATCCCATTGAGGCATAGCCATCAGTGGTGCAACACATGCAGTAGCAACATGAACCCATGGGTGTAAGGACCCAAATGCACCCCAGTTATGGCAATTTTTGCAACCAAACCAGAGGATATGGGGCCCATTTCCATTGTTGCCCTGGGGCCTACTACACCTTTGCTATGGCACTGAAATAGCAAGACATGATGAGGGTCTTGGAAATGGGGAAGGCCTCGAAATACATTGAGCATGATAGGTGACCAAAAACTGGATTATAGGCAAAGGCAGGAAATAAATGATAACGTGAACAAAAGTGTGCAAATAATTAAATGGTCGCCAACCCTACAATAACATCAGGACAGCCGTACATCTTGTGGGGGAAGGCCTCTCTTAAAAGTATACAAGCCTTCCTCCTGTCACTGGATGCGGACAAGACCTTTAATGGGGTGGACTGGGCTTTCTTGCGGCCAGAAGATGGGTTTAGGCCCCAAATTCCTGAAGATGATTTCCTCCTGTTATAGGTGCCCGGTTGCTACCTCAAGCGGCCACTTATCCGTCCCTTTCCAACTCTCCTGAGGTATGAGGCACAGGTGCCAGTTGTTGCCACTCCCCTTTGCCCTTTTCACAGAGCCACTGGCCTGTCTTGTCCGACCAAACAGGAATGTGACTGGGATTGTGTTTGGACTGCGTGAGTTCAAAATCTCCTTGTACGCTGATTGTAGACTTACTTCGAGGATACGAATTGGCCTCTGGCTATAAAATCAACCTCGATAAATCAGAGACATTCAACTTCACACTGGCACCAGACGAGAAAGCAAGATTGGCAGGTCTTTTTCTCTTCAGGTGGGTCAAATCCTCTATGAAATACTCTGGAATCCAGCTCATATGGACCGTGACAGTGCTTTATTTGTAAAATATAAAGGGCTGGTGCTCAAAGCGCTGTTCAGGCACCCACAGCTGGCGCTATAAAATGTCAATCTAGAATACGGGGGAATGACCCATAACACAGGGACCCAGATATACACAATATCAGACACAGATGGTCCCCAAGAGGTAAGTGTAGCCCTTGACTTCCACGCCCACTTTACAACATAGAAAGAGTGTAGTGGGAGGAAATATTCATAAAAATTATATCGTTTTATTTAGATATCAAGAAAAACAATTATAATGACATAAAATATATAAGATGCTCCAGTGTGGTGACGGTGCAGTGCAAAGTGACAAAGTGAAAATAGTGCGCTTGTGCTACATACACATATACATATGTGACTGGAATAAATTATAGTATTGTACTAGAATATCTGTCCCTTTAGGTGTTCCTGATAATTGTGTGCACACTCGTGTATTTTGTTACACATACTGTTTACGCATCTTACAGTCATTTTCTTCCAATATATATATATGGAAATTGTCACTTACCCAGTTGTACATCTGTTCGTGGCATGTAGTGCTGCAGATTCACATGCTATGCATAGCTCTTCCGACATCTAGTGTTGGGCTCGGAGTGTTACAAGTTGTTTTTTATCAAATAAGTCTTTTTGGAGTCATGGGATCGAGTGACTCCTCCTCTCGGTTACAGTGCGCATGGGCATCGACTCCATTGTTAGATTGTTGTCCATGCAAATGTAAATGTATATACATATGTACAAATGTTAAACTTAAATGACTACAGGGTTCCGGGGAGGAGGGAGGGTGCATGTGAATCTGTAGCACGACATCCCACGAACAGATGTACACTGGGTAAGTGACATTTTTCGTTCAATGGAATGTGTAGCTGCAGATACACATGCTATACATAGACTACAAAGCAGTTAGTCCTCCCAAAAAAGCGGTGGCTAGCCTGTAAGAATTGAAGTTGTTTGAAATAGTGTTCTTAAGACAGCCTGGCCTACAGTGGCTTGTTGCTGTGAAAAAACATCAACACAGTACTGTTTTGTAAATGTATGAGGAGTTGACCATGTGGCTGCTTTACATATATCAACCATTGGTATGTTTCCTAAAAATGCCATTGACGCACCTTTCTTTCTTGTAGAATGTGCTCTAGGAGTGATTAAAAGTTGTCTTTTTGCTTTGATGTACCATGTTTGTATGCATCTAACAATCTGTCTTGCTAAACCTTGTTTTGATATAGCATTGCCTTTATGTGGTTTTTGGAAAGCAACGAAAAGTTGTTTTGTTTTTCTAAAATCTTTGGTTCTGTCTATATAGTACATAAGAGCTCTTTTGAGATCTAGGGTATGAAGAGCTCTTTCTGCCACAGAGTCTGGCTGTGGAAAGAAGACTGGCAATTCCACTGTTTGGTTGATGTGAAAAGGAGATACTACTTTTGGTAGAAATTTTGGATTTGTTCTAAGTACAACTTTATGTTTGTGCACTTGGAAAAAAGGTTCTTCAAGAGTGAAGGCTTGTATTTCACTAACTCTTTCTTAAAGAAGTAATAGCTACAAGGAAAGCGACCTTCCATGTTAAATATTGAATTTGACAAGAGTGCATGGGTTCAAAAGGTGGTCCCATGAGTCTGGTAAGTCTGATATTTAAATTCCATGATGAAACAGGTGGTGTTCTAGGTGGGATAATGCATTTTAATCCTTCCATTAAGGCTTTAATAACAGGAACTCTGAATAGAGAAGTATGTTGAATATTCTGTAAGTATGCAGATATTGCAGTAAGGTGTATCTGAGAAAGCCAAAACGTGATTTTTGCAAATGAAGTAAATAGCATACAATATCTTGTATGGTCAGTATTTTTAGGTTGACAGTAGTATACCAATCTTTTCCACTTGTTTGCGTAGCATTATCTAGTAGTAGGTTTACATGCTTGTTTAATTACTTCCATACATTCTGGTGGAGGTTTTAGGTAACCAAATTCTATGACTTCAGGAGCCAAATCACTATATTGAAAACATTGGGATTTGGATGCCTGATTTGACCTCTGTTCTTGGTTAAGAAATCTGGTCTGTTTGGGAGTTTGGAATGGGGTACTACAGATCTAGGAGTGTTGTGTACCAATGCTGGTGTGCCCATTATGGTGCTATTAGATTCATGGTGAGTGATGTATGACGTATTTTGCTGACCAGAAAGGGAAGGAGTGGGAGAGGGGGAAAAGTGTAAGCTAATATCCCTGACCAATTGATCCATAGAGCATTGCCCTCGGGTAGAGGATGTGGGTGTCTGGATGCAAAGTTTAGGCATTTTGCGTTTTTGCTTGCTGCAAATAGATATCTCTGGTGTTCCCCACTTTTGACAGTACTTTTGTAGTACTTGGGAGTGAATCTCCCATTCGTGTGTTTGTTGGTGATTTCTGCTTAGGAGATCTGCCAGCTGATTGCCTATCCCTGGAATGTATTGTGCTAATAGATGAATGTGATTGTGAATAGCCCATTTCCATAATGTTTGGGCTAGCAGGGACAGTTGAGATGAGTGTGTCCCGCCCTGCTTGTTGAGGTAATACATGATTGTCATGTTGTCTGTTTTTATGAGAGCAGTCTTCTGTTTGAGAAGAGGTTGAAACGCTTTTAGAGCAAGAAATACAGCTAATAGTTCTAGGTGGTTTATGTGCAGCTGTTTCTGTTGGGCATCCCATTGCCCTTGAATGGTCTGATTGTTGAGGTGAGCTCCCCAACCGATCATTGATGCGTCTGTTGTGATTATGGTCTAAGGCACAGGGTCTTGGAATGACCTCCCCTTCATTAGATTGCTGCGATTCAACTAATGAAGGGACCTATGTGTTTGGCGGTCCATCAACACTAGATCTTGAAGTTGACTGTGTGCCTGAGACCATTGTTGTGAGAGACCCTGTTGTCAAGGCCTCATGTTTAGTCTTGCATGTGGAACTATGGCTATGCAAGATGCCATAATTCCTAGAATCTTCATGATCAATTTAACAGTATATTGTTGATTTGGCTGTATGTGTTGTATGAGATTTTGGAAAGCTTGTATCCTTTGTGTGTTTGGATAAGCTAGGGCTTTGTGAGTATTTAGGATAGCACCTAGGTATGGTTGTACTTGTGCTGGTTGAAGATGTGATTTTTGGCATTTGAAAGTGAACCCTAGTGTATGCAAGGTTTCTATCACATTACTAGTGTGTTGTTGGCATTGTGTAAAATTGCTTGATTTTATTAGCCAATTGTCTGTGTATAGAAAGACGTGGATGTGTTGTCTTCTTAAGTAGGCTGCTACTATTGCTAGACATTTTGTGAACACTCTTGGAGCTGTTGTTATGCCGAATGGCAACACTTTGAACTGGTAATGTTTTCCTGCTATGACAAACCTGAGGTATTTTCTGTGAGCAGGATGAGTATGTGGAAATACGCATTTTTGAGGTCTAAAGCAGTCATGTAATCTTGTTTTTGTAGTAGTGGAATGACATCTTGCAGAGTTACCATGTGAAAATGTTCTGACACGATGTATAGATTGAGGGGCCTGAGGTCCAAGATGGGCCTGAGGGTGCCGTCTTTTTTGGGACTGAGGAAGTATAGTGAGTATACTCCTATTCCTTGTTGAGAATGTGGAACCAATTCTATTGCTTGTTTTAATAGTAGAGATTGTACCTCTTATTGCAATAGAACGCTGTTTTCTGGGGACAACTTGTGGTATCGTGGTGGAATGTTTGGAGGGGTGGAGATTAATTCTAGGCAATAGTCATTGCGGATAATTGATAATACCCAATTGTCTGTGGTGATATTTTGCCAATGAGAGTGGAATTGCTGTAGTCTTTCCCCCACAGGAGAAATGTGGAGTGAAAGGGTGGGAAGGAAGTCACTGCTTAGGTGGTGTAGTGGTTTGCTTTGAGGTTTGGAATTTACCTCTGGTCCTGAAATATTGTCCTCTATAGGACCCTCTAAACACCCCCTCTTTGATATTGGGTTTGTTGTCCCTGCTTTGTTTGGGAGGTGGAAGCGTTAGAGGACTGCGGCTTAAAACCTCCTCTAAACTGGGGTCTGCGAAAGGAGCCTCTATATGTTGTGGTGTATAAAGCCCCCATTGCTTTTGCAGTATCTGAGTCTTTTCTCAGTTTCTCAATAGTGGTGTCTACTACTGGGCCGAATAGATGTTTCTTGTCAAAAGGCATATTAAGTATTGCCTGTTGAATTTCTGGTTTAAAATCAGAGGAGCGTAGCCATGCATGCCTTCTAATTGTGATGGCAGTATTGACATTCCTTGCGGCTGTATCAGCAGCATCGAGGGCAGACCTTATCGGGTTATTGCTTATAGCTTGTCCCTCTTCCACAACCTGTTATGCTCTCTTTTGATGCTCCTTTGGGAGGTGCTGTATAAGATCTTGCATCCAAATGGGCCCTGTCATATCTGGCTAGAAGTGCCTGAGAATTGGCAATTCTCCATTGGTTAGCCGCTTGTGTGGGGACTCTTTCATAACCTGGCTCAACATGGCAAATCCTTTCTTGAAATTTACGGTGACCATAGGGAATGACCAACTGCCCTTCCTCGACCTCTTAATCCATGAAAGTAATGATTTGTTGGCCACAGAGGTCTACCACAAACCTATGGACCGGAACAATCTATTACAATTTAAGAGTTTTCACCCAAGATCCCTGAGGGAGAATCTACCCGTGGGGCAATTTCTGCAACTACGACGCAATTGCTCAAATGTCTCAGACTATCATAAGCACGCTGACGTCTTATCCACTAAACTACC
This sequence comes from Pleurodeles waltl, assembly GCF_031143425.1. Classification (NCBI taxonomy): domain Eukaryota; kingdom Metazoa; phylum Chordata; class Amphibia; order Caudata; family Salamandridae; genus Pleurodeles; species Pleurodeles waltl. Next base: position 123,778,414 of record NC_090446.1, on the reverse strand, counting down.
AGAAAGAGAGTACCCTAACCACGTGATAAGGAGAGCTTATAAAAGAGCACGCAATAACAATAGAGACCAGCTACTGCTACCCAGAATTAACAAACCAAAGACGGAGCAGATAGCTTGCGTGACTACGTTCAATCCACTATCCAACAAAATCCAAAAGATCATCAGAGAAGGGTGGAAGATCCTGACATCAGGTGGTATCCCCCTTGAACAACCCCTGCATGCATTCAAAAGAGCTACTAACATTCGGGACATGGTAGTCCACACCAGGCCAATGAATAAACCCCCGATAAGACAAACCACCCTGTGGCAGATACCAGCACCAACCGGCCACCACCCGTGCGGGAACTGCAGCGTGTGTAAATTCACACGGAAATCCACCACTGTAGAACTTGGTCTACAAACCCCGTGGCGTCTAAAGACACTCACAAACTGTAACAGCAAAAACGTGGTATACTTGATCATATGTCCATGCAAACTCAAGTACATTGGTATGACAACAAGAAAGGTCAGCACTCGCATCTGTGAGCACAGGAGTACGATTAGATGCAAACGGGATGCTACAAAACTAACAAGCCACTACGTGGCTAATAGCCACTCCCCAGACAACATACAATGGACGGTATTAGAACAACTTCCACCCACAACCAAGAACATGCCACAGAAGCTACTCTATTATGAGCAACGCTGGGTCTGGAGATTACATACAGACACCAGCGGGTTAAATAATGACATCCCATGGGCCTCACTCAACAAATGACCTCTCCTCTTCCACCCTTCGTTGTCTTTTCCAATAAATTCCCCCCCAGGCCCCCCCCTTTTTCCAACTCCGGTCCTTCGTCCCCTGTCTTTCACACTTTTGTTCCTTGCTCAATCCTCCTCCCTCCTGCCTCTTACCCTTGTTCTTCTTTTTTCATTCTTTCCCACACTTTTTTTCCCCCTTTACTTCCCAAACCCCACCCCCCCTCTTCTCTTCTTCGACCCTCCCGCGCCCTCCTCTTCCCTTCTCCCTTTCATTTCTTTTCCCTTTCTTTTAAACCTTCTCTCCCTTTTCTCTTTTCTCCCTTTCCATTTCTCTCCCCTTCCCTTCTTCCCTCTGGTTTTTCTTCCTTTCCCCTACCCCCCACCCTTCAACACCCCCTCCCCTCCAGTATTCCCCTTCTTTCTCTCCCCTTCTCGTCCATCCCTCTTGTCTGCACAACCCCTCCTCTGTTTACCTCCCCCCCCCCCCGATTTCGAGTCCGGACACTACTTCCCGGCACTGTTAAGAGCCTGCGGCCGGGTACCCTTCCCCAACGCAGGTCTCCACATCACCGTCCTGTAATGCATCTGGGGACTACAATCGACAGACGCCTTAGCGCACACGCGCGCAGCCTCCATTTCTCGGCCACCAGGAGACGGCCCCCGACGCAGGGCACCACATCGCTGTCCCACGATGCGTCTGGGAATCACAGTCTCCAGACGCCTTAGCGCACACGCGTCGCCTCTGTTTTCCGGCCCATAGGAGACGGCGCCCGACGTCATCAACCCAGCGCCCTGCTCCTCGAGACCGTCTCCATCCGGCTCGATCAATTACTTGCAGGTGCGCTGAATCACATAACGGACATATAATCCGCCCCTCCGCTGGACTCCACACCTCAAGCGGTCCAGTGAGGGGTCGGGATAGGCGCACAGCGAGCGCCTCCTTTGATGTAGTAAGTGCTGTTGCACTTGATGTACGGCGGATCTCCAGCAACACCTCAGATAAGGCTGAATGTCTGTATGACTGAGTGCACTTTTTAATCTCTTTTTTATCTTGTATGTATGAGCGCTTGTAGTTTACCTTATCATTTGCTATTATTAGTGGCTTTTAAGTGCTACCTACATTAGATGAACCCTGGTCCATATCTAACAGTCAGTGTGCTGTGGACCCTCCACAGGAGGCACCTCCATAGCCCCCAACTAGCAACAAGGGCTGGGCACTTCCTCCACCATTTTCAATGGACACCTACTGTGTATACATATATATATTCCTTTTTTTCAAAATCTTATGACAAATGTCATCTATGTCTCTATTCCTTCCCTCCCCTCTCGCCCCCCCCTTTTCTTTTCTTCTTCCCCCCCTTTTTTCCAAATAACCCACCCCCGCAGAGTGTGACTATAAGGGGACACTCCCCCTCCTGGAATCTGAGGCCAGTTGCCTCAATCATTAGGGTAAGGATATTCGTTTCTCTTCTGAACCATGTTTTCACTGTGTGCTCCGCATGACTTTGGCTTGCCGTGGCACTTGTTTATATGTATATTTATATTTAATTCTGATATAGAGTGTGTTGTGCTGTGTTTTGCTTATGAATTTACCATTTCTATCCCTTCAGGCCTCCGCGAGGTAGTTTCTTGCCAAGGTAGGCCCTCTCTATCAACATATTACAATTGTTTTTTTTTCCCCCTCCTTTTGAGGGGAGGCTTATCTATCTGCACTTTGCATGATGGTTAGGGATCCTAGGCCCTGAAGAATGCCCCAAGACCTCTCACGGCTCCCAGCAGAGGGCAGAAACATGTCGGCCAACTTTTAGTGAGGTGACCCAGTGAGTCCTTGCTCTCACCGTGGTGTCCCGCCCCGTTTTTAGTCGCACCAGCAGTTACCACTATTAAAGTGTAGACTATACACTGGCGTCTGCCTAGGTGCTTTTATATCCCCCTAGCTTAGCTGGATCCCATTATCTCCAGATAAAATGTATTTACGCACTCCCTCCCGTTCTTTTAACAGCGAGGTTGAGTCCGCACAGGTGGTACTGTCCTACCTAGGTGGGGCTAGGTGGTCAAATGATGAAGCATGACACTATATAGTGTGTGAAACCACCTAGTCCGTAAAAGGAAATCCCCCCTCCCACACCTGTCACAGCACCCACACCACGCATTCTCTGAACCCAACGAGGTCCAGGAGCCCACGGACAGTCTCCCGTGTACAGAGCTCTACATCATCGGTGAACCCCATACTTTCTTGTGGTAACTAGACTTTTCCCAGCTGCATCAAATTTCCTACTTTTCTTATCAGGAGGAGGTGCATCTCCTGATGACTGGCTGTTTGCTCTTTTCCGTGCCGCACTGACTACCACGGAGTCTGGAGGGACCTGATGAGTGATATAGTCTGGGTCTGTAGGAGCAGGCTTATGTTTTCTATCAATTCTAGGGGTGATGACTCTAGCTTTGACAGGCTCATTAAAAATTTGGTCCGCATGTTTAACCATTCCAGGCAACATCGGAGACACTGGTACCTGGAATGAGTGGAAGACAGTGTGTTCAATATAAAGTCTTCTTCCAGGGGTTCAGAATGCATAAGCACTCCATGATAAGCTGCTGCCCTAGATATTACTTGAGTATAGACAGTGGTGTCTTCTGGAGGAGAAGGTTTAGATGAGTAGAGGTCTGGATCATTGTCCGTAATGGGATCAGGGTCACAGAGATCCCATGGGTCTACTGTATCTCCATGTGAATATAATGACTGTGTTGGAGAATCCAATGGTGGTGGACTATTGTGAGGTGAAAAAGAAAGCTGTGGAGAGTGAGGAGGAGAAGTAGGGAGAGGTGTTGGTTTCTCCTTTTGTTTCTACACTTTTGCTGGTGGTTGAACAGAGTCTAACTCCTCTTGAAAAGCCAGCATTCTTTTAGTCTTTAAAGGAGGTGCAGTGATGATTCATCCAGTTTCCTTATGGATTCTCGATTGTCTTTCATCCATAACCTCTAATATTGGGTCAATCTCAGTCTCTAGAAGCTTTATGAGATTCCAGCATGGGCTTGAGATTTGCCCGTGACATCTGTGTCTGATATTTATAAAATAATGTCAGAGCCTAATAGCAAGGGTGCGCAGTCCTGAATCCACCTCAGGCCTCCTTAATTCACTGCAGGGGCAGACACTCACTATCCCATTAATTCACTCTCACAAGTTTCTGCTTTCTCCTTTGGTGACAGATGTTCTGTATTTCTTTTCCTTCGTCTTCTGGTTTTGTTTGTTTTTCCCTTGTTGGTCTCGGGAAATGTCTGATGTGTAGAATTAATTTGTTGACCCCAAAAATAGGTGCCAGTGCCCGGCACTGGCAACCACCAGCTCAAATTAAGCAGTGGACCGGGAGTGCACTGTTTGACGCCAACTACCACCCCCACCCTATCTGCGATTGCCATAGACCTCCATTCGTTGAGGAAGTTGATGTCTTGTGGCTGGGCAGAATTAACGCTATAAAAATGAATGTTCTCCCATGACTTCTTTATTTGTTTCAAGCACTTCCGATCTGGCTTGACCCAATCAAGAGACAAAGGAGGTTTGGCAGTTCCCAGCATCCTCCACTACTACGCAGTGGCACAACTGCGGATGGTGGTGGAATTATCCATTCTGAGGTGGAAGAAAAATTGATGCGGGATGGACCACACCATGGCGCAGAGACTTCTCTGGGATTTGGTATGGCTCGACAGTGCCATAGACATCCCCACCCCAGGCCTATCTGAGCACCCCAGTTTCTATTACACTTAAAACATGAGACAAATACATGGAGACTACAGGTTTGGTGACGTGCCTGTCCAGCTATTCCTCCAAATACTACAACCTGGCCCCTGCCCAGAGGGAACGGCTTTCCAAAGCGTGATGAGAAGGAAACTGTAATATGATCTTGGCATATATTAGACCGCAACCCTCAAAACGTTCCTGCAATGTAAAATCACAATTGGCCTCCAAGAAACGTTATGTCATGTCCAAGTGTGACACTGGGTAACAGCCTACATCTGAGCAGGAGGAACGAGGACAAATACATATTTTGAAATCTTATTCCCCAAGTTGATTGGAACCATAGGCACAATTCTGAGGTGCTACACACTCCAATTAGCACAGGACACCACTCTGTCTCGGAATCACAACAAGCACTGGGATTGTGTGCTAGTTACACCAGTAGGGGTCGAAAGGCAGGACAGACTGAGTCTTGACATACACGCCCTGCCACTTGGATCACAGGGCGGGAAATTCATTATAAAGTCTGGTGTAGGTGGCATTACACCTCCATCAAATACACTGCATGTATCATAACAGGACCCCTAGATGCGGGGTGCTAGGGAAGGCAGTGCATATTTGGTAGGATTGTCCAGTGATTAGACCCTTTTGGGCAGAAGTTTCCAAATTATTACATAAAGCCATAAACTACCCACTCTCGGCTATTCCAGTCACACATGCCTTAAGTATCAAGGAGCCACGATACTGACAATAACCCGCAGCTGAAAAAACACAAATTCCAGCAACTCGCCCAATGGTACCATTGGCTGTGAACCTTCTTGCCATGGAGCGATTGGTGAGTAACACGAAGGGGACTCCGCTGCACTTTGAAACCAAATGGAAACCGCTGTGTGCCCTATTGAGTGAGGGTTCGCCCAGCCTAACCCTCCTGCCACGATGGACAGCCCTGGACTTCTTTAACTGAAAAGGTGGCTGGAATAGTCACAGTTTGTAGTCATTGACAATGCATGGAGAGAGACCTGGTCTAGTGTGAATATTGTAGTCACAAAGGCCGTTCTGCAATGTTTTGTTTTGCCTCTTCAGCTGCTCCTAATGATGGACACAGGTGAGGGGGTAGTCTTCTTCAGGTAGGGAAGCAGAAGGCAAGGGAGGAACTTGGGGCCAGATGTAGGAAAGGTTTTAGGCCTCGCAAACAGCGAAAATCGCTGTTTGCGAGGTGCAAAACCCGCATCGAGATGCCCAGTCCCATTTTGCGAGTCGGTAACCTGGTTACCGACACGCAAAATGGAACTTGCGAGCCCAAATAGGAAGTGGTGTTCCCCTTCCTATTTGCGAGTCGCATCGCAATGTAAGATTGCTTTGTGACCGCGAATGCGGTCGCAAAGCAATCGCAGTTACCACCAGTGTCACACTGGTGGTGACCCATTTGCAAAAGGGAAGGGGTCCCCATGGGACCCCTTCCCCTTTGTGAATGGCCTTGAAAACATTTTTTCAGAGCAGGCAGTGGTTCTATGGACACTGCCTGCTCTGAAAAAATGAAACTGAAATGTTTCATTTTTCATTTTGTAATGCATCTCGTTTTCCTTTAAGGAAAACGGGCTGCATTACAAAAAAAAAAAAACTGCTTTATTTAAAAAGCAGTCACAGACATGGTGATCTGCTGTCTCCAGCAGGCCTCCATCCCTGTGAGTGCTGCGACTCGCAAGGGGGTTGCAAATTGTGACCCACCTCATTAATATTAATGAGGTGGGCCTTTGCGACCCCCTTGGGACTCGCAGATGGTGTCAAGGACACCATCCTGCATCCGGCATTGCAACTCGCAATGCCGGAATTTCGTACATCTGGCCCTTGGTGATTTATTGGACCATGTCTAGATGTAGGAATGCCACCTCCCTCCAAGATTGTACAGATACGATAGCTGTAACTAACCTCCGGGATGACCATGCTGTAATTGATAAACACTTGTGCTTTAGTACGAATGTCCTTACTGCAGCTTGAAATACCAAAAAATTGAATAAAACAAAAAGAGTTCACAAAAAAAGAAGAAGCATCTTACACTTTAACCATCTGCATGGATAGTTTATTCGAGTTGTTCTTAACCTATGGTCCAGGGACCGCTGGGGGTCCGCGAAGCTTAGAAAACGTCCTCAACAATGACTTCGGAAGAACGATGCCATAAACAACAAAAGGGTAACCACGCTTGCCGGAACGACGACTGCCTCTTTCTCTGCCTCAACCAAGCATGTGCTGAACAACGCATATGCGTAGTTAAGGGAGAGAAAAAGGCAGAGTGGCTCGGGAGAGGACGCGGTCAGGAAAGTGGGGTTGGGGTTAGTTTTCTGGGGGGGGGAGAGAGGGGGGGAATAAGGGCTTGGGCTAGTTTTGTTTTGGGGGTCGGGGTAGTTTTGGATTCAGGGGTGGGGAATGGGTAGTTTTGTTTTTAGGGGCAGGGTGGGGTTTGGTGTAGTTTTGTTTTTAGGGGCGGGGGTTCGGGGTCGGGTAGTTCTGTTTTTGGGGGCGGGGAGTCGGGTAGTTCTGGTTTTAGGGGCAGGGGTGGGGAGGTCGGGGTAGTTTTGTTTTTAGGGGTGGGGGATTGGAGTAGTTTTGTTTTTAGGGGTGGGGGTCAGGTAGTTTTGTTTTTAAAGGTGAGGTGGGGGTTCTGGGTAGTTTTGCTTTTGGGGGAGTCGGTGGGGGGTCAGGGTAGTTCTGTTTTTAGGGGCGGGAGTTTGGGGTACTTTTGTTTTTGGGGGTGGGGGTCGGGGTACTTTTGTTTTAAGGGGTGGGGGATCATGGCAGTTTTGTTTTTAGGGTCGGGGTAGTTTGATTTTTAGGAGTGGGGGTGGGGCGGTTGGGGTAGTTTTGTTTTTAGAGGCAGGGGTGGGGTCAATCGGGGTAGTTTGGTTTTTAGGGGTGGGGTGGGGGTAGTTTGGTTTTTAGGAGCAGGGGTTGGGGGGGATCAGGGTAGTTCTGTTTTTGGGGTGGGGGTTAGGGTAGTTTTGTTTTTAGGGGCAGGGTGGGGGGATTGGGGTAGTTTTATTTTTAGGGGTGGGTGGGGGGGTCGAGGTAGTTTTGTTTTTAGGGGCGGTGGTGGTAGGTGGGGGTAGTTTGGTTTTTAGGGGCAGGAGTGGGGGATCAGGGCAGTTTGGTTTTTAGGGGCAGGGGTGGGGGTAGTTTTGTTTTTAGGGGTGGGGGATCAGGGTAGTTTGGTTTTTAGAGCGGGTGGGTGGTGGGGTAGTTTTGTTTTTAGGGTCGGGTAGTTTGTTTTTTAGGAGTGAGGGTGGGGCGTCGGGTAGTTTTGTTTTTAGAGGCAGGGGTGGGGTGAATCAGGGTAGTTTGGTTTTTAGGGGCCGGGTGGGGGTAGTTTGGTTTTTAGGAGCAGAGGTGGGGGAATCAGGGTAGTTCTGTTTTTGGGGTGGGGGTTGGGGTAGTTTTGTTTTTAGGGGCGGGCTGGAGGGATGGGGGTAGTTTTGTTTTTAGGGGCGGGGTGGGGGGAGTTTGGTTTTTAGGGTCAGGAGTGGGAGGATCAGGGTAGTTTGGTTTTTAGGGGTGGAGGTAGGGGGTAGGGTAGTTTTGGTTTTGGGGGTGGGGGATCGGGGTAGATTGGTGTTTGGGGGTGGGGTGATCGGGGTACTTTTGTTTTGGGGTGGGGGTAGTTCTGTTTTTGGGGGTGGGGGTCAAGGTAGTTCTGTTTTTAGGGCGGGTGGGGGGTCCGGGAAGGTTTTAGAGCTCAGGGTGGGTGGGGGGTGTTGGGATACTTTTGATTTAGGGAAAGGGGGAGGGGTAGATTTAGTATTAGGGGTGGGGTACTTCTGGGCCTTAGGGCAGGTGGTGGGTGGCATTCTAGAACCACGCACGCAGTTTCTACACATGCCTTTACTAGGCATGCTTTTACAATGAAAAATCGTTGTAAAGGCATGGGTGGTAAAGGCATTCATGGTAACAACGCGGTTGTTGTTCCAACTGCATTGTTCAGGCATGCGTGGTTCTCGCATTAGTTGTTCCATCATACATTTGCAAAGCCTATACAGTGAGTCTGCGACTGCTGAGAAATTAAATAGAATTAACATATTAATAAACTCTATATAAAGCAGCCAAATGTACAATTGAGAAATTTAAAATGTTCTGTAAATGTTAAATAATTTGAAATTGGAAGCTAAAAATTAAGTTAGTATTGTCAAACTAATTCGGGGGTAGCAGTGCAAATACATCAAATAAAATATAACACGGACTACGATTGGCCTCAATTAAATTTAGAATAGCTCCAACCTTCCTATTAAAATTAAAATGTTTATGTTTTTAATTTGAGATTTAAATAAAATAATATATATATCTTTGGCAATTCTTTTTATTGCATATAAACAACAACCAAAAACATTTCAGCAGCATATTAGACAATATTAGGATGTGGTTTAGCCACGCTACTTCCCTCAGAGGACTCCCCGAGGCCTATTCCCTCCCTCCCCGCCCCGGCAAAGTCAAAGCATAACTTGATCATAAGGTTTTATCTGGCTGCAGCCCTCTGCTCTTACGGGGCTGGGCGGAGAACACAAACCCCCTATGTGAGCGTTCTACTTTCCCCAGATTCCAGTCCATTTCCTTGGGCATCCTCTGTTTGCCTAGACTACTTGTCCTGCCAGCATGCACCAGTCGAAATCTAGTTTCCAGTCCGCCAGTGCCGGTGGGCGACTCGCTTTCCATACGCGAGCAATGTTACGTTGCGCTATTATCAGCGCCAGAGTCATCTATACCCAGTCCAGGCGGGTGAGATCCGTTTCACCCCAGATGTTCAACAGGCAACACTTAGGGTAAAGCTCAATGAGCTTCCCGCACACACACTATTTAGGCATGACATCACTGATTCCCAATAACGCTGTATGAGCTGTAACATATGATAAAAGGTCCCTCTCTGTCCACAATTTCGAGAGCAAAGGGGAGTGCCCATCTTTGCCAAGGTCATGCAGGAATAATAACTTCTGTGGAGGATTTTCAGCTGGACTAAGTGGAATCTAGAGCGCACAGCCACTTCCCTCGGAGAAGCGAGAGCCTCCTTCCACTCCCTGACATTCAAATCGCACAGGTCTCGCACCCATTGGCCCCTCAAATTCCCCAAAACATCAGGAAAGTTATTAATGAGTTTCCGGTCTGTAAGATAGATGGCCTTCTTGGGCATCTACTTGGTTATTAATCGTTCTTCAGCAGGGAAGACTCTGGGAGGTCCGTACCTTTTGGAAGCGCCATGCCCAGTGCATGTCGGATTTGTAGGTACCGGAATGTTTCTGTGGGTGCCAGCTGGTATTCTGCCTGAAGATCAGAGAAAGAAAGGACTGTGCCCTTCCTCCACAGGTCTCCCACCTTCGCTATTCCAATAGTGTCCCAGTTGTGAAAGCCCAGGTGCATGCTCAAAGTGCCCAAGCTTGCAGTGTCCCACAGCGGGGTGGCCTGTGTAATTGTGTTTTTCCAACCCAGTGAGTGAAGTGTTTTGTGCCAGATGGTGAGGATTGCCGCAGTGGGAATGGGGAAGGTCCGGGGCTTCTTCCCTCCATACAGTGCCCGCTGGAAGCCCCCATGTTTCATGGCCTCGCAGTCTAGTCGATAAACCAGCTCAGTCTCGGGCGATAAATCCAGTGATTAATAGGTATCAACTGAGCTGCTTGGTAATAGGCCCGCCGTCAGACAACGCAAGGCCTCCATCATACCAGCTCTTGTGAGCTTCTTGGTGGCTATATGTGCAGGGTCTGTGTCCCAGAGCAGGGTGTGAAGCGCACCGTCAATGTGTCGGAAATAAGAGACAGGGACGGGGTAGTTTGTGTTCTGGAGGGCATACAAAAAGTGAGGCAGAGCCATCATTTTAAATAAGGCCGTCCTGCCTAGCAATGACAGTGGAAGGGATCGCCAGCGTTCCACATCTTTCTGTAGGTGTGTCAGCTGGGGTGTCAAATTTTGGGCTCTAAATGCACTCAGGTCCATAGTGACATAGTTGCCTAAGTATTGGAACCCCTCTGTGACTATTTGGGCGAAGCATCCGGCCTGCGGAGTCAGAGCCGTGCCACAGAGAAGGTAGATCAGAGACTTATCCTAATTGATAGTATAGCCTGAGTAGTAGCTACATTGTGTTAGGACATGGAGTATTCTGTCAAGTGTGCGTGGGGTCCGTTACATACAGGAAGATGTCGTCAGCATATAGGGATATCCTACCCTCCCAGTCCTCTGTCCATTTCAGGCCTCGGATCAGCGTGTCACCGCGTATCCAGACCGCCAGAGGTTCCAGAGCTAGGGCGAAGATCAGGGAAGATAATGGGCAACCCTGTTGTGTGCCCCGCTGCAGTCAGAATGGTGCTGATGTACTTCTTTCACGGTTACTTGAGCCAGGGGCTTTGTGTATAGGAGGTACAACCACTCCACAAAATGTGCCCCAAAGCCAAATCGCTGGAGAACCTCAAATAGGTATGGCCGTTCAATCGTATCAAAGGCCTTCCTTGCACCGAGAGAGAAGACCAGGGGCGTCTTCACGGATTCGAGGCACCCGGTCCAGGACGCTGTAAAGAGGTCTCAAGTTAAGGGCTGTGCTTCGTCCTGGCATAAAGCCAGACTGGTTTGGGTGGACAGAGAGGGGATCACCTTGACCAAAGGGGAGGCCAAGAGTTTAGCCAGGATTTTCACTTCAGCGCTAAGGAGCGAGATTGGTCTATATGAAGTACATAACTCAGGTGGTTTGCCATCTCTGAGTGTGACCGCTATGGTAGCCAGCCTCTGATCTCTGGGTAGAACTCCCTTGTCACGGCTTTCAATGAACATCGCCAGGAGGTGTGGGGCAATCGTGGTAGCAGTGAGTTTGTATATTTCGATAGGGAGGCCATTGGTCCTCAATGCCTTGCCAGTAGACAAGTCACGTATAGCTTAGGTAATTTCATCTGCTGTTGTCACCTGATCTAGTACAGTTTTGTCTGGTTTAGACAAGACTGGGAGTTCAACATCTGCCAGCAAGTCCCAAACCTTGAGTGCTGTAGCCAGTGAAGCAGGGGAATCTATTTGTTTGTAGTGGGCCACAAATGCATCTGCCACCCTCCTTTCACATGGTCCCCACTGTCAGTCACGATTTCTGGTACCCATCGATTTGTCAGTTCCTTGACGTCTAGCCAGGCCAGTAACTTTCCAGCCCTATTGCCTACTTCGTACAGGTGTCTTTCCTGCGGTATGTATTGTGAGCGGGCTGCGTCCGTCGCAACATCCCTCAACTCCTTCTCTTTCAAGGCCAATTGATGGCACACGGTCTCCTGTCCCGAGCCCGTGTGTCTGGCCTCTAGGTCTAGAATCCCCTTCTCCAATGCCTCTAGGCGTGACCTCTTATCTTTCTTGTGGCCTGCAAACAATGAGATCCACTGACCTTTTATTACTGCCTTGTAGGCCTCCCACAACATCTCTGCTGACTCTACTGAGCCTGTATTTTCCTTGAAGTAGTGGTTACTGTTATGGTCAGACTTTCATGAATAATTGGAATTTGGAGGCACCAGGGGTTGACCACCAGAGGGCGCTGCACTGAGACCGGTGGGGCCCCATATGTCAGGCAGATCAGAGGGGGAAGGTACCCAATCTGAGTATACCAACCCTTAGGAAGAGCTGTGTGTCGTATCCAGTCAATTGTGCTGCTTGAATATAATGATAACACTTCTCCTAACAAAACAAAATTCGGACCTAACCTCCCTCCCTGCAAGGTGGATCAAAAACTAACCTACCCCCCCCCCAAAACTGCAGAGTGCCTGTTGCCCCAATCCAACATATTCAACTACTGGTGGCAGTTACCAACATTCAGAAGTCCCCAACATACACCTCTCGTAAAGCAAGCATTGGCTCTGCTTCCGCTGCTCTGTGTGCAATAGCAGGATTATCCAGTCTGGAGTGCTGCAAAGCTGTTAGGCTGAAGGGGTGCCGAGCCTTCCCATACGGGCAGCCCTGTCGGAGACCCTTTAATCAACAGTTAAGGTTGTCGAGCCCCCCCTTTACTAAAGGACCTTTTAGGTCTTAGTCTGCTCTGGCGAGTCGCCATGTTCTCTGGAATGTTCCTGTGCTGTTGTTCAATGATCAGGTCTGTCTGTTCCTTGTCGCCTTCTTCCAGAGTGAGTCTTCCATTTCGGCGTTCTTACTGTACGCCATCCCTCCAGCCAGTCAAAAGTGTTGTGTGGTTTCTCAAAGTACCATGTTTTACCCCCAGCCACCACTTGTAGTTTGGCGGGGAACATCATGCAATATTTAATGCCTCGATCTTACACCACCTTCTTTACCTCCTAAAAGTTGCACCAAAGTTTTTGTATGTGTATGGTGAAGTCCAGAAAAAAGGTTATAGTTGCGTTTTCATACTGTACGTGAGGGGCACTGCGGGCTGTCTGCAGAATCGCGTCTCTCTCTCAGAGATTTAAGACTCTGGCTATTATCGGTTGTGGAAGCGCTCCCGGGCGTGGGCCCACTCCTGGGACGCGATGGGCCCGTTCCACTGAGGAGAACCTTGATAGGCCTCTTGGTTGCAGCTCCTTGAGGATGAGGTCCTCAACAAACAAGTCTACTGCGGGCCCCTTTGCGCGTTCAGGCACCCCAATAATGCAGATGTTGTTTCTTTGCGACCGTCCTTCACAGTCTTCCAACTGGGCTTGTAAAGTGGTAGCCAGTGCTTGCAATTTCACCACCTGTGCCTGCAGCGTCGTCGTGTCCCCCTGAAGGGCAGCGGCCGATTCTTCCACATCTTTCACTCACGTTGTCATATTTCGCAGGTCTGCCCTTAGCAGTGACACTTCTGTTGACACCGAGTTGATCCTTGTTTCCAGGGTGGTGCGAACCACCTGTATAGCCACCATAATGTCTTTCAGTGTGAGGGACCCCGCCTCAGACAGAGGATGGTCTGGAGTAGTGGTAGTGGAGTCCAGTGATGCCCCCGCACCAGGGGCCTCTTTTGAGAGTGTATACTTGCCCAGTTTGGTCTGGTGGACTGCGGGTCCTCCCCTGCCTCCAGTCATGGCCGGGCTACCAGTGGCTGGTCACCACAGGTCCCCTCCCCAGGCCGTAGTGGGATGATTGAGGGGGTGGTGAGCAGAGCCACAGTACTCAACACAACCTAACCCAGGGGTTTTTCAGGTACCCCCGTTGGCCTGTTGGTTTCCCTGCCACGCCACTCGTCTCCCCCTCTGAAATGGTGACTCACGGTGCACCGCCCGGTGAACTTTTGGCTTGAGTGAGGGCAGGTAGTCGACTCCGTCACTCCGCTGCTGTGTGCTCCTCTCTGGCGCTCACTTCGAGGCCACGGGGCCTGCCAGGGCAACAACTTCTCTCTCTGTCCAAGTCGGCAGCACCTCGATCGGTGGCAAAGGGGGGGGAGGTAGAACCCAGCAGGCCCTGTTCCCCAAATCTGTCGGCTACCGCCACCTCCCGCGCTAATCGCCTTCCACACGCCCTGGTGCTGGGTTGGCGGGGGGGGGGTGCAATCCTCCACGTGGGTCCCCCTCGGAAGTCCCTGCCTTCGGGCTCTCCCCTGCCCGCAGTTGACGGCTCTCTGCAGTGCCTGCGATCTTCAGTTACCCTCTGTCACGTGGCTGCCACTCCTCTCTTCAGTCTCCTGTCTTGTGGTAGGCCACGTCGGACATCCCACCCACAGCACTGATCCAAAGTCGCACTGGAACCGCTCAGCAGGTTCCCAGGGCTATTCGGGTCCTGTGATGAGCCCTTCTGCCCGTGAGCGGATGATGGTTCGGATGTTTTGAAGCTAAATGTTATGCGGGAGATCGGAGCCGCTCTAAGAAGTGGCTATCTTGTCCGGCTGTTGGCCACGACCACCATAAAATAATAAATTTGTGTGTTTTTGGGATGAATGCTTGTTTCTGTATCTTTTGTATATGGTTTTGAAGTTCAAATCATAAAACAAATCAGAGGCTGGGTCCATGGCTCCCAGTAATGATTCAGTGGGCTTCCCTGGTTTTCAATAATGATTAAATGGGGGTCCACAGAAGTCAAAAAGTTAAGAATCCCTGTTTATGCCATGCTGTTTCGCATGTGGTGTAGTCATAAACATAGGTATTTATTAATAACCAGAGCACAATAGGTTAAATATGTGCAGTGAAATGAAATGGCAGTAACTGGCCATGTAAGTTGGTCCCAGTTATTTTCTTCTATAAAGGGATTCTAAAATAGAATCTTCTACAAATGTAACCGTGTTTTCTCAAGTCTGTTAATCTGAATGAGGTAATGGCACAGAATTTGACTGTTGCGCATCTTTCATTTGCACTTGGATCTGGCCCGTAAACCACTAACTGCCTTAGTCGGTCTCAGACCGGTGTTGTTTTGGAGGAGAATCATGGCAACTCCCAAATTTTCCTCCTATGCCACCGCATTTAGGGGTTTGTTCCTTGGACACCTCCAATAAGATCCGGTGGATCCATTCAGTTAAGACAGCATTGATTGCCATTGGGATGGGAGACTCATGGAACTCTTCACACAGGGCCACCACTGACCAAAGAAAGAGTGAAGTCCTGCTACTGGGAGTGGGTACCCCAGTCTATATCTTGCTCACTTTCATTAGGGCTACTAACTAGTGAGTTTCTGGACTTCAAGCCTACCTGGTTGCTAGAACGTTACCTGGACAGCATTCTAGATCCAACCGATAGGAAGCTCTATATGCAATTCAGATTTGGTTCCCTCCCTCTCAAAACCTTTACCACCAAATGGCAGAATGGCAGAATAAGGCCCCTAGCAACAAGTTATACCCCTGCTGCAACCTGTACCAGGAGTCAACTGCCCATGTCCTCTTTGCATGCCCATCCTACGCTCCCCTACGAAGGAAATGGCTCACGCTAACCTGCAAACGGCTTGGGACCCAAGATCATGCTGCAGCCATGAGAATTTTAAAATCACACTCCAGTCTGCCCATTGCCATTGAAGTTGCCAAATTTCTCAGAGGAATGTGGTGCATTAAGAGGAAATTGACTAAGACTGCTTAACTCTAGGTTACTGCAGTCTTACACGTATATATTTCTGCTCCAATACTGTATCTCGGAACTGTGTTTTGCCACACACCTCTTTTATTGTACTGCACTTTGTGCATTATCAGGTTTTATTTATTTTTAGCCAAATTTATTTTATGAACTTTAAGTTATTATTTATTGTGGTGCGATGTGACTTTTATGGCACTGGATGCCGAAATAAAGTTTATGATGATGACTATTGCACAGTACCAAAAAATGGGTGAATATGGGTTTATTTGTACACTTTTTATATGATCTATTTGGCACAGGCTTAGCACAAATGCACAAATATATATGTTCTTTTTGCATCAGAACGTAACTTCAACATTTGAACCAAACATCTTGCTAGCGTCACACTTTGAAGTCATTGTATGGAGGTCCCCAGGGCCATTAATGGCTCCAGGAGGAGGGCCGCACAGCCCCCCCCCCCCCTCCTTTGTGTTGCATGGGCCGGCCCTGGAGAGGTGGTGGTCCCCGGGGACGGGGGTCCGTGCTGACTCCCTCTTTAATGTTAATTTTAGCCCCAGGGAGGCGGTGGTCCGCTAGGCGGCCACGCGGACTCCGCCTTAATCTACAATTTAGCCCTGGGGAGGTAGTGGTCCTCAGGGCATTAGTAAGCCCTTGGAGGGGGGCCCTGTGCACCCCCTTACATTTTATACAAACATGCCCCCGGGAAACCGTGCTTCTTTTAAAAAAAATAAAAATTCTATGGATTTGCGGAACCTCCACAAATGTTGCTGAAAAATTAAAAAGATATATATATATATATACTTTTTTGCCCTGGTGGTTTCCCAGCACCAAGGCTAGGGGGTTAAGGTATTCCTACTCTGACCCTTTTTTTGTTTTTTTGTTTTTTGGGACTTGGCTGAAGCAGAGTCCCAAAATGGCTGCCAACACTTTCTGGTTGCAGTGCTGGCAGTCAATCAGATCTCAGCACAAGATCTGCGGGATCTGCAGGACCTACGTGTCCCTAGCTATCTATATTTCTTTTTCCTTTAATATCTCTAAAACTACTGAATCGCAAAAAGCACGCTTTCGGGACCAAAACCTAGCTTTCTGCCAAACTTGATTTAATTAGATCCAGCGGTTCAGGTTGTAGTTGTGTTCAAAATCCCAATGGGAAAATGCATGGGGAAACACGTTTTGGAATCACCCCTTTTTCTTGGCCCCTGCTTCACGGATCAACCCAAAACTTTCAGGAACAGCAGCTGAACCCACTGCTGTATTAAAAATGTTGTGAAGATTACATCCTAACTATGCCTACTGGTGACTGCCAGTAGGATTTATATATATATATATATATATATATATATATAATACCAAGAATTTTCACCGCACTCCACGAGGTACCAATAATGTATATTTTATTGTAGTAACAACCACCAACACGTTTTCAACTCCCCAAGGAGTCTTGTTCACGGTAAGTGAGTCCCTTTTTACTTTTTCTTTTTATACTCAATACCCCTTCATTATGCACAATGCATTCTGGATATCGTAGTTCACACACATTACAATTACAATTAAAATTCAAGGTTCAAAATCCCATTTTAAAACACTTTGGTGGTCATTATGTCCCTGGCGGTATTACAACCGCAGGGCCAAAACGACGGGAGCACTGCCAACAGGCTGGCGGTGCCTCCCGGCGTATTTTAACCGCAGCAGTAGCACCGCGGTTGCACCGCCGGGGCCGGCGGTTTTCCGCCACAATGGCCCCGGCGGATGTAATCCGCCAGGGCAGCGCTGCCCAGGGGATTACGAGTCCCCGACCGCCAGCCTTTTTCTGGCGGTCTCAACTGCCAGGAAAAGGCTGGCGGTACGGGGAGTCGTGGGGCCCCCTGACAGGGCCCCATGCGGCTTTTTACTGTCTGCTGTGCAGACAGTGAAAAGCGCGACGGGTGCAACTGCACCCGTCGCACGGCCGCAACACCGCCGGCTCCATTTGGAGCCGGCTACCATGCTGCGGCCCACATCCCCGCTGGGCCGGCGGGCGGAAACTTGGTTTCCACCCACCGGCCCAGCAGGGATGTCCAAATGGGCACCGCGGGAGTGCGGCCGCAATGGCGGGCGCACGGCGGTTACAGCCGCCCGCCAATGTTGTAATGAGGCCCATAATTCTCATTTCTTCTGTTTTTCAATATTCTTCCAATCCTTTCTAACTCATGATTCCTCACTACTTTATTTTCTATTGTTTTTTCACTAATTCTGTTACACATGTAGAGGTGTTACTTATTTATCACTTGCTCAATTAAACATGGGCTACTTTGTATGTAGTTCTACATCCAGATTTGAACTAAAGTCATACATTTTTAATCTACTACTTGTTTCCTTATATACTCATTAATGTTAAAAAAAAATTATTTTCAATCCACTGATTATCATTTTATGACCACGGCGGAAACTGCCCACACACACAGCCACTTTAACACACCGACCACCACGGCAGTAGCAACAAGCACAGCGGTGGTAACCGCCAACAGCCAGGTGGAAGACAATGTTCTGCCCACAGTATTACAACAGGCCCATCCGCCACCTTTTCTGGGGTGGTACCAACAACATCAAAAGCATGGCAGAAACAGTACATAGAAGGCAAAGGACTCACCTCTGGAGACTCAAGGAAGATCCACAACGCCATGGAGCCCGAGTTGCATATCTTCCTTATGCTTGTATACCTCCTTGTGCACTACGAACAGCAACGCCGGAGAAGTCGACCACGGCGAGTACTGCCGCCTAGCACACAAGGGAGGGAGGGGGGAAAAGAGAGTGACATACACACGCAACACCCCCACCCCCACCACCATACACACAAACAGATTCAGTAACATTACATATTCACCCTGTATCCCTCAGGAATAATGCAAGGGCAAAAGGAATTGATTAAAGTGAGTGTAATAAGATAAAACAGTAGAAAAACGTGCTTCAAAATCAAAACAGTGTATACATATATACAAATGGAGGGACACTGCCCAGTCCTCAATGTCCGTGGGCCACAGGGCCACATC
Source organism: Pleurodeles waltl (assembly GCF_031143425.1). Classification (NCBI taxonomy): domain Eukaryota; kingdom Metazoa; phylum Chordata; class Amphibia; order Caudata; family Salamandridae; genus Pleurodeles; species Pleurodeles waltl. Next base: position 123,759,941 of record NC_090446.1, on the reverse strand, counting down.
ACATACACCAAGGACCCACTTGAGTCCTGCAACAACACGGAGAGAACACTGCAGGGGCATCAGGTCAAAAATACACAGGCACCTCAGGGGGACAGGGAACCAGGGGCACCTCAGCCGGAAGATAGTACAACACCAATGGTCCTGGAGGGGGCTACATGCCCTCTGCGATGTCCTGGGGAGTGCAAAGCCACAGTCTCTACATTGGGTGGGTTTCCCACTGCTTGGTCCTGGGGAGTACAAGGCCACAGTCTCTTAAGTGGGTGGTTTGCCCACTGCTTGGTCCTGGGGAGTGCAAAGCCACAATCTCTCTAGTGGGTGGTTTGCCCACTGCTTGGTCCTGGGGAGTGCAATGCCACAGTCTCTCTAGTGGATGGCTTCTCCACTTGTTCTGGAGGGGGTCTTGTGCCCAGTGTGCTTCATCCTGGCAAGGATGCAGTGAGTGGATGGCTTCTTCCACTGGTTCTGGGGGGGGGGCTTGTGCCCAGTGTGCTTTATCCTGGCAAGGATGGGGTGAGTGGATGGCTTCTTCCACTGGTTCTGGAGGGGGCCTTGTTTCCAGTGTGCTTCAGCCTGGCAAGGATGGGGTGAGTGGATGGCTTTTTTCCACTGGTTCAGGGGGGGAGGGGGTGCTTGTGGCCAGGGCCTTGTACCCAGTGTGCTTCATCCTGGCAAGGATGGGGTGAGCGGATGGCTTCTTCCACTGGTTCTGGAAGGGGCCTTGTGCCCAGTGTGCTTCATCCTGGCAAGGATAGGGTGAGCGGATGGCTTCTTCCACTGGTTCTGAAGGGGGCCTTGTGCCCAGTGTGCTTTATCCTGGCAAGGATGAGGTGAGTGAATGGTTTACTCCTCTGGTTCTGGAGGGGGCCTTGTGTTCAGTGTGCTTCATCCTGCAAGGATGGGGTAAGTGAATGGTTTCTCCACTGGTTCTGGAGGGGGCATTGTGCCCAGTGTGCTTCATCCTGGCAAGGATACGGTGAGTGGATGGCTTCTTCCACTGGTTCTGGAGGGGGCCTTGTGCCTAGTGTGCTTCATCCTGGCAAGGATGGGGTGAGTGGATGGCTTCTTCCACTGGTTCTGGAGGGGGCCTTGTGCCTTGTGATGCAGCACTTGGAGAGTGCAAGGTCACAGTCTCTCACCTGGCTGCCACACCTACAGGATTTGCAGGGTCCAGGACGCACTACAGCCCATGGAGGCAGGACTACATACTGCCCGCCCGCGGTGACGGCTGCTTAGTAGTGGCAGTGCTGGTGTCGGGGATGCCAGTGGTGGGGGGAGACTCCAGCCCTTCCCCTGCAGACTCAGATGGCTGCCCACTGGGGCTGCTGCTGCTGGCAGTGGTGCTGGTGGCAGTGCGGGCAGTGGTGGGGGGAGGCTCCAGCCCTTCCCCTGCAGTCTCGGACGGCTGCCCACTGGGGCTGCTGCTGCTGGTAGTGGTGCTGGTGTCGGGGATGCCAGTGGTGGGGGGAGGCTCCAGCCCTTCCCCTGCAGCCTCGGACGGCTGCCCACTGGGGCTGCCGCTGCTGGCAGTGGTGCTGGTGTTGGGGATCCCAGTGGTGGGGGGAGGCTCCAACCCCTCCCCTGCAGCCTCGGGCGGCTGAACCGCCATGGTGGGTGGTGGGGGCTCAGACTCAGCCCCAGAACCAGGCCTCCTGTCCTTCCTGCCTGCAGTTGCAGGCCCCTTGCCCTTCCCCTTGGCAGCTGGTGGTGCCTCCTTGCCCTTCTCCTTGGCAGCTGGTGGTGCCTCCTTGTCCTTCCTCTAGGCAGCTGGTGGTGCCTTCTTGCCCTTCCCCTTGGCAGCTGGTGCAGGCACACTGTCAGTGCTGATGGCTGGTTCCCTGGAGCCTCTCCCACCTGCAGTAGCTGCCGACACCACTGTGGCCGTGGACTGGATGGCTGAGGTGCTCGCCTGGGTTCTGGCCACCCTAGCCTGACGTGAAGGATGGGACGGGGAGGGGTAGGGAAGAGCTCAAAGGCAGAGAGGAAAAGCTTCTTAGGGACACTGGGGTGGGAAGAGGGTGAAGGTTTGGGACTGGAGGAAAAGGGAGTGGTTGTTGGGGGTGTCTGTCTGCTGTGTTTGGGTGCAGGTGCATGGGCTGGATGCTGTTGTGAGGTGTATGGCTGTTGGGTGTCTGAGTGCTTGCGTTTGTGTACTTTGGGAGGAGGGGGCACAGACACAGTGGGAGAGGACACAGGGGTCGTGTGCATGGATGTGGGGGGTCGTGACTGCCAGTGAGGGGTGTGGTGATAGGCGTGATGGTGATGGGGGTAGCAGGTGAGGATGTAGTGCATGCAGGTTGAGTGGAGATGCTACTGGGAGGGTGGTGGAGGAGGAGGGGGACACAGTAGAGGCAGTGGATGTTGTTATGTCTGCATCTGGATGGTGTTTGTGTGAGTGCCTGTGGGATGATGTGTGGTGCTTGTGTTTGCCTGAGCCACTCCTGTGTGTTGTCTTGGGTGCATGCTGGTCTGCCTGTGTGCTTGGGATTGGTTGGGGTTGGCGGAAATGGGACTGGGTAGAGGAAGTTGGAGGGGGGGAGGCTAGAGACAGGGACAATGGCTGCCATCAGTGAGGAGGCCAGAGCCTGGATTGATCTCTGTTGGCCGCCATGCCAGAGTGAATGCCCTCAGGAATGCATTAGTTTGTTGCAAATGGGCTGCCACCCCCTGGATGACATTCACTATGGTTGACTGCCCAACAGAGATGAATCGCAGGAGGTCAATGGCCTCCTCACTCAGGGCAGCAGGGCTAACTGGGACAGGGCCTGATGTGCCTGGGGCAAAGGAGATGCCCACCCTCCAGGATGAGCGGGCACGGGAAACTCGCTGAGGGGCTGCTGGGAGGGCAGTGCTGGTACGGGGGTGGCATCTGTACTGTAGTTGTGGTGGGCACAGAGGTGTCCGCCACCAGCAGGGAGCTTCCATCGGAGGTATCAAAGTCCAAACTGGCCCCTCCTGTCTCCGCCGTGGTGCTCCCTTCGCCCTCCGTCCCACTGATGCCCTCAACTTCGGTGGATTAGGCCTCCTGGGCCCTGTGGGATGCAGCTCCCTTGGTCACCGGTGCCTTTGCTCCTCCGCCAGATGATGCTAATGCACATAAGGACAGGGTGACAAAACAAAAAGGGGGGGGTGGGGGGGGAGAGACAAAGGATACACTTGGTCAATGGCAGCAACAATACCACAGTTGGCATACACGACACACAGGGAACAGCCCTACGCACTAGGCAATGCACTACCAGTCACAATGCTAGTCACCAGCCCATGGACAGGAATACCTAACCCCAATAGCAGCCTACCTGACAGCCTACCTGACACTCACAGACCCCTGCCCAGTAGTGGATGCCTACTAGCTTGGTAGGAGGTGGTGTTCATCAGCCCCTGCCCAACATGGGACCTACCCTACAATGTCTGGCCTGGCATAGGGGCACCCACAGGCCCACATCCCCCACCTGGAGACCACCCCACCACGCGCAAGTAGTATATTGGGAAACTGTACTCATCCCCTTGTGGCTGCTGTGATACCCTCAAGCGCCCATCCAGCTCCGGATAGGCCACCACAAGTATGCGGGCCATCAGGGGGGTCAGGGTTCGACGGGCACCCCTTCCTCGTTGGGAGGCCATCCCCAGCTGGGCCTCCGCCGTCTTCCTTGCCCAGCGTCTCAGGTCCTTCCACCGTTTCCGACAGTGGGTGCTCCGCCTGCTGTAGACCACCAGGGTCCGCACATCCTTGGCGATGGCACGCCATATACCCTTTTTCTGATGGGCGCTGACCTGCAGAAAAAGAAACATAGAAAAAGGTATCAGTCAGACCGTCCGGCCTGTTACACTCATGGCCCACCATAGTCCTCACATCCCCTTACGCACAGACATTGCCCACCATACATGCCCCCTAGATTACAACCGCTGCGGATGAATAGGAGATGGAGACATCCCTCCTGTACAGACCCCTGGTGGACTTGGCAACAATGGAGGACAGGCACATCATCCTCATCTATAGACTGGACAGGGCCACAATCACAGAGCTGTGTGCCCAATTGGAGCCTGACCTGATATCTGCTATCCGTCAGCCCACTGGGATCCCCCCTGTTGTGCAAGTCCTATCTCTGCTCCATTTCTTGGCAACTGGCTCCTTCCAAGTGACAGTGACAGTGGGCTTGGCAGCAGGAGTGTCTCAGTCAGTGTTCTCAATAATGCTGACCAGAGTGTTGTCTGCCCTGATTAAACACATGCGCAGCTACATTGTTTTCCCCCAGGTGGAGGATTTGGCCACAGTGAAAGCTGACTTCTATGCAATGGGACATATCCCCCAATATTATTGGGGCTATTGATGGTACACATATTGTCCCTCCTCCCCCAGAGAAATGAACAGGTCTTCAGATACCGAAAGAGGTTTCACTCGATGAATGTGCAGATAGTGTGCCTGGCGGACCAGTACATCTCCCTTGTCAATGCAAAGTATCCTGTCTCTGTGCATGATGCCTATATCCTGAGGAATAGCAGCATCCTATATGTGATGGCTCATCTCCAGAGGCACCGGGTGTGGATAATAAGTGAGCCCTGGTTCCCACCCAGTGGATGTTGGTGTATGGGTATGGTGTGGGCCCTAAGGGTTAGTGTGTGGCTAACAGTTGTCCCTCGATATTTGCAGGTGACTCTGGTTACCCCAACCTCCCATGGCTACTGACCCCTGTGAGGAATCCCAGGACAAGGGCAGAGGTACATTACAATGAGGCACATGGGCGAACAAGGAGAATAATAGAGAGGACACTCGGCCTCCTGAAGGCCAGGTTTTGTTGCCTCCATCTAACAGGTGGATCCCTGTACTACTCACCCAAGAAGGTGCGCCAGATAATTGTGGCATGCATATGACGCCAGGTGCCTTTTCTGCAGGAGGATGAGGCTGGAGATGGGCGTGTGGCAGTAGTGGACCCTGTGGACAGTGAAGATGAGGAGGCAGAGGATGAGGATGAGGACAACAGAACAGCTATTATACGACAGTACTTCCAATGACACACAGGTAAGATACTGTAACTTCACTTTGCATTGACAGTTTTGTATTTGACATTGTACATGGCAAGCAGATTCTCCCAATTCTGTGGCCACTTACTGTACCCTTTGGCATCTCTATTTTCAACTGTGCCCCACTCTGGCACCTGGTGTGTTGACTGCAGTCAACTACAGGTCATTCCTATGTATACATTAACCTACAGTTGTATTGCAGTGTTTAAACCTTGTTAAACAAATACATAGTGAAATCATTTGACATACTCCATACTTGTATTTTTTCAAAGGGTGTTTATTTAAGTGCTAATAAGTAGAGGGGTATGTGCAATGGGATGGGGTGGTGGTGGTGGGCGAAAATCCAGGATAGAGTCCAGTCTATTTGTATTACAGGGGCATTGTCCAAGGGGGCATAGGAAGAGGAGCAATGGCAGTGACAGGGTAACAGAGTGGGACACAAGGGTGACAATCAGGAGAGTTTCATTTCCTGGCAGAGGTCTTGGCAATGTTCTCTGGCTTCTGCCTGGATCGCAGGGACTGTTTTTGGGGTGCTTCTCCTTCTGCAGGGGAAGGGGTGCTGGTTGCCTGTTGTTCCTTTGGCGGGGCCTCCTGTCCACTAGTGGCAGTGGAGGTGGAGGGCTGTTCATCAGTGTGGGTAGTGTCAGGGGCCCGGTGGTGTGCCACTGCCTCCCTCATGGTGTTGGCCATGTCTGTTAGCACCCCTGCAATGGTGACCAGGGTGGTGTGGATGTCCTTCAGGTCCTCCCTGAACCCCAGGTACTGTCCCTCCTGCAGCCGCTGGGTCTCCTGCAACTTGTCCAGTATCTGGCCCATCATCTCCTGGGAATGGTGGTATGCTCCCAGGATGTTGGTGAGTGCCTTGTGGAGAGTCAGTTCCCTGAGCCTGTCCTCCCCCTGTCGCAGAGCAGTCCTCCCAGCTTCCCTGTGCCTCTGTCCCCTGAACTGTGTGCCCACTGACGCCAGGTCCCTGATCGTCTTGTGTTTGTGGGGTTGCCTGGGGTCCCTGTAGCAGTGGACACACTGCTGAATGACGTGTCCTGGGGACAGTGGTATGGGCCCGCTGGGTCGGTGCTGTGGTGGTGTTTCCTAAGGGGGGGGGGCTCTGTGGTGGTAGGGACTGTGCCTGGGTAACCGACTGTCTGGAGATCCCTGATGGGCCAGATTGGTCATCCAGATCCAGGTGTGTAGAGGTGCTGTCATCACTGTGGGCCTCTTCTGTGGGGGGACTGGATGTTGCTGGCACCTCCTCTCCGGTGACATTGTGTGGGGGACCTGTGGGGATGTAAGTGCAGTGTTATTGTGTCTGTGTGTGACATCTTGTGCATGGGTGTGTTGCCCTGTATGGTTGTGATTGCCCTGTCAGCTTTGCCTTGTGTGAGTAGTGATTTTGTGGGCTAGGTGATTCTCTCTAATGTGCATGCTTTAATGATGGGTGTCCATCCAGGGCTGTGGGTGATGTCCATGCATTGGTGGTGCATGCAGGGCTTGGTATTGGGATGGGCGGGTTGTGATGGTGGGTTTATGTGAGGTGGTGGAGTGATGGGGGTGAGGGTAGGGGTGGGGATATGTGATGGCATGCAGGTAGGGCGGGTGATAGTAATAGAGATTTGACTTACCAGAGTCCAGTCCTCCTGCTACTCCTGCCAGGCCCTCAGGATGCAGTATTGCCAAGACTTGCTCCTCCCATGTTGTTAGTTGTGGGGAAGGAGGTTGGGGCCCACCCCCAGTCCTCTGTACAGCTATCTGGTGTCTTCCTACCGAGGAACACACCTTCCCCCGTAGGTCGTTCCACCTCTTCCTGATGTCATCCCTTGTTCTGGGTTGTTGTCCCACGTTGTTGACCCTGTCCACAATTCTCCACCATAGCTCCATCTTCCTATCAATGGATGTCTGCTGCACTTTTGATCTGAATAGCTGTGGCTCTACCCGGATAATTTCCTCCACCCTTACCCTTAGCTCCTCCTCTGAGAACATGGGGTGTCTTTGTGGTGCCATGGGTATAGTGTGTGTGGTGTGTGTGTGGTGTGTGTGAGGGTGTGTGGGGTGATGTGTTGGGGTGTGTGCTGTACGGTACGTGGATGGTTATGGGTGATGGTGTTCTATGGCTCTGGTTCTGTGGGTGCTCTTGGGGTGTCTCTCAGTTGTCAATTTTTTTGAGTTGTAAAGGGTTGTGGGTAATGTGTGTGTTTTATAGTTGTGTGGGTTAGGTGTGTGTATGTGTGTCAGGTGTGTGTAGTTTGAATTGTCCAATGTAGTTTTGTTTTGTTAGTGTGTGTGTATTTTGGTTTATCACGGTTGAATGTCCGCTGAGGTAATTTGTGGGTCATAATGCTGTGGGCGTAGTTCTGTTGGCGTAACGGTGTGGGTTTTGATACCGCCAGTTTATGACTGACCTTTGGGCTGGCGGACTTGTGTGTGTGTCTGTATAGCAACGGATTGCTATGTGTGGGTCATAATATGGGTAGCGGGAAACCGCAGCGGTATGTTGGTGGCAGTCGGCATGGTGTTAAGCGGGACTTACCGCCAATGTCATAATGAGGGTGTTAGTCTCCTGCCCGAAGATAGAAAAAAAAAAGGCCGCCCAGCCCCTCTCCCAGAGCCTTTAAAGGCCCCGAAGAGCCCGCCCTAGGGGCCGATTACTTTAAGGAATGGGGACCGCACAGCCTCCCTCCCTGAGACATTAATGGCCCCCAGAACCCCAACACCCGGGGCCAACTCAGATGCTATGTTCCGGGGAGCCCATCCCCTGGACATAGATTCCCCAGGACATAGCATTTTCCCTGTCAGCACCAGCACAGGAAGAAAAACCTGTCTTTGCTCTCGCTCGATGGGAGAATTTTCTAAACTCACACCAAACGGGTGCAAACACTAAGGGGGTCATTCTGACCTCGGCGGTAAAAGGCCCTTTCCGCCGGTCAGAAGCCCGCCATTATACCGCCGCGGCAAACCGCCACGGTCATTCTGACCTCCAACTGGCAAACCGCCAAAAACCCGACATCCACCGAAGGCCGCCTCATCAGCGGGCCGCGATAAACTGGAGATGACCAAACCTCCACAGTCACGCCAACACAAACATGCCCATGCTATTACGACCCACGAATCCACGTGGCGGTCTTACAACCGCGGTATTCCATTGGCGGTACACACCGCCGCAGTCAAAATACACACACACATACAAAACACAGCCACATTGGACAATTTGAAATACACACACCTGAGACACATACAAACACCACTCCCACACACCCATCACCATATAAAACACACACCCACATCACCCACAAACCCCTACAACCAGAAATTCAGAGACAAGGCTCAATACACAGAGAGAGCACAGGGAACACAAACCACAACACACACAGGAACCCAACATCATCACCAACACCACATCTACGCACACATCACCACACACCACCACTCACATCACCACTAACACCACCCCACACCACATCCACACCACCCCATGGCACCCCAAAGACACCCCAGGTTCTCAGACCAAGAACTCAGGGTCATGGTGGAGGAAATAATAAGGGTAGAGCCCCAGCTCTTCGGCACACAGGTGCAGCACACCACAATAGCCAGTAAGGCGGAGCTATGGCAAAGGATCTTCGACAGGGTCAACGCTGTGGGACAGCATCCCAGAAATCGGGAAGACATCCGAAAGCGCTGGAACGACCTACGGGGGAAGGTGCGCTCGATGGTCTCAAGACACAACATCGCTGTGCAGAAGACTGGCGGCGGACCCCCACCCATTCCACCCGAATTCACAGCATGGGAGCAAGAGGTCTTCAACATCCTGCATCCTGACGGCCTCGCTGGAGTAGCCGGAGGAATGCACTCTGGTAAGTCGAATCTCAACTACTTCACCCCCCCCCCCAACCACCAACATGCCAACCCACACCCCCACCCTCACCCCCAACCCCCCAGCACACATCCTCCCTGCCAATGTCTCACCAGCACAACCCACCCAACCCAACACCAAACCCTGAATGCCAACACAAACCATGGACACCCATCACCTATGCATGACCACTGCACATACCTATCCCCCCCCCACAAACCACCCTCACAACTCCTCCCACAAGGGAATGCCAGCACTGGGGGACAAGGGCACCCACAAATCGCACGACATGGCACACCCAATAGCAATAACCATACTCTTTTACACCCCTGCAGGGCCCGAACGCCAACACACCGCCACGGAGGGTCCAGATTTGTCCATCCCACCCCCAGAACAGGCCCCCAGTGAGGACAGCAGCTCTGTCGACCTAGAACCTGATGATCAGCCCGGACCATCGGGGACCTCTGGACAGTCGGTTCCCCACACACAGACACAGGCCACAGCAGACCTAACCCCCTCTGGGAATATCAGCACAGTTCCCACCCAGCGGGCCCATGCCTCTGTCTCCAGGACGCATCAATCAGCGGTGTGTCTGCCACTACAGGGCACCCAGGCTGACCCACCACCCCAACAACAACAGGGACCTGGGGGCAGTGGTAGTGGGCACACCGTCCAGGGGACAGAGGCCCGGGGAAACAGGGGAACTGGGAGGGCTGCTGTGCGACAGGGGGGGGGAGGACAGGCCCAGGGAACCCACTCTCCAAGAGGCCCTCACCACCATCATGGGAGCATACCACCACTCCCAGGAGACAATGGCGACAGTACTGGCCAGGTTCCAGGCGATCCAGGCACAGCAGGAGGAACGGTACATGGGGTTCAGCAACGAACTCAGGATCATCGGTTCCGCTATGGGGAACATAGTCCTGGCTCTCAACCAGATAGTCACCACATTGCGGGACCATGTGGCACCACAAAGGGCCCCTGTCACTAGCCTGGACCAGGAACAGCCTACCACCTCCGCCGGCGCTAGTGGACAGGAGGCCCCCACACAACGACAGGCAACCAGAACCCCACCTCCTGCTGAAGAACAACCACCCCGCAAGAGGAACCTGAGATCACAAAAGAAGACAGAGTAGGATGCCAAGACCCCAGCCAGCATAAGATACCCCCTGATGTCATCCCACTGTCCCACATTGTCACCCTGTCCAACCTCAAACAGCCCCTGCTCCATCCTGCCACAGGCATATGGACAATGCACCTGTGAAACTGAGAACTGGACTCTGCCATGGACATTACTCCACCCCCACCCATCACCGTTTTACTATCATGGACCTATATGTAGCACTAAAAATAAATCACTAATTGCACTTCAAAAATCAGGAGTCTGCTTGTATTCTTAACAAATGTATTACACATAACGGTTCAATAATGTTCATTTACATTGTGATGACAACATACCAATGTCAATACGCTTTAGTCCATGGGCAAACTAAGCAGAAGTCACGCAGTTGGTCAAACAGCTCTGAAAAGGGAAGGGAAAGTCATAATTCAGTGAAAAGGAAATGGTGGGGAACACAGAAAGTAGAAATGCAGGAGGCCAGAAGTAAATGTAAAATGGCGTGGGTGATTCTTACCTGTGTGCTACTGAAAATACTGTTGTATAACTGTATCCCTGTTGTCTGTGTCGTCCCCGTCGTCTTCCTCCTCTTCACTCTCCACAGGATCCACAGCTGCAACAACACCACCATCTGGACCATCCTCCTGCAGGAAAGGCACCTGGCGTCGCAATGCAAGATTGTGAAGCATACAGCAGGCCACGATGATATGGCACACCTTCTTTGGTGAGTACATTAGGGATCCACCTGTCATATGCAGGCACCTGAACCTGGCCTTCAGGAGCCCGAATGTCCTTTCTATGATCCTCCTAGTTCGCCCATGCGCCTCATTGTACCGTTCCTCTGCCCTGGTCCCGGGATTCCTCACTGGGGTCAATAGCCAAGGCAGGTTGGGGTAACCAGAGTCACCTATTAGCCACACACGTTGTCTCTGTAGCTGTTCCATCACATAAGGGATGCTGCTATTTCGCATAACATACGCGTCATGCACTGACCCAGGGAACTTGGCATTTACATGGGAGATGTACTGGTCTGCCAAACAGACCACCTGGACATTCATCGAATGGTAATTTTTCCTGTTTCTGTACACCTGCTCATTGTCTTTTGGGGGTACTAAAGCCACATGGGTCCCATCAATGGCACCAATGATGTTGGGGATATGTCCAAGGGCATAGAGATCACCCTTCACAGTGGCCAAATCACCCTCCTCTGGGAAAACAATGTAGCTCCGCATGTATTTCATCAGGGCAGACAACACTCTGGACAAAATCTTAGAAAACATAGGCTGAGACATCCCTGATGACATGGCCACTGTTGTCTGAAAAGACCCACTTGCCAAAAAATGGAGGACTGACAGAACCTGCACCAGAGGGGGAATTCCTGTGGGTTGGCGGATGGGGGACATCAGGGCTGGCTCCAGCTGGGCACACAGTTCATGTATAGTGGCTCGGTCAAGTCGGTATCGAAGTATAATATGTCGTTCTTCCATTGTCGACAGGTCCACCAGCGGTCTGTACACGGGAGGATTCCTCCTTCTCCTCGCAAGTCCCAGCGGACGGTGCCTAGGAAGGACAACATGGAGTACAGAGTCAAGCAACCCACAGGTACGTAACCACAGCTTGCACAGTAAAAGAATCGCTATGCATTGAATGGCTTGTATGAGTGGCAATGCAAGGCCTAGGCCTGTGTGACACAGTAGAAATTAAGCCATGTGGGCCCTTGAAATGGCGGCTGCCTGACCTGTGAAGTGTGACAATGGGATGTGAGGTCAATGCGCTGGCGTGGCACACCGTGGCGGTAGGCGGTCGAAGACCGCTGTGTGAAGCCGCATTGGTTAACATTGAACCCTATTGGTTTCAGGAACCAATGACGAGGTGCGCCGGCGGTCGCAGTACGCACCGCTGCGGTACGCACCGCCGCGGGCGTGACCGCCATTTTCTATCTGAATAATCACTCGAGACCTGATCATCCACAGGAGAGGACCTATACTGCAAGTGCTGCTGTGACCTCGGTCTGGAAGAGACAATGGCTGCTGCGACTGGGGAAAGGGCCCCTGCCTTCACTTCTGAAGAGTTGGAGAAACTTGTGGATGGGGTCCTCCCCCAGTATGCGCTACTCTACGGTCCTCCAGACCAACAGGTAAGTACACTGGGTGCACGTTGAATTGGCTATGCCTGGGTTGTGTATGGTGGATGTAAGATGGTGGGGTGGGGAGAGAATGAGGAGTGCAAGGCACGACAGATGAGAGCATGTGCCATATGGCAAGGTTGGGGAGGGGGGGGGGGGGGGCAATCACATCTAACATACAGAAAACTGATGATATTTCCGATTCCACCCTGTACATGTCAAATAGGTCAGCGCCCATCAGAAACTCGACATTTGGCGCGCCATCGCCAAGGAAGTCCGGGCCCTGGGGGTCCACAACAGACAGGGTACCCACTGCCGCAAGAGGTGGGAGGACATCCGCCGCGGGACCACGAAGACCGCAGAGTCTCTGCTGGGGATGGCCTCCCAACGTGGAGGGGTGCCAGTCGTACCTTGACCACCCTGATGTCCCGGATCCTGGCGGTGGCCTACCCCGATTTGGACGGGCGCGTGAGGACATCACAGCAGACACAAGGGGGTGAGTACCAGCACATTCTGCTATCTTTACACGCAGTGGAGGCGTCTGGGTGGGGGAGGAGGGCTGTGGGTGACATTAGGCCAGGGCGCTTTCTGTAGTGTAGTCCCCTCCTTTAGGCATGGCCCTGTGCCCCCGCCCCCCACCTCTGTAGGGTGACAAGTACAGCAATCGATGGTCCAGCATCACCCATTTGCGCATTTGTTGTCCATAGACCTGTTGGCCTAGTCACAAGTACTGAGTAGTGTACCCCGATTGCGCGGCTTAGTGCATGAGGCTCCTGTGTCTGTCCTCTCCGCCAACGGTGTTGACAATGCATGCACTCAACCTGTTTTTATTTCTCCCCCCACCCTTTTTCTTTATCTTCTTGTGCATGTGTGCATTAGCATCATCAGGCGGAGGAGAATTGGCATCGGAGCACGAGGGAGCTGCGACTCACAAGGCCCGGGTGGGCCATGGTACAGACACCGAGGTCACCAGTGATACGGAGGGCGAGGGGAGCACCACAACGGGGACCCGTGGTGACACCAGCGACACGTCCTCGGATGGGAGCTCCCTAGCGGTGGCGGCAACATCCGGGCCCCCCGCCTCTACAGGTACAGCCGCCACCCAGCGCACCGGCTCCGCCCTCCCAGCAGCCCCTCAGCCTTCGCTCCGTGCCCGCTCGCCCAAGAAGGCGGGCATCTCCTTCGCCCCAGGCACCTCAGGCCCTGCCCCAGTTACCCATGCTGCCCTCAGTGAGGAGGTCATTGACCTCCTACAGACCATCATTGTTGGGCAGTCTACCCTTTTGAATGCCATCCAGGGTGTAGAGAGGGAGGTGCATCGGAGCAATGCATACCTGGAGGGCATTCATTCGGGTCAGGCTGCCCATCAACGATCGTTCAATACTCTTGCCTCAGCACTGACGGCAGCCATTGTCCCTGTTTCCAGCCTCCCTCTTCTGACTGCGTCCACCCTGTCTCTGTCTCCTGTTCCTCAGCCTATCCCATCCACACCATCAGACCAGCCTGCACACACCTCAACACCCAAGGGCAGCTCATCCAGACATAAGCACCACAGATCCCACAAGCATTCACCCAAGCAACACCCAGATGCAGACATGGCAACAGCCACTACCACCTCTGTGTCCCCCTCCTCCTTGTCTCCCTCCTCCCTCCCTGTGACGTCTCAACTCACACCTGCATGCACACCACCATCAGCCAGTGCTTCCATCACCACCACACCCTCCAGTACAGTCCGCACACGTGCAGTCACCACCCCCACTGCCATTTACACGTCCCCTGTGTCCTCTCCCACTGTGTCTGTCACCCCCTCTTCCAAGACACACAAACACAGGCAGCCACCCACCCAACAGCCAACCACCTCACGACAGCCTACGTCACAAGCACCTGCACCCAAAGACAGCACACCTGACTCTCCTACAACCAAATCCTCTTCCTCCACTCCCATTCCCACTGCACCTACCCTTTACATTGGTCCTAAAAAACTTTACCTCTCTAAACTTAACCTCTTTGCCCCACCTGACCCACCCCCTCCATCTGGTAAGAGTCCCTTGAGCACCTCAGCCACCACCAGCCCTGCTTCTAGTGTCAGCATTGTGGACGGGTTTTGGAGTCCCCCCTTTCCCAGCACTGATACATCGGCCAGCAGCAAGGGGACAGCCAGCCCCCCCCCCTGGAAAGAGGACCCGTAAAATCAAGGGCCGCCGCGAGAAGACTGACACGGCTGCCCCCAAGGAGCAAAGTCCTGGGCCGTCACCTGCCACAACATCCAGGGGAGGCAAGGGCCAGCGAGCCTCATCGAAGGAGGGCAAGGGCAGCAGGGCGGAGAAGTCAGCCAGCAGGGGCGCAGACCAGGAGGGCCCCACAAGCCCCATCCCGGGTGTGACGGAGGACACCCACAGGCCCAGGACTCCGTCACAGAAGGGTCCAGCAACTGCACGGTCGGAGGGCGACTAAGCAGGGAGTCCTGGCCAGGTCTGGCTCAGTTGAATGACTGGACAAGCACCGCTGAACAGGGCCCCGCCGTGCTGGAAGGCACCACTGAACAGGGCCCCGCCGTGAAGAAAGGCACCGCTGAACAGGGCCCCGCCGTGAAGAAAGGCACCGCTGAACAGGGCCCCGCCGTGCTGGAAGGCACCGCTGAACAGGGCCCCGCCGTGAAGAAAGGCACCGCTGAACAGGGCCCCGCCGTGCTGGAAGGCACCGCTGAACAGGGCCCCGCCGTGAAGAAAGGCACCGCTGAACAGGGCCCCGCCGTGAAGAAAGGCACCGCTGAACAGGGCCCCGCCGTGAAGAAAGGCACCGCTGAACAGGGCCCCGCCGTGAAGAAAGGCACCGCTGAACAGGGCCCCGCCGTGAAGAAAGGCACCGCTGAACAGGGCCCCGCCGTGCTGAAAGGCACCGCTGAACAGTGCCCCGCCGTGCTGAAAGGCACCGCTGAACAGTGCCCCGCCGTGCTGAAAGGCACCGCTGAACAGGGCCCCGCCGTGAAGAAAGGCACCGCTGAACAGGGCCCCGCCGTGAAGAAAGGCACCGCTGAACAGGGCCCCGCCGTGAAGAAAGGCACCGCTGAACAGGGCCCCGCCGTGAAGAAAGGCACCGCTGAACAGGGCCCCGCCGTGAAGAAAGGCACCGCTGAACAGGGCCCCGCCGTGAAGAAAGGCACCGCTGAACAGGGCCCCGCCGTGAAGAAAGGCACCGCTGAACAGGGCCCCGCCGTGAAGAAAGGCACCGCTGAACAGGGCCCCGCCGTCCTGTCAAGCACCGCTCCGCTGGGCCCTTCCTGTCAAGCACCGCTCCGCTGGGCCCTTCCTGTCAAGCACCGCTCCGCTGGGCCCTTCCTGTCAAGCACCGCTCCGCTGGGCCCTTCCTGTCAAGCACCGCTCCGCTGGGCCCTTCATCTCAAGCACCGCTCTGCTGGGCCCTTCATCTCAAGCACCGCTCCGCTGGGCCCTTCCTGTCAAGCACCGCTCCGCTGGGCGCTTCATCTCAAGCACCGCTCCGCTGGGCCCTGCATCTCAAGCACCGCACCGCTGGGCCCTTCCTGTCAAGCACCGCTCCGCTGGGCCCTTCCTGTCAAGCACCGCTCCGCTGGGCCCTTCCTGTCAAGCACCGCTCCGCTGGGCCCTCCCTGTCAAGCACCGCTCCGCTGGGCCCTTCCTGTCAAGCACCGCTCCGCTGGGCCCTTCCTGTCAAGCACCGCTCCGCTGGGCCCTTCCTGTCAAGCACCGCTCCGCTGGGCCCTTCCTGTCAAGCACCGCTCCGCTGGGCCCTTCCTGTCAAGCACCGCTCCGCTGGGCCCTTCCTGTCAAGCACCGCTCCGCTGGGCCCTTCCTGTCAAGCACCGCTCCGCTGGGCCCTTCATCTCAAGCACCGCTCCGCTGGGCCCTTCATCTCAAGCACCGCTCCGCTGGGCCCTTCATCTCAAGCACCGCACCGCTGGGCCCTTCATCTCAAGCACCGCACCGCTGGGCCCTTCATCTCAAGCACCGCTCCGCTGGGCACCGCCGTCTCAAGCACCGCACCGCTGGGCCCTTCATCTCAAGCACCGCTCCGCTGGGCCCCGCATCTCAAGCACCGCACCGCTGGGCCCTTCCTGTCAAGCACCGCTCCGCTGGGCCCTTCATCTCAAGCACCGCTCCGCTGGGCCCCACATCTCAAGCACCGCACTGCTGGGCCCTTCCTGTCAAGCACCGCTCCGCTGGGTCCTTCCTGTCAAGCACCGCTCCGCTGGGCCCTTCATCTCAAGCACCGCACCGCTGGACCCTTCATCTCAAGCGCCGCTCCGCTGGGCCCCTCATCTCAAGCACTGCTCCGCGGAGGCCCCGCATCTCAAGCACCGCACCGCTGGGCCCTTCCTGTCAAGCACCGCTCCGCTGGGCCCTTCATCTCAAGCACCGCTCGGCCCCGCATCTCAAGCACCGCACCGCTGGGCCCTTCCTGTCAAGCACCGCTCCGCTGGGCCCTTCATCTCAAGCACCGCTCCGCTGGGCCCTTCCTGTCAAGCACCGCTGGGCCCCGCCGTCTCAAGCACCGCTCCGCTGGGCCCTTCCTATCAAGCACCGCTGGCCCATTGACAGTGCCGGTTCTGTCTCGAGCTAGTGTTCACGCTGCACTCTGGGCACCCTGCCTCCTCCAGAACCAGTGGACACTGTTATCCACTTGAGAGACTGTGGCTTTGCACTCCCCAGGATGAAACAGTGGGCAAGCCACCCACTTGGGAGACTTGTGAGACTGTGGCTTTGCACTCCCCAGGATGGTCTAGTGGGCAACCCACCCACTGTAGAGACTTGAGAGACTGTGGCTTTGCACTCCCCAGGATGTAACAGTGGGCAACCCACCCACTGTAGAGACTTGAGACTGTGGCTTTGCACTCCCCAGGATGGGACAGTGGGCATGGTGGCCCCTTCGTGGTTCTGGCGTCGTGGACTCATGTGGCTGAGGTGCCCCCCCTTCCCTTCCCCCTGAGGTGCCTGTCGTTTTGTCATCTGATGCCCCAGCAGTGTTCTCTCCAACGGACTCAGGTCTCCTGTGTGGGCTTTGCCCATGTGTTTGGTGGACATTGGCCCACGGACTGTGGATATTCGGAAAACTGAGCTGGACTTATTGACTTTGTACATAGCTTTCGCACTGTTCATTATTTATGGTTTGATATTTTATTTTGTAAATTTTCCATGACTTCAATGAACCTAATTTTTACATAAATTTAACGTTACATTTTTATTATGTCTTTGCATTTTTTAGGGAGGTTTGGGGGGTGTCACTCAGTTGTTGCTCTGCATTGGTGTGTTGATGGTTGGGGGGGGGGGGGCGTATGTGTGTGCCCGTAACCTTTTCTCCTCCCCCCTCCCCTGTGTCGTAGGTGCGGTACTCACCGTTGTCTTCTGCGACGGAGTTCGTACTCGTGGTAGATGAGCAGGTAGACAATAGCTGGTAGGATGTTTAATTCGGGCTCCATGCTGTCCTCCGTCCTCGTGGAATGCGTAGAGGTAAGCGTTTTCCCGTTCGTAGTCTGTTTCCGCCGTGTTTTTATCGGCGGTGCTCCCGCCCCGGAAAAGGTGGCAGATTGGTGAGTTGTGATAGGGTGGGCGTTACACTGTCTGCCGCCTGCCTGTTGGCAGTGACCGCCGCGCTGTTTGTGTGTCCCGCCGTGGCGGTCGGAGTGTTAAAGTGGCGACCTGTGTTGGCGGTTCCCGCCAGGGTCAGAATTCAATTTTTTGGTCCGCCAGCCTGTTGGCGGGTTGGCCGCCGCTTTAACACCGACCGCCAGGGTTGGAATCACCCCCTAAGTCCACTTCCAGCGGGCAGGAGCTTTGAAAATGCTCCCACCCACTGGAAGCGGACTTTTGATCTGTTTCCCTGTCCGCCCTAAAGCAGGCAGGGACACAGATCAAACTATTGCTCCTGGTTGGAGGAACCAGCATTAGGAGCTGCTCCCTATAGTCAGAAGCTATGTCCGCTCCTGCTGTATGCATTGAGCTGGTTGAGACCGTGGGGGCTTCGGGCTCCCCCTGTGGCTCCCAACCAGAGTATGGGCACCAAGGTACTCACTTTTAACATGGCAGGGCCCCAGGGATGGGGTCCCCAGGGCTGAAATCAGCCTGGGGGGGAGGGGGGGCCCCTCCCCTAAAAATCGCACCAGGTGAGTGGGGGGGCATGCTCCCTTCACCTGAAAATCATACCGGGCCCCGGGTGATGGAGTCCACGGAGCCAAAATCTGCCTGGGTGAAGGGTCTGTCTGTCTTTTTAACAGTAAAATTTCAATAAAATAGGTAAATACAGCACTTGCAGTGCGCGGTGTTATGCAGGCTCTGTGGCCCACCCCCTCGCCATACATGACCGAAGGCCCTGTGCAGTGTGGGGTTGGCTTCCTTTGTGAAGGTTGGGCACAGGGCCTGGCCATAGGCCAGGCCTTGTGTCCAACCAACTGTGCATGGAAGTGGCTGGCTGGATGTGTGTGGGGAGGGTGTGGCCTGTGGCCAGGGCCTGCAGCCACCTGCCTGCCGTGCACAGTGGGTGTTGCCTTTACGAATGGTAATTAAATATTACTTTATGTTAAAAAATCCCAGAAAATCACTGAAAAAAACAAAGTTTAAAATAACGTTATAGGTGGGATAAAACATTTGTTTAAAAAAAAAAAAAATGAAATTCACAGAAAAAAGGTTATATTATTGTTATAGTTATGTGAATTTGTCAGTGACAACATTAACGTTTTGAGCTTAAAAATAAATACAAAATCACCAGTTATACTTATCATAGCTAAATATATGTTGCACCCCTGCCATGCACCTTTTATGACCTCATGTGACATCACTCATGACATGTTCTATGACTTCACTAATGTCATCTCAAATTACATAATTGATGTCACTGATGCCATTATCCAAGCTTCTTTTGTACACATTGCTCTTTAGCTGGGTATATCATTACAGCTATGAAAGTAAGTGCAAAATAGCTCAGAACAATATGAAGCGTCTTTACCGCTATCATACATGCAACCCCCATAGGTAAAGCAAGCTTGTGCTATTTGTAACCTTTACTCTATACCATACACTTAATGGGTAGCCGAGTTCATGTTGACTATGAAACACAGATGAAAGGGTAACATATCCTGTACATGGTGTTCAATCTGTATACAACTGTTTAGGGAAAACCAAGCTCTTCCAAATACTCAAGCAGTGTTACAATACTACTGCCTTAGTACAAACACTCTTTGCTTATATCAAACCCCTGATAGTCACTGAATCTACACTGAGAAATGAAGTGGATATTAGCAGAAAAGTGGGTACTGTAAACAATGTTTACTCTATGGAGAACATTTACTGTGCACCACACTGTTTGCAGACAGTGAAACTCTCATGAGAAATACACCACAGAGCATTAGAAAGTATCTACTAAGCACAGTATACACTCTATGCAAAACATGTTCAAAGAGTTAATATTCATTTAAAATAACCAAGGACTGAAGGTGCTAAAGATCATACTACCTCCAGCCTTCACACTGTGTTGAAAACTAGGGGTCAGCGGAACTCGCTGAGTATTACTCTGCAGAATTCAGCAGAGTACATAAAAACTGTAAGATTCCGCAGAGTTCCGCCCACCCCTATTTTCTTTTAGCAAGGCCTGTTGACATCTTTCTCATTGCCCCCCTTTTCCAAAAATAGTCCACAAACCAATACAAGACAAAGTGCAAACAACATTGTTCCACCTAATGCTATACATTTCCCTCTTAGAAGTTCTTACAATAAGCTTAGACAATCATGACTCCAAGTGTGCTTACTGTTATATATATTATTGTTGTTGCCAACTCCCCGCAGCCCTAAACATGGACGCACACCCTATCACTGAGTTGTATTTCTACAGGAGCACTTTCAGTGTGGGGCTATCCCTGCATCCTTTGGGCACTAGAAAATTAAATAAAGACTCTAGCACAAAGCTTGTCTGTAGTACACTTTTTGCTCATCATAGGGCAGGACAGTTGTTGCCTGTATTCTGTAAAGTGTTGAATCGACTTCTGCACTGTGCACCCCTCATCATGTCATTGCTTCTGAATGTATCTTGCTGCCATGCTGGAGTCTTTCCACCATGACAACCGAAACACATGCACCAGCTCTGACTCCGTTGTAGCTTTGTGAAACGGGCTGTGTCACACTTAATGTTCATCATGGAGCAGGGCGGTCTTTGCTCGCAGTCGGTGAAGTCAAGTGTCAAACTGTTGATTCGACTTCAGCACTATGTACACCTCATTATGTCATTGCTTCTGAATGTTTTTTGCCGCCATGTTGTATTGCCGTCTCCATGACATCCAAAGCACACGCACGAGCTCTGACTCTGCGGTAACTTCGTGAAACGAGAGCGGCGATATCTTATTTGTAGAATCAGTAAGAGTTTGTTAGAAAATGCTCACTTCATAGTTGGCATATGTTTGGCTGTGCTGGACTTCTTAGCAAGTGTACTGCTTTACTAGGTGAACAAGAGGACCCTGGTGTCTGTTTGAGGGTCATATATTTACATATTGGTGGTGTCTTGGTGCAACAGTGTATCAGTCCGCAAGAACAACTCCGTCACGCAGCTGAGTTTTTCTGGAATGTGAGTGGGCAAAACTCTGCAAACTCTGCCAGCAGGGCGGTGGTCACTGCCCACTCAGTGAAAACTTTACAGATAGTCCATCTTCTGAAGCAGAACAAGCATATGTGCATAACTGGTGCACACAGCTTTGTATGCTAAGTAGAAATTTTCATGCTGAGAGTATTGTGAGCCTAATTTAGATTTCAGCGGACTATTACTCTGTCAAAACGGTGATGGATACTCCGGCCGCTGAAATATAAAACCCATTATTACCTATGGGATTTACATTTCGGCTGACAGGATATCTATCACCATTGTGACCGAGTAACATGTCTGTCGAAATCTAAATCACGCCCTCTAATAATTCAGGGCTGCTTACAACTTAGTATGTAGTATGTACAATATTTGCCCTGCTGATTTTTTTTTCTGCAGTACCAAAAAACTTGTGAACATAATGAACAACCGCCAACTGTCACCTACACACAGACTTACTCCTCAATACAAAGGTCTATAATGTGTTTAATACCTCAACACACCTATGGTATATTATGAACGCATGCATTTTGTAAACACTTATACCGATTAGCAGGACACAGGCTGTACAAAATTAAGTAGAAAAGTAATATGGCAGTTACCTGCCACTATGCAAACTAGAAAACAAACTAACACACTCATTGGAAGATGTCATCAGAGATGTCATCAGTGATGTAAGAACAGGTCATGAATGATGTAATATGTAAGGTCACTAGCAGTGCATGGTGGGCAGCAAGTTATAGTTAGCTCGGCTGACTATAAATGGTGAATTTCAGTGTTTTTTTTGTTGCTGAAACCGTTAATTGTCACTGTCAAATTCACCTACCCAAAACGTTACTTTAACCTTTGTTTTTTTTCAGTGAATTTTCAAGGATTTTTGTTTTGTTTTAAAAAACAGATCTTTTTATCACACCTAATTATAAAGTTACTTTAACCTTTGTTTTTTCAGTGGAAAAAAAAAAATATATATATATATGGAAAATGTCACTTACCCAGTGTACATCTGTTCGTGGCATGAGTCGCTGCAGATTCACATGCTGTGCACAGTCCGCCGTCTGGTGTTGGGCTCGGAGTGTTACAAGTTGTTTTTCTTCGAAGAAGTCTTTTCGAGTCACGAGACAGAGGGACTCCTCCCACTTCGATTCCATTGCGCATGGGCGTCAACTCCATCTTAGATTGTTTTCCCCGCAGAGGGTGAGGTAGGAGTTGTGTATGTTAGTAATAGTGCCCATGCAATGGAATGAATACGTATGTACATAATAAAGGTTAAAGTAATATATTTACAAATGTACAAATGTTCAAGATCTACTTCTAAACGGCTACAGGCTCCCCGGGAGGCAGGTGGGCGTATGTGAATCTGCAGCGACTCATGCCACGAACAGATGTACACTGGGTAAGTGACATTTTCCGTTCGATGGCATGTGTAGCTGCAGATACACATGCTGTGCATAGACTAGTAAGCAGTTATCTCCCCAAAAGCGGTGGTTCAGCCTGTAGGAGTTGAAGTAGTTTGAAATAATGTTCTTAGTACAGCCTGACCTACTGTGGCTTGTTGTGCAGTTAACACATCTACACAGTAGTGCTTGGTAAATGTATGAGGCGTAGACCATGTTGCTGCTTTACATATCTCGTTCATTGGAATATTTCCTAGAAAGGCCATGGTAGCCCCTTTCTTTCTGGTTGAGTGTGCCTTTGGTGTAATAGGCAGCTTTCTCTTTGCTTTAAGATAGCAGGTTTGAATACACTTAACTATCCACCTAGCAATGCCTTGTTTTGAAATTGGATTACCTGTATAAGGTTTTTGAAAGGCAATAAATAGTTGTTTTGTTTTTCTAATTAGTTTCGTTCTGTCAATGTAGTACATTAGTGCTCTTTTGATGTCTAATGTATGTAGTGCTCTTTCAGCTACAGAATCTGGTTGTGGGAAGAACACTGGTAATTCTACTGTTTGATTTAAGTGGAACGGTGAGATAACCTTTGGTAAAAATTTAGGATTTGTTCTCAGAACTACTTTATTTTTATGTATCTGAATAAATGGTTCTTGTATGGTAAATGCTTGAATCTCGTTCACTCTTCTTAGAGATGTGATGGCAATCAAAAATGCAACTTTCCACGTTAAGTATTGCATTTCACAAGAATGCATGGGCTCGAAAGGTGGACCCATGAGTCTTGTTAAGACAATGTTGAGGTTCCATGAAGGAACAGTTGGTGTTCTTGGTGGTATGATTCTCTTTAAGCCTTCCATGAACGCTTTAATGACTGGTATTCTAAACAGTGAAGTTGAATGAGTAATTTGTAGGTAAGCTGATATTGCGGTGAGATGTATTTTTATGGAAGAGAAAGCTAGATTTGATTTTTGCAAATGTAGTAAATATCCTACTATATCTTTTGGAGATGCGTGTAATGGCTGAATTTGATTATTCTGGCAGTAATACACGAATCTTTTCCACTTGTTTGCGTAGCAGTGTCTAGTGGTAGGTTTCCTAGCTTGTTTTATTACCTCCATACATTCTTGTGTGAGGTGCAAGTGTCCGAATTCTAGGATTTCAGGAGCCAAATTGCTAGATTCAAAGATGCTGGATTTGGATGTCTGATCTGTTGTTTGTGTTGTGTTAACAGATCTGGTTTGTTGGGTAGTTTGACATGAGGTACTACTGACAGGTCTAGTAGTGTCGTGTACCAAGGTTGCCTTGCCCATGTTGGTGCTATTAGTATGAGTTTGAGTTTATTTTGACTCAACCTGTTTACTACATATGGAAGGAGAGGGAGAGGGGGAAAAGCGTATGCAAAGATCCCTGACCAGTTCATCCACAGAGCATTGCCTTGGGATTGATCTTGTGGGTACCTGGATGCGAAGTTTTGGCATTTTGAGTTTTCCTTTGTTGCAAATAGATCTATTTGAGGTGTTCCCCAAATTTGAAAGTAATTGTTTATTATTTGGGGGTGAATTTCCCATTCGTGGGTTTGTTGGTGATCTCGAGAGAGATTGTTTGCCAACTGGTTCTGAATCCCTGGAATAAATTGTGCTATTAGGCGAATGTGGTTGTGAATCGCCCAATGCCTTATTTTCTGTGTTAGGAGGCACAACTGTGTGGAGTGTGTCCCTCCTTGTTTGTTTAGATAATACTTTGTTGTCATGTTGTCTGTTTTGACAAGAATGTATTTTTGGGTTATTATGGGTTGAAATGCTTTTAGCGCTAGAAATACTGCTAACATTTCCAAGTGATTTATGTGAAACTGTCTCTGATGTATGTCCCATTGTCCTTGGATGCTGTGTTGATTGAGGTGTGCTCCCCACCCTGTCATGGAAGCATCTGTTGTTATGACGTATTGTGGCACTGGGTCTTGGAAAGGCCGCCCTCGGTTTAAATTTGTACTGTTCCACCATAGAAGCGAGATGTATGTTTGGCGGTCTATCAACACCAGATCTAGAAGTTGACCCTGTGCTTGTGACCATTGTGATGCTAGGCACTGTTGTAAGGGCCGCATGTGCAATCTTGCGTTTGGGACAATGGCTATGCATGAAGACATCATGCCTAGTAGTTTCATTACCACTCTGACTTGTATCTTTTGTGTTGGATACATGGCCTGTATTACTTTGTGAAATGTTTGAACCCGTTGTGGACTTGGAGTGGCAATCCCTTTTGCTGTGTTGACTGTCGCTCCTAAGTATTGCAGCGTTTGACACGGCAAAAGGTGTGACTTCGCGTAGTTGATGGAGAAACCTAGCCTGTGAAGGGTTTGTATGACATATTTTGTGTGCTGTGAACACTGTTTTAGCGTGTTGGTTTTGATTAACCAGTCGTCTAAGTACGGGAACACATGTATTTGCTGCCTTCTGATATGTGCAGCTACTACTGCCAGGCATTTTGTAAAAACTCTTGGCGCAGTTGTTATTCCGAATGGCAACACTTTGAATTGGTAATGTATTCCTTGGAATACGAACCTTAGGTATTTCCTGTGTGAAGGATGTATTGGTATATGGAAATACGCATCTTTTAGATCTAATGTTGTCATGTAGTCTTGCTGTTTGAGCAGTGGGATTACGTCTTGTAACGTGACCATGTGAAAGTGGTCTGATTTTATGTAGGTTTTTAGTGTTCTGAGGTCTAGTATTGGTCTCAGAGTTTTGTCCTTTTTGGGTATTAGAAAGTACAGTGAGTAAACTCCTGTGTTTTTTTGTTGAATTGGTACTAATTCTATTGCGTCCTTTTGTAGCAATGCTTGAACTTCTAGTCCTAGAAGATCTATATGTTGTTTTGACATATTGTGTGTTTTTGGTGGGACGTTTGGAGGGAATTGGCGAAATTCTATGCAATAACCATGCTGGATAATTGCTAAGACCCAAGTGTCTGTTGTTATTTCCTCCCAAAGTTTGTAAAATTGGCTTAGTCTTCCCCCCACAGGTGTTATGTGATGGGGGTGTGTGACTTGTGAGTCACTGTTTATTTTGAGGGGTTTTGGGGCCCTAGAATTTTCCTCGATGTTTTGGGAATTGTCCCCCTCTAAATTGCCCCCGAAAACCTCCCCTCTGATATTGACCCTGGTAGGTAGGCCTTGTTTGTGAGGTTGTGGTTTCTGTGGGTTGACCTCGAAACCCTCCCCTAAAAGGTGTTTTCCGAAATGTGCCTCTGCTCTGCGGGGAGTAGAGTGCGCCCATGGCTTTGGCTGTATCGGTGTCCTTCTTGAGTTTTTCGATGGCAGTGTCTACCTCCGGCCCAAACAATTGCTGTTCATTAAACGGCATATTGAGCACAGCCTGCTGGATTTCCGGTTTGAACCCAGAAGTGCGCAGCCATGCGTGCCTTCGTATTGTGACTGCAGTGTTTATTGTCCTTGCAGCTGTATGTGCTGCATCCATGGAAGACAGTATCTGATTATTTGAGATACTTTTTCCCTCTTCCACCACCTGTTGCGCTCTTTTTTGGAACTCCTTAGGTAAGTGTTCGATTAAATGTTGCATTTCATCCCAATGAGCCCTGTCGTATCTTGCCAAAAGTGCTTGTGAATTGGCAATACGCCACTGATTTGCTGCTTGTGCTGCAACCCTTTTTCCCCGCAGCATCAAATTTGCGGCTCTCCTTGTCTGGAGGTGGTGCGTCGCCAGAGGTATGAGAGTTGGCTCTCTTACGAGCTGCCCCCACAACTACTGAGTCTGGTGTTAGTTGTGTTGTAATATATATTGGTTCTGTGGGCGTGGCTTATATTTTTTCTCCACCCTTGGAGTTATGGCTCTGCCTTTAACTGGATCCTGAAATATTTGTTTTGAATGTCTTAGCATTCCTGGGAGCATGGGAAGGCTTTGATACTGGCTATGGGTGGAGGATAGGGTGTTAAAGGGAAAGTCATCCTCAATTGGTTCCGAATGTAAGGAGACATTGTGAAACTCGGCTGCCCTTGCGACCACCTGTGTATAGGATGTACTGTCCTCAGGTGGTGACGGTTTTGTAGGATAAGAGTCTGGGCTATTGTCAGACACTGGAGCATCATAGAGGTCCCATGCATCGGGATCATCCTGACTCATTGTGGTATGAGCTGGTGAGTGCATTAGTGGTGGAGTTGTCGCTGGTGATGCATGTGTTGATGGTGGTGGAGAAGGTGGTGGGGTTGTTTTCTTTGCCACCTTTGCCTGTGGTTGCTTGTCCCCTTGTTGAAAGGCAAGTTTCCTTTTAATCTTGATTGGGGGAAGAGTGGTTATCTTCCCTGTGTCTTCATGAATATGAAGCCTTCTCTGCGTGTAGTCAGGCTCTACAGCTTGAAGCTCCTCTCCAAATCTATGTAATTGGGTGGTTAACCCTTGTTCCTCTGTATAGGAACTAGTTTTCGGCTCCGAGGCTGGATGTTTCGGGACCGAAACCTTTTGGGAAGTCTTTTTCGGCTCCGAACTCGGTGCCGAATCTCTTCGGTGCCGCTGTCTCTGTGCCAAGGTTTCTCTGAGCCGCTTTCTCGGCTCCGAGGTTGCTGTGTGGCGGTATCACGACCGGAGTCGGATGACTTCGACACCAGCATGCCCTTTTTTGGTGCCTTGGGTCGGTCACCTAGTTTTTGGGTTAAGCCATGGCCTGTTGGCGGTGGCGTCCCCTGGGCTTTTGTGGACTTTTCGTGAGTCCTTATTTTCGACGTCTTACTCACGGTTGTTGTTTCTTCGGCGTCGAGTTCTTCTGAATCCGACTCGTGGATGGAGAAAGCTTCTTCTTCCTCCTCGAACCGTTGTTGACCTGTCGGCGTGGATGCCATTTGTAATCTCCTTGCTCTTCGGTCTCTCAGCGTCTTCCTCGACCGAAACGCTCGGCAGGCTTCACACGTATCCTCCTTGTGCTCGGGGGACAAGCACAAGTTACAGACCAGATGCTGATCCGTATACGGATATTTGTTATGGCGTTTTGGACAGAAGCGGAACAGGGTCCGTTCCATCAGTCTTGAAGTCGCACGCGGTCGGGCCGACCAGGCCCAACGGGGGATCGAAATTACCCCAAAGGGCCACCGGAGCTCTTCAAAATTCGGTGTCGATTTGTTCTAACTAACCCGATACCGAACGCAACAATACCGACATTTTTTTCCGAGATTCTAACTAACTTTCCGACCCGAAACACGGAGCGAAAAGGAACACGTCCGAACCCGATGGCGGAAAAAAAACAATCTAAGATGGAGTCGACGCCCATGCGCAATGGAATCGAAGTGGGAGGAGTCCCTCGGTCTCGTGACTCGAAAAGACTTCTTCGAAGAAAAACAACTTGTAACACTCCGAGCCCAACACCAGACGGCGGACTGTGCACAGCATGTGTATCTGCAGCTACACATGCCATCGAACATATATATATATACACATAGATATAGCGCTTGAAGGCCATCGGACTACGTCCTTAAGAGGCCAGCATAGTATGTAATGTACTATCTGTGATCTGTTCTTTCTAAACTCATAGGACAATACAAAAATATAGTGCAATGTAAGGATTAAAATATACCTACATATGTGGGACTGACAATCCGTCCTTATCGTATGGGTGTGGCAATAAGTAATAATAATGTATTCTAGGCTGTTTACCCGCCCATATCAGATGTGGGGTGTAATCCAAGTGTGAACCATGCTATTGATTTCAAGTGACTGAAGCGAGGAAAGTAATGTGGAATGGTCAAGTGTCAAAGGCAACAGAAAGGTCTAGAAGAATGAAGACTGAAGAGTAGCAGTAGTGTCAAGAAATGGTGAAGAAGTCACATACATGTCAGAGCTGTTGCTGTTGAGTGGAGGGTGTGAAAGCCTGATTGTTTAGGGTAGAGGAGGGTGTCAGTGAATAGTTATATTCATATGCAGTTAAAGACTAATTTTTCTAAGAATTTATTGCTGACTTGAAGGAAGAAGGGTAAGTACCTGAGGTGTCGGTGTGATTGAAAAGGTAAGTATACCATATTAAGATATTGGAAGTAAATGATGAGAGTTGAAAGGTTCAGATGGTGAACAAGCTGAATTTGCAGTTTGATTATTGGAACTAGTTCATTTGGCAAGGCTGTTCTGAGCTCAGAGTGAATCTTGAACGGAGAGGATGGAGCAGACAGAAATATATCAAATAATTTCATGATTTTATATAAGAAATAAGGGGCAGAGTCATCTGATAATAGTATTTGGTCTGGTTTGATGCAAGTGGGGAGACATCAGTGATTTATTGATTCATCCAAATCTCTGGGGGTTTGTTTGGAGGATGTGAAAAGGTTCTGAAAGACCTGGATGACTGCATTTGGAGTACTCCAGAGCAAAGAAAGGTGGCAGGGTCAAGACATCTATATTGGGGAAGACTTACTTGGTCCACCATTGGATTCTTGCTCTATAAGAATGACTTTAGGTTGAAGATTTTACATTTTTTGTCATGCTTGAAGCAGTTTCGTTCTAGGTTTCTCCTAAATGTCTTCAACTTTTATCAAGGTCTTTGCGCTTGTGGAATACAGGTATCAATTGTAAGTTTCATGCATGTCCTGTAAGTGACCTTTTGGAATGTTCCTCTGATGTCTACCAGAGATATTCTTGATGGATGTGTATCACTTTTCCAAGTCTAATATAGGAATCTCTGCTCTTTCATCAGCAGTGACATCTGTGGTGTCTTCCTCATTATGATCTTGTACTGTGCCAACAGTGATGCGATCTAACTCTACCTCTCCATCAATATCTGCCCTTAGGAAAGCACCCTTGATACTGTGGAGTCTGTATAATGGGCATACTTATGATAAGAGAAGGAAATGCTGGAGTTGGGGTGATGGATGTTCCGCTGTACAATGTGGCTGCTAATCCTGTGGAAGAGAACAGGGAACATCTGTTACCTTTCATGGGGCTCCTCCTTTTTATATTAGAAGCCCTACTCTCCAAAACTAGATTTGTCAACTTTGAAGCTGACTTCTACAGAAAAGGAGGAGTCAACATAACCACCTTGTAGAGTGTTCTAATGTCAGAGCTGTGGGCTGTAAATCGCAAGCAAATGGCAAAGTCTTTTAGGGTGAAAAATGAGTCAACATCAACAAAGGCCCACTGAGGAGGCCCTAGGCAGCCTGGTC
Organism: Pleurodeles waltl; assembly: GCF_031143425.1. Classification (NCBI taxonomy): domain Eukaryota; kingdom Metazoa; phylum Chordata; class Amphibia; order Caudata; family Salamandridae; genus Pleurodeles; species Pleurodeles waltl. Next base: position 123,730,700 of record NC_090446.1, on the reverse strand, counting down.
TACAGCAGTGACCATGACAGAACTTCTGTAAGGAACACTTGTGGGTGCCAGAGTGAGTCCCAACTAGTTCACACGTAGACAAATTACCTCTGTGGGCTCTTTAGCTAGGTGGACACCATGCCACAGTCTGTACTCTTCTTCTCACGGTTGTCATAACCCTTGTTGAAAAGAGCCAGCAAAGTATCTAAGGAAACATATGAGCTAGAATTCTTGAGAAAAAGAAAATAAATGTCCTTCTTTAATAAAGAATATAGGCAGAAACACAAAGCAGATGTGCTATGATGGAACAATCTCCTCCAAAAAGATTTCCTTAGAGCAGAGCGGAAAAAGAAAATGCCCCAAAGTTCTGCATTGCTGCTTAAATTCTTATTTTAAAGGGATGTAAACATGAGTGCTAATTGGATTTGGTTTTAAAAATGGTTAGATGACTTTTAAAATGCATGAAATCTGTAAAATAAATATTTACAGTGAGAAATGTCTTAGTTTAAATGTGTAATATCAGCCTGCAAGAAGAAAGAGATGTTATGATGTTGATGAGTCTCAAGAAAGATCCTCTGATGCAGTGCTGTCACACTATGCTCCAAAGTGCACTATGATGGCACTGGTTTCATTAAATTAGACGATATAGAAGCTGATTCTTCTATGGGTAAGGGGTGGGGATGGAGAGGAGCGGAGTTGATTTATATCCCCTGCACAGAAGAGCAACAAGCAGCAGTTCACAAGCCAACCATGCATCTGTGTAAAATGACCCACCAGCTGCGTCTTTTGCAATACCAACAGCTTATCCAAGCCTCACGATAAGCACTCATCTCAATATGCTGCACTTCCTCCAAGAAGGGCTGTCTCCTAATGACAAACTGTTTTAACTCAAATTAGAATAAAAGTTTTATTTTTTTAAATATATTCTCTGCCATGTTATATTAGAATATTATTATTAAAAATAAATTAAGGTCTGTATCTTCCTATTATACTCATCGTCTCTGTAGATGTAGATACACCCAGGAAACTCTACAAAGCCAAGAAGGGGCTCATTCCTGTCTTTTTTTTGTCTAACAAATAAGTTGGGTGTTTTATAATCTTTGCACAAGTACAGGTCATGCTTAAAGTGCAAGGCTCGAATCTTCAGGAATGGTAAAACGGGGTGGGAAAGATGATAGGAAAACAGTGGCTTTGAGAGGCTGACATTATCAGCATCCTGGAGGGTCATCGTCTTCATCACTCCAGTCCACTGCGGCATTGGTTCCAAAGTAGCGATCCCCAAAATTACCTGAGTTTGCGAAAAATAAGAAGATGATAACAGGGAGAAATTAGAATTGATCCTTTGTATAACAGATATGTGAATCTTATAGTCATTTCCAAAACATTTACAAACCACATCTCTTAACAGTCCACAGGCAACCTAACCTAACTGGCAATATTTCTGCTGTAGATCCAGAATCTGCAGTATGAAAGATTAAGGGCCTGATTTATATCTTGGTGTTACGGATACTTTGTCACAATGCGACAGAGTATCAATATCACCAAGACTGTGGGCCACCACCCGCATTTAAATCGGTTTAATCATGGCAGGTTTAATCATGGCAGAGTAAGGGCCATCAGAGGTTGAACTCTAATTCCACCCACCTAATTTAGATGGGCAAAATTAGATGACAGTTTTCACTGCCTGTCACCACCAGGAAAACCCTGGTGTTAAGGGACAATGAATACTACAAAATGCTACCGCATTTGAAAATAGAAAAGAAAACAGTTTGCTGTATTGCTCCATCATGCTTGATGAACCTAAGCCTTAAACGTGATAAAGCACTAATTGGAACCGCTGTGATGGCGGCTCTTGGCAATGCTTTAAGAAAGGACCACCAGCTTGGTGGCCATTCAACTATATGGCAGGTGGAGGTGCAGTCTAGGTAACGGAGTAAAATTACTCTGTCGCCCTGACTGATAAACCTCTGTCTTCCAAATTTTAAAAAGCCCCCTAAATTACTTATCTTGGCTAATGCTTTTTCTGGTAAATACTCGAAACACAGATTCATCACTTTGTTAATCTACTCAGGTGGCAGACTGAACATGGAGACTCTTGCTCACAACCGTCCTTGGGACCCTCTCTTCACCCAGACATGAGAACACACAGATACATAAAGGAGCCCCCCCCACCCCTGCAAATTAACATCATTTAACTTGGATATTTTACACCCGGGAATACAGGGCATAACTTACAGAATTGATCTTTCATTGGCTAAGTGTGATAGCTAACTTGAGACCTTATTAATAAACCAGTCGCCTCCACAAAACAGGGTCATGAGTAATCTGTGGTTATATATAGTATCCACCAGAAAGAGCATTACTAAAGGTAAGATATTTATTGTACTGATGGGTACTGGAAACTGCAGATTCCGCAGCTTGTAAATTCATACCAAAACAAGCCCCTTTCCAACGACGTAGATATGGGAAGTGTGACTTTACATCCAGAAGTTCTTCAGGACCAAGTGCACTTTTGAATCAGTGCAGTAGTGCTGATGAATGTATGAACAGATGCCTATATGGCTGACTGTTAGATGTCCAAAACTCAAATGTCCCCCCTAAAACAGTAGCAGCAGTCTTAGTTCGACTGAAATGAGCCTGAAGGCCCCATTGAGCTGTGCTTTTCGAACATTTTAGAGCCATTACCAATTTTCTCTAATGACAAATGTTTGCAGTCCATCTAGCTATAACGAACATAAGGCAGGCAACTTTATTAATGTATTAGTAGACATGATTATAAAATGATGTGAATTACCAAAATAACATACTCTTTACATTTTTTTCCGCGTTCCCCTCTATCAGCAACAGTTTGTAAATGTCACAACCTTGACCTCGCCCTTCGCTATGCCTTTATTGGACAGTTGCCGAGATAGATCTGACCATAAAAGTGGAAGATGGTGAACTTCACTGGAGGTTTTCAGAGTAGGGTTCTAGCTTGTGGCTTCTATTCAATAAAATCACAAGGCTTCTCAAAAATCTCCGCGTTGATACCTGTAATTTTTGCAAATTTGAAAAAAAACCTCTGCTGCAGAGTATGGGGAAAGGCCTTATATAATTTATATTGTTAAAATGAGGCCCAGTGGTAAATTGTGGACGCCGTATATATTGCAGTTTTAAATAACGCAGTCACACCCCAAAGTTATAGGAGTTCTTCATATGAGCACCAGATTACATTGTAAAAGGTCAGGTTCATTTTATTTGATGCACATAAGATTAAGTGATTTGCCTACAGCCAACGCTGGAACTCAAGCCTGGTCCCCATTATATCAAGTCGCAGTGCTGCAGTTATGGCACATCCATATTTTTTCAATTTATGTGTGAAAGTGGTACACAAGTGGGATGACTGTGTATGATTACATATAGTGAGCATATTCTCTATAGCTTTATGAAGTTAAAAAAAACAGAAGGAAATACAGGCATGTTTACCCAGAGTCCTGCTTGAAATGGTTTGTTTCAAAACTGGGCTTGGGCGATAGTTCAGCACCTTTGCACCAGTGGTGCTTGGCCAATTTTCAGAGTGGGGTACTGACATCAATGTTACATCACTAAAGTCATAGGGACGGTGAAAAATCATAGCTTCACACAAAGTGTAGCAAACGTATCCAACTGAAAGTGGTTAAGGGTGTACTATGTAGCTGATGGCGCATTATGGAGTGAACTGTTGCAAGCATACACACAAGCATTGTGCTGCAGTGCCCTGTCATTTATAGACTGCACATTTACCACAGAAATGGCCACTAAATTTGCACAGACCTACAGCTTTAGTGATAAAACCATATAGCACACAAATGATAACGTGAGATCTAGTTTCAGTGAATATTTACCATTTGCACACTGCAAAGTAAAAGAGCCTTGATTTATTTTGATTCTATTACAATCTTTGTTTACATCAAACTTTAGAATTACAAAGTGCACTCAATTTTTGCTTTCAGAACTGCTAGTGTACATCAAATAGCAGGTTATTGTGACATATACACTCATTTCTTCAACTAGGTTATCAATCTTCCTCTAGCCAATAGTGTTCCCACCATTTAACCCAGATCCAGGAATGTTTGTAGATGCAACCCCTAACTTGGTAAATTGGCTGTTCTACCCTAACACACCAGTCCACTCCACCTGCTGTTCTGCCAGGGCAGGGGTCGAGAGGATTTCCATTTGCAGGCAATATTATGTTTAGAAACCACAGTGGCCACCCCTACCATTACATCGTTTGCAACGGGGCACTTTGAGGTCCTCTGCTGTGCCCAGAAGTGCCACCCTCGGGTAAGATATATTGGTTGCTCCGGGACTTGTGACAATTCTCCTTCAATGCCTCACCAATACCGAGCTACCAGGGGGCATGTCCATACCATGTGAAAGAAGTCTGCATCTATATGGGTGCATCAAAAGTAGGCGGGGTGGGGAGTCCTGCCAGCATGACATAGGCACCAGAGTGTGAAGTACATGGCTAGTAAGAAATTCGGCTGTATCAGTTGCAGTGGGGAAAATATGGATATTTGCTGAGGGGACATCCAGGCAACCAACATCTTCAAGGGAGGTCCACTCATATCTCCCAATTCAGTCTGAGGGGTGCAAACACCTCTGGGACATTGATTGCTAGTGTGCTGTAAATTTGGGAAAGTACACCTTTGCCTAGTCGACCTATTAGGAGTTTGGCTTCAAGTGGGTTGTGTTCAGGTAGCTCAGTTACTTGAGTAGGTGACCAACCAGGGTGTGACGGAGTTGTAAGTACGTATGAAATTGCATGTGTGACAGGGAGAAATGATGCTGAAGGTCTTGAAATGAGTACGTATGCCTACCGCACCAGATATCCCTCAGAGCTGGGATACCAGTTTTGTCTCATTTCGTTAAGTTGGGCTATATAGTGTAGACATGTCACCTGACACCATGGGGTGAGGTTAGTAAATTTCTTGTCCCAGTTAGGGATGTGCAAGGCTGAGACCCAGGTCACCCATGAGGTGCTGAGGGAGATAGTTGTTGTAGAACCGCTCCAGGACATTGTCCAGGCCAAGCTGGGAGATTTGTATTGAAAATGCCGGGTCATCAGCCAGTCATTTATTACCAATGTTTGGGCCCCCCACTAATACAAACGAATGTCAGCCATCCTTGTCCCCTCATCATATATACTGACTGCCAACACTTATCCATGGCTATAAGGGGTGAGCCCCCACCCATAAGAAGTTGTGAATCAAGATGGTGAGTTTCCGGAACCATTGGTTTGGAATTGTAAGTGGAAACTTTGAAGGATATATAAAAAAAAAAACGGTGGAGGATCATCATTTTGAAAAGTGCCACTCTCCCAAGCAGGTGGAGTGGAAGTTGTTCTTATCTCAGGAAATCATGTTTCATTTTGGTAACTAGGGGTGAGAGATTAAGGCTCCATCTTAGGTCAGGCTCCCAGAAGACATACAGTCTCAAGTACTGAAAGCTCAGTTTTTTGGGGGGAAATATCTATTTGCCATTATGTGTCCCCTTGGTCTACTTGGAGTGGAATCAGTAGAGATTTGCTCAAGTCCACTTGGCCTGGAAGCCTGTTCAAATAACCTTAGTATGTCTTTTGCATGGTGCCTGAAAGGTGTGGGTTTGCCAGGAAGATAAGGAAATTGTCAGTCTAAAGTGCAATCTTCTTGTCCCTCCCATTTCCAGCCCCATATTCGAGCATCGCATCGAGTGAGCTGTGCTATTGGCAGGGACTTTGATGTTGATCAAGGAAATCAGTCGATGTGAGGAGGAACAATTGGGAGGTTGACCCTCCTGTGGGAGGACTACAGTTGTGGCCTTGTCAAGTTCCGGAGGGAGTGTCTCCCTTGAGATTGCCTCAGTGCAGATTTCCAGGAGATAAAGCTTAAGGATATCAAGGAACATCCTATAGTATTCTAGGGGGAACCGAGACGGCCCAGGAGCTTTGCCTGTGTTCATTCCCTGCATGGCGTCGTCTTGCTATGGTGATGCATGGGGGCTGTCTAAGACCGTTCTAAGGCGTGAGCGATGGTAGGGGAATAATATTTAAGAAGAAGTCTTCTTGTTTGTTCCTAGGTCTTGGATTTTCTAGTGTTCTTGCAGCATCTTTTATGTGAACGACTTCTGAAAAAAGAAGTCTATTGTGGAATGCATCATGTATGCAGCTGAGGTGAGTGTGCATACCCCATCATAGGGATGCCATATTCACCAGGCATCATACAGTCCTATTGAGTTCATTCAGGCCATCAGCTGTCTGGAACGTGGAAGCCAACCTGTGGCACGGGACCCAGAGGAATCCATTACTGGATCAGGGGAGGCACTGAAGTCTCCTCATATTATGGTGATCCCCTGATGGAGTTTCAAGATGGTCTATTCAATAGTCTGTAGTGCCGAGTAGGTATTTGGGTTGGGGTAAAACTTAGAAAGCTGTATTGTCACCCTTCAAGTATGCACTCCATTCCCACAAAGCAGCCTTGAGGATCTGAGGTATTGGACGTCACAATCAGGGGGAATGGCTTATGTAAGAGAATTGCCGCCTCCCTGGAATCCTGTTAAACCCAGGATGAAAGACTCTATCATATCCAAAGAGCTTCAAGAAGGGGATTGTGTTCCCAACATATAGGTTTCTTGCATCATCAAGACAGCAGGCGTGATTCGCTTGGCATGACAGAGGACAGCCGTCCTTTTAATTCGGTCCAGTAAGTCATTAATGTTCTACGATACGAATGTAAAAGTCATCATAGGGGCTTTAAGTGATATGAAGTGCGGTTTCCAGGGCCCGGTGACCCCCAAGGTAATAATGTCTGAGGGCGTGCAGGACTGCACAGTGGGCTAATGGCCATGCAGCAGCATGTGGATATGTTTAAAGTGTGTCATGTAAGTATGAAACTGTAATGCCTGAAAACATAAACCTACAAAACGTCCCTCCCTCTAACTGCTCCCTCCCCATACTTCACCCCGAAGCCTCTGTCGCTACATAATGCTCTGTAATGCAAATCACTGTTGCAACTTGTTAACATCATGGGAGTGGGACCTCTTCCTATGCAGGATATTCTATTGGGATACTAAGCTGAGCAGTGACACTGGACCAATGAGCGATGGGGCCACTGGATCAGGAACCAAAGTGAGAGGTTCCCCTCATGTATCCAGGCAGTGAGCCACGTTTCCAAGAATTTCTGCAATTAGTTGGATTTGACATCTTCTAGGAACCACACAAATCAGAGGTTGTTCCATCTGGATCTATTTTCAGATTTTCTGTGCAGTTTACGAGGGTTGCTGTCCCCCAGAGGAGTTTGGACACATTTTTCTCGTGTGTAGCGACTTCGCCTTTCAGTGTTGATTCTCAACCTTATTCTTCAGAGACCCAGGAGGCCACATTGCAGAGGTCTTGGCGGAGGAGGGGCATGTTTATTCTCACCTCTCCCATATTAGTCTGGACAGCTTTGTGGGAAGCTTGGATTGCCTGTAGGATAGATCCTAGGTAGATAGAGGGGGCCAGTTATTGGGGTGGAGCGGCATCCCCTAGGGCCCTGCCCCACATGGTGCCTGAACTGTAAAATTATTCAATTTTGGTTCAGGCGAGAGTATTGGGTCCTCTATACTTCCCCATTTTGTATATCTTGTTACCGTGTATGATGCTGGAGTGGTAGTGAGTTGGTGCAGTTAGGCCTTGTATCAGATCACCACCAGCTCGGGCCCACCAGGCTACTTTCTGCGTGTGTTCCAGTCTAAGTAGGATCTGTGCATTTGGCCCTGTGCAGCTTGCACTGGCAGCGTTCGTCTATTAGGTACGCATGCCTTGGGAATCCAAAAGGAGGCAAATCAAGCAGCTGGACTGCCCACCCTGAAAAATCTGGAGTGGATTTACAAGGAGGGAGCAGCTGGGGAAGAAGGGATCTGTATCTCTGTCTGTACCACCAGGGCAGGAGGTGTTCAACCATATAACTTACATTGAGAATCCCTGCTTATTTTGCCTGGTTCCAGCCAGCTTGCCTCTGGGGCTCGAAGGGAGGATGCAGCACAAGCACCTGGGGTAGCAATCGGGGTGTTGGTAATTATAGTTGTTGATGAGTTAGTGACTCCCATTTTACAGCCTGGAAGTTGATGGTGACAGAGCGCAGTGGACCCGATCTACCTCTGTGGCCTTCATCTCCTTTTCCCGCCACAGCTCCCACCTAGGAGTGCTTTGGTACCTATGTTACTCTCAGGGGTTTGGGGAGGGGGGGACGACAGGTTTCAGATTGCCCCCATGGAGTAAAATGGCCACGTCCCCAGGGTCGACAGCCCTCGTTCCCCCCCCCCCCCCCCGTTTCGGATGCAAATCCACCCAGAGGAGAGGCCGGCTTGGAGTTTATCGCAGGTCCAAGGCTGTATGGGCCAATGCCTGCGTCCTCAGAATTGGTTAGAGATCCCTGGGCCCTGCAGACTTACCTCAGGTCATGTCTCACTACAGGCTGCTGGTGACATGCCGTTGCTTCTCTGCTCCTGGGACTCTGAGTCTGTCAAGCCCCGGCCATCATCTTGAGAGCCGGCCTGCTACCAGAGAAAGGGTGTCTTGGGTTCCACCAGAAAAGTTCAGGGGACCCAGCAGTTGTTGGTAAAAGGTTTTGAAGACTTGCAGAGGTCAAGAAAGATAGCAAGGGATGGCGGAAGAGGTTCTGGAGTATTCTTAACATTAATCTTGGCCCGCTTGGCCAGTTCATTTACATTTGTTGTGTGTTACAGACTTTTATTCCACACTTCATGGACCTCAGCAAGACTGTCACATAGTTCACTTTAAAAACGCATCGCACTTTGCAGTCACAGACAGAAAAGTAAGCATTAATCCCCATGTTAAAAGAGTAAGAAGAAATTTGTCAGAAGTCATAGCTTGACATTTGACCTCTGTCTTTGAAGCACAGCATGTGACCAGATAAATTAAATATGTAAAAGCATATTTATTTATTGCTTTTTTTCTACCCACCCGAAATTGGCTGGTGACCCACAGTTTGGGAAATGCTGCTCTAGAGGATAATTTTTTACGAACGTGACAGGGTCTATTTGATGGGTTTGCTGATGCAAAGAAGGCAATAGCAATCCACAAACAGACCCTGATCACTCACAAGGTACTCCTCAGTCCTATCAATATAGAACATAAGAGCATGTTGTGGATCCAACTGGTGCAGCCTCTCTTCTATAGGTGGATGTGGCAGAGAATGCATAAAGTGTGATGCGTTTCCCCAAAGTATAACGGTGACACCACTTCCAGAAGAAAGATGTATATGTCCTAAGAACCTCTTTATCCGTAAAAAAAAGTTATATAAAGAGATTATTAGATTTAGACCATCTATAAAGAAAAAGATTGCTACATCAATTTTATGTATAACCTGATCTTAAGACTGTAATCATGAAAAAAACTGTGTTCAAATATGAAAGTGACCAAAGGTGCAAACAACAACATAAAAACGTATACCTCAGAAATCAAGGCCATGTAACAGTGACAGACAAAATATACAAAGAGGGAAAGAATCAGCGCATGGTATGAGATTGAGTCCAAGTGATAATCATTTATGCTCTGAAAACAAAATCATTTAAAAAATATGTTTCTGCACCTGTGTCAACAGTGTTTCGACCCATAATTGAGTTGCGAGGTCACAGAATGGAAGTAGTGGTAAAGCACCAGACTAATCCTACATCGCTTCTCTTTAAGGCAGGACATAGTTTTCCTACATGGGAGAAGGATTCTGCATGCATTCTTACCTGAAGAAGTGAAGACAGATGTTCTGTTGAGGGCTGTAAAGTGGCAGTAATCTAGGCCATGATAGAGGGGGAGAAATTGTAGCAGCTGTAAAGGACCCCAGTGTCAGTCAAGAGATAGTGGCTGAAAAATGGCTAACTGACAACCAATGATCAACTACTTGGGGAAAATATGTCCCTGTGCAAGGGTCCCAGGCCACAGACATCATCCAGAAGGGAACAAACAATTATAGGGCGAAAAAATATAGTTTGAAGATGGCTGGAAAAAACTGGCAATAAAGCAAAGGGCCGGTGAGAAAGTAGATAGGGAACCATCAAGAATGACAATTCTTGAAGAAGGGTGAGGATGAAACTGGCATTGGAGTGCAAGACCAGCATAAATGTGATGCAAAGCAGATTTGTTAGAAATATCTCTTGAACAAACAATTCTAAATGTTACCTAGTTGGAATTTATAGTTTCTTATAATATGGACCCCTGTCCAGTGTGGGCCGCCATAAATCTCAAGGGAAAGGGTAGGGGGAGTGTGGGACACTTGGTTAAAAATGTTTACAAAATTTAAATAAACTTCCCTTGGACCGTCGTCTACTGCTGCCTCGCTCCTGTTCCCTCGATGTGGTGTCCCAGCATTCACTGGGACACCAGCACAGGCTCCCAAGCTATCCTGGCACTGCTTTTATGCTTATCCTAGCATGAAAGCAGTGCCAGGATTGGTCTGAGCGGCTCGGACTGCTGCTCAGACAGAGCCCTGTGGTCTGTGCAGTTTCTCCAGCCCGGCTTTTAAACACAGCCAAGCTGGAGAAACCTTAGTGTGCATGTGTGTTTGGCCGGCCTGAGACTGCCGTACAAACACACATGCGCACTTAGGTGCACTCTCTCCTCCCCCCCACCCACCTCCCATGACCCAACCCCGCCCCTCCCTGCACTGCTGACTGAGCCAGCAGCAGAAAAATAAAACAATAGTGAACTATCGTTTTATTTTTTTGCTGCTGGCTCAGCTAGGGGGGGGCGACGCTCCTTCGCCTTAGTGAAGGAGCCGCCCCTCCCTCTGTCCATCTTTGGTCTATGGAATGCTTTTATGATTCTCTCACACTAAAACTCAGTTTGCTACAAAAATGGTAGATTATAGAGGCTAAACAAAAAAATTATTGCATTTCGCAGGCATAACATACATAAGAAATGGCAATGGAAACACAGGCACACATAGGTAAGAGTTTCAAAGTGCAGCTATGAAGAAGCTCAAAGGTGCACGTCAAGGGGAGGAGAACCACTGGTACACCATGTCCTCCCAGAGAGGAAACTGAAGTGGAGGGTCAGCACTTCGGGGTACCGTATCCTCCTGGCTCAATCCATGCCCACCAATATTAGTTGTGCTCAGTCCAACCTAATCTTTTCAGGACCCACAGCATCAGAAGCAGTTGCGGAAACATGTACAGTAGGCTACAGTCCCAACAAAGGCAGACTGCATCTCCCAGACATCCTCAAGGAGGAAACTCTACAGCATAAGAGGCTAGAGAATAAGTATTTTCAGATGCAGCAATGGAAACTATTGAAGGTATGCCCCACTGAATAGAGATACCCTGTACTTCCTCTTGATGCAGATGCCACTCATGATCAGCAAGATGAGGCCTGCTGAGTTTGTCTTCCATGATTTCGAGGGCTAGGTGAGTGACTTTCAGGGAAACCCGGTGAAATGCCAACCATCATCACAGCCTCAGTGCCTACAGACAGAGCACCCAAGATCCAACTCGGAGATGCTTGTTGCAGGGCCACTTTGCAGTCACGTTGTCTTTTAGCACCTGAATCAACTTCACCCTGATACAAAGTTGAAGGGGGTTTAAGGCCTGTTGGATGTCTCACAGCGCCAGAATATTTATCATGTGAAACCAAAAGACCTCAAATCTCCACCTTATTTAGGTGCAGTTGAGGCATATGTCACAACTTTGAGCACTGGAAGGGACAAAGATAATGGCTTGCTGTAGGACGTTGGCTCTGTATATACTATCTCAAAGTAAGAGATAGTGTGCACAGAGTCCAAGGGTTCCCCTTAGAGGTTGATAGTGGCAAAATTAGATAACTAGAATGCTCTATTTTGTGGTAGTGTGGTCGAGCAGTAGGCTTATCAGAGAGTAGTAAGCATTTGTTGTACACACACAGGCAATAAATGAGGAACACACAATCAAAGACTTAACTCCAGGCCAATAGTTTTTATATAGAAAAATATATTTTCTTAATTTATTTTTAGAACCACATGTTCAAGATTTGAAGTAAATACATAAAATGCAAGGTACTCCACAGAGGTAAGTTAGGAACTTTGAATTAGAGCAATACCATATACAGTTTTTGTTAAAATGGCAATAAGCTATTTTAAAAGTGGACTCACTGCAAAAATCAACAATTCCTGGGGGGAGGTAAATATTGGTTAGATTGTGAGGTAAGTAAGACACTTACAAGTCTCAGTTCCTGGGCATAGGCAGCCCACCGTTGGGGGTTCAAGGCAACCCCAAAGTTACCACACCAGCAGCTCAGGGCCGGTCAGGTGCAGAGGTCAAAGAGGTGCCCAAAACACATAGGTGCCTATGGAGAACAGGGGTGGTCCTGTTCCAGTCTGCCAGCAGGTAAGTACCCGCGTCCTCGGGTGGCAGACCAGGGGGGTTTTGTAGAGCACGGGGGGGGGGCACAAGTAGGCACACAAAACACACCCTCAAGGCACAGGGATGGCCGGGTGCAGTGTGCAAAGCAGGCATCGGGTTTTGTATAGGTTTCAATGGAGAGACCCAGGGGTCACTCTAGCGGTGCAGGCAGGCACAGGGGGGGCTTCTCGGGACAGACACCACCTGGGCTAGGCAGAGGGTCGCCTGGGGGGGTCACTCCTGCACTGAGGTTTGGTTCCTTCTGGTCCTGGGGGCTGCGGGTGCAGTGCTTGGTCCAGGCGTCGGGTCCCTTGTTACGGGCAGTCGCGGTCAGGGGGAGCCTCTGTATTATCTCTGCAGGCGTCGCTTTGGGGACCCAGGGGGGTCGTCTCGGGCTACTCACGGGGAGTCCTCCCTGTGGTGTTGGTTCTCTGGATCTCGAGCCGGGGGCGTCGGGTGCAGAGTGAGAAGTCTCACGCTTCCGGCGGGAAGAGTGAGGTCTTTAAAGTTGAAGAAAGGTTGCAAGTTGTTGAGCAGAGCCGCTGCTCACTGGAGTTTCTTGCTCCTGGGGGTCAGGGCAGTCCTCTGAGGCTTCAGAGGTCGCTGGTCTCTGTTGGATGCGTCACTGGTTGCATGTTTTTGACTCAGGAGAGAGGCCGTTAGGGCTGCGGCCAAAGCAGTTGTCGCCGTCCGTTGTCTCTGCAGGCTTGTAGGTCAGCAGTCCTTCTTTGTAGTTCAGGTTGCAGGAATCTGATTTCCGGGGTTCTGGCGTGCCCCTAAATACTAGATTTAGGGGTGTGTTTAGGTCTGGGAGGGCAGTAGCCAATGGCTACTGTCCTGGAGGGTGGCTACACCCTCTTTGTGCCTCCTCCCTGTGGGGAGGGGGGCACATCCCTAATCCTATTGGGGGAATCCTCCAAAACTGAGCTGGAGGATTTCTAAAGGCAGGGGTCACCTCAGCTCAGGGCACCTTAGGGGCTGTCCTGACTGGTGGATGACTCATCCTTGTTTTTCAAATTATCTCCTCCTGCCTTGCCGCCAAAAGTGGGGGCAGTGGCCGGAGGGTCGGGCATCTCCACTAGCTGGGATGCCCTGTGGCGCTGTAACAAAAGGGGTGAGCCTTTGAGGCTCACCTCCAGGTGTTACAGTTCCTGCAAGGGGTAGGTGAGAAGCACCTCCACCCAGTACAGGCTTTGTTCCTGGCCACAGAGTGACAAAGGCACTCTTCCCCATGTGGCCAGCAACTCGTCTGGTTGTGGCAGGCTGGCAGAAACTGGTCAGCCCCACACTAGAAGTCGGATTGGTATTCAAGGGCCATCTCTAAGATGCCCTCTGGGTGCACGTTACAATAAATTCCACACTGGCATCAGTGTGCATTTATTGTGCTAAGAAGTTTGATACCAAAATTCCCAGATTTCAGTGTAGCCATTATGGAACTGTGAAGTTCGTGTTTGACAAACTCCCAGACCATATACTCTTATGGCTACCCTGCACTTACATTGTCTAAGGTTTTGCTTAGACACTGTAGGGGCATAGTGCTCATGCATATATGCCCTCACCTGTGGTATAGTGCACCCTGCATTAGGGATGTAAGGCCTGCTAGAGGGGTGACTTACCTATGCCACAGGCAGTGTGAGGTCGGCATGGCACTCTGAGGGGAGTGCCATGTCGACTTAGTCTTTTTCTCTCCACCAGCACACACAAGCTGTGAGGCAGTGTACATTTGCTGAGTGAGGCGTCCACAGGGTGGCATAAGACATGCTGCTGCCCTTAAACCTTCCCTGGCATCAGGGCCCTTGGTACCAGGGGTACCAGTTACAAGGGACGTATCTGAGTGCCAGGGTTATGCCAATTGTGGAAGCAAAGGTACAGTTTAGGGAAAGAACACTGGTGCTGGGGCCTGGTTAGCAGGGTCCCAGCACACTTTCAATCAAAACTTGGCATCAGCAAAGTCACAAAATGTCAGGGGGTAACCATGCCAAGGAGGCATTACCTTACACTTGCTGAGTAAGATGCTTGGCATCCAGCATCCACCACTAAAGGTCCTGAACCGCCTCATCAAAAATGTCGATTCTGTCTGAAAGGCACTCCTAATGGCTGGCCCACTGCCAACTGCACATTCTATTGAAGGACATGTCAATGCCAACGGATATGAGGCACCTGAAGGAATCAGGTTGGCAAGAGCACAAGCAGCCTCGTAACCATAAAAGCCAGAAGAGAAGCTCTTGCCCGAAACATCAGGACCAAAGACGAATTTCCCAGACTCTCTGGAGAAGCAGGAAGGCTCTCAGGCCGACTGTGTTCAAAGGGGCCCTACAAAGGGTATCCTCCGCACTGTTTGAAGTTGAGATTTGGCCTAGCTGATGAAACCCAGGGAGACAGGAATGGCACCATCTGAAGGTGGTCCAAAACCGAATGCAGTGAGCCTGCTTATGTAGCCAGTCATCAAGGTATTGCCCTCGGACTGCGAATATGTGGCTCAGCCACTCGCATGACCTTCATGAACGCTGAAGAGTAGGAAGGTGAACTTGAAGTGGTATGGCCCTCCACAAAGGGGATTGCAGGCCCGGCACATGAAATTGCATGTCCTGCAGTCCAGAGTGACTATCCAGACCTCGGGATTGAATGTTTGCAGAACGTGAGCAAATATCATCATTCTGAACTTCTCACATTTGAGAAAAAAGTTCAGGAGTCTGTGATCGATCTAAAATCTTTCTTATTCCTCCAACATTCTTGGGGATGAAAAAGTACTGGGGTTAACACCCCTGTCCTCTCCATCTCTGGCAGCAGTTTGATCACCCTTTGCAGAGCAGCATTAACACCTCTTTTTACAGATTCAAGGCATGATCCATCAAAATCTGACAGGAAACAATGGAAAAGGGGGAGGTACACCCAAATGGAAATACATAAACAACTTGGGTCGGAAGGCAGGCAATGCTGAATCCTGCCACCCACCAGTCTCGTCATTAGACTGGAGGGCAAACAAAATGTTTTGGCAATGATGCCAGGCGAACAGTAAGATAAGGGGTGATGCTGCCATTGTTGGCCTCATCCCTTTGAACCTCCCCTACCTCTGCCACCAAGAAAAGTCTGCGTCGCTTGCTTCATAACTTGAGAGGGTTGTTGATGGCCATATGGGAGACCCCTGGAGTATCCTCTGACCTTCATGTATTGTTGGAAAGCAGGGAACAGCAACCCCAATGACTGGATTGTAGCATGGTCGTGAGACAATCTGCTTAGGGGATTAGGAAAGGTATGGAGGAGTTCAATATGGTCCATGTGTGGAGATTGCGCAATATAGACGTACGTGGGCACCTTTATATCAACTGTACATGCAACCTGGCCCCATCTAGACTATTGGCTAGCAACCAGAGTGGCGAGACATAGGTAACGAATGTCCATCATCTTGTGAGAACCCTCTCAAACCACAAGCTGGTCCGGCTGGATGTAGCTATGCCCACGCACACTTATGCACCACTTAGTTGGCACTTTAAACCTACTGCATTATTAGATCCGGTCTATAAGGAGACTTTCGGTGGTGCCATACGTGAATAATTCAAAATAAATAAATATTCAGGGGGCAAATGTCTTTTGGGAGGTCTTCAAGGCTACAATATTGGTGATACTTAAAGACATACGTGCATAGTTTTGCAAAACGGAGCAAACCTTGCAACAGTTAGAAAACGAATATGAGCGCACACCCTAAGTTGACACCCTAGCCAATATTCAAAACCATATCACCAGCTATCAGGATATGGCAGAACGATAGTAACGCTACTTTTCTCAAAAGCATGTGGCGGGGGCATATGGGCTGCTAAGTTAAAACCCACCTGGGATCAATGTAAAGAATATTGGTGGAGCCGACTGTTATGACACACTGTGGATCCTGTAAGTGTTCTCTGATTTCTATGGGGCCCTCTTTATCTGTGGTGAGGGTCATCGCGGAATACCTAGATGATGTGGCCCTGGCGTGGTTGCCTGGCAAAGAGAGTACCTATCGCGATTTATAGGGCTGGAGGATGTACGGGTAGTGATACGAGTGCTGCCAAGAGGAAAGGCGCCGGGCTCAGATAGCCTAACTAGTGAATGCTATAAAGAATATGCCCACCTGCTGGCACCCTACCTCCATGCAATGTATGCAGAGACATACACTAAACAGACTCTCCCAGCGACACTCTGTGAGGCCCTCATCACAGTCCTTCTGAAGCCTGACAAACTGCCGGATCGGTGTGACTCATACTGTCCCCACTCACTTATTAACACTGATGTTAAGATCCTGGCAAAGATTCTGGCCAGTAGACTGCAGCCTCTAATACCGAACCTGATCCTCCTTGACCATGTTCACCATTTTAGGATGCATGGGGATAGCAGTCACTTTTCTGCAATGGGTGCGGCTGCTGTATACAAACTCAGTGGCGAGGGGCCTCATAAATGGGCACACTTCGGTGCCTGTACTTATTCCTTGAGGTACAAGACAGGGATGTCCCCTTTTCCCAATCCTATTCACACATCCCACAACACATCTAGGGCCATATGTACGAACACATTTTCCCATTGACACAGAATGGGAAAAACCCTTTGCTACATCTGGCCCCTAGTGCCTATACTCATGGAATATGTCCAGTTTGAGCGCAACTCTGGCCTCAGTATCAACTAGGAAAAATCACTGATTCTGCCGCTGACACTGTGTACGAAAGCACATCCACTAGAGTGGTGTACCGATTCAGTGAAGTATCTGAGGGTGTGGATACACAAAGACCCAACTGTGGTACAGCGTGAAAACTATGGCAAAACCCTGACACATCTTGAGGATCAGGTGGACAGGTGGATCAAGATGCCGCTTTCCCTTGCAGCTAGAGTGGCAGCAATGAAAATGATAGTTTTGCCGCACTTTCGCTACTTATTAAGCAATATTCCCGCAGTGCTCCCTAGAGGGTTTTTTAAATTACTTCAGACACAACTAATTAGGCTGACTTGGGATGGCAAACAACCTAGAATAGAATGGAATACACTGATGCTGCCATATGCGAAAGGCGGTTTCGCTGCACCGGATTTCTATCTCTACTATTTATGTGCACAAGCCTAATATGCATACTATTGGTACCAGCCCCATGCAAACATATATTGCCTAGCAACTGAGGTGGAGGATGCACACCCCACCCCACTCAATAACATTCTGCCACACATACGTAAGGATATTCCTCAGAACGAAGTCAATACAATTAGATGTGCAGCAGCAGTGTGGCGGGCATTAGGTTTGAGTGCTTGCAGATCTCTTGTACGCTCGGCACTTCCAATAGGACATCACCCAGCACTCTCAGTAACAAGGGAGGTGGGCGCTCTCTCCCTCTTTAAACAAGTAGGGTTCACAACAATGGGGGATATCTACACAGATGGCATATTTCTCGCACCCACTGACCTGCAGTTTATATAAAATGTGACACTTTTTACATTTCAATATCACCGCCTCAAATCGGCAATAAGTATTTTATTTCCTTCGTTTCCGGACGAAACCCTCACACTTTGTGCGCTGCAAACACTACATACTAGCTCCGCTCAATCCCACCTGGTTTTTAAATTATATACTGCTACACAGGAAGACACTTGGCAGACAAAGCACTGGAGAGGTGGAACACTTCCTTGGACACACCCTTAGCACAAGAAGAATGGGCCTTCTGTTGTATGCTGACCGGGCTCCTCACCCCCAATTGTAATTTACACATCATACATTTCTAGTATTTACAACAGATGTATTATACACCCACTCCACTACATCGCTATGGTTTGCGGGAGGACACATGGTGCCAACGTTGTGGACTTGCTGATGCAGATTTCCTGCACCTTGCCTGGGGATGTGCTCAAGTTCAGAAGTTCTGGAAACAAGTGGTGAGTGCTTTGTGTGACATGACGATGGACTCCGTTAAATGCACGATCCAGATGTGTCTGCTGGATCTGGTTAAGAAGCTTCAGCCTCACGGGCGAAGGTTTGTGGTGGTAGCACTCTTGCAGGCCAAGAGGCGGATGGCCATGCACTGGGGACAACACTCTTCACCTAAATATGCACAATGGTTGTTGGACATGATCTACTGCAGGGATACCCTTGAGACCTATGCAGAGGAGCTATCAGCTTCTTATGGCCTCAAGGATATATGGGACCCTCTCACTGCACAAATTTACACTGATAGTCAGTGTACATGATGTAATGCATAATATGACAAATGTGGCATGAGTTCTTCTGTTACATGCTTGCACTGTAACGCATATGTATAATGCTGATGCCATGTTTTCTTTGTTGTACTGTTTCTTTAGGCAACTGAAAATCAATAAAAAAAACTAGAAAAAAATCTACATTTCATAATTAGAAAACTGTTTATACTCATAAAAATAAGACTGTTTGTGGGAGTCTGAATTAAACACCCAAGGCGCATTATGGATCAGGTCTGTCATAATTAATAGCTAAAAGTATGAAAATGAGAGCATTCGTTAAAAAAAGAACATTTTATATAGAAAAAGCAACAATTCAACAGTACTAAGAGCCATAATGGACAGAGGCTGTACTAAGATGGAGTTGGGGGAAGAGGACTGTCAGAGGGGAAACTAAAAACAAATGCTATGGACTGAAGAATTTTTGCATTTTGAAGGGAAGTTTTATTCCACAACACAATAAATTGGAACTCAGGACTGTCTGTGCGACTCTTAGGAAATAACAGCTGAATGATCGCTCTATGGTAGAGGAGAGCTGAACACTGGTAACTCAAGAGGGCCCGTTTCCTCCCAGATTTAGATCTGTCGGGTCAATGCCTAGAGTGCCTTTATTCCTTTCGGTAAGGCCAATGTGCTCTTCCAGACTTAAACATTAATAGTTCATCATTATCATTTACCATGCTTCAGTTAAGGTAACCTACCACTCTCCACAAGATTTCGGTGTCCTGGCTTATCGGCACTAATGACATACTTTTGCCTGCCTTTCTTATCTCAGACTCTTTAATTTTGTGAGACATCTTATTTGACTTTCTGTGCGTTTTGGGCTAATGAACATTTATTACTACAATGCTTTTTAGCGTGGAGCGAACAATAAACACAGTATTCCAACTTTATTCGTATACCATATCCTTTTAATTTCAGGTTGTATACTGCAGCCACGAACAACCTAATTTCTTTTACTTGCGGTAAGCATAAAGAGTATGATTGAGTCTGTCCCTCAAGGAAAAAAAAAATCCATTCACTGAATTGACTGTATTTTTCCACAGCTTGCAGCTAAATCATCCAAGCTTGGATGTCAATAAATTACACCATACTAAACCCAACAGACAGAATTCTTCCTGTTTGCCAATAACGCCAAGCATTTTCTGATTTAGTCATGGCTCTCCAACTTAAACTTAATGTACTTCACACCCCCCTTGGATTCACCACTGACTCTCAAACCTCTCAATTAACAAATTGGCAAGAAGACCAAAACAGCCTACTTACAACTCTCAAAGTGAGAACTTTACTCCCCAGATAAGACTTGAGAACAAAAGTTGAAGCCCTAGTCCTCTCTCCCAGCATCTAGATTGAGGCAATGTCCGCTCATTGTCATCCCAGAGACTTCCTTCACT
This sequence comes from Pleurodeles waltl, assembly GCF_031143425.1. Classification (NCBI taxonomy): domain Eukaryota; kingdom Metazoa; phylum Chordata; class Amphibia; order Caudata; family Salamandridae; genus Pleurodeles; species Pleurodeles waltl. The sequence continues at coordinate 123,710,757 of NC_090446.1, read as the reverse complement.
CTCCTGAGAGATATCCTTCATGCAGCAGCATGGCAGTCTGACCACATCATCCTTGTGCTGAAGGATATAGACTGGCTCCTCCTCCTAGCCCGGATCTTCAAGATCCCTTTCAAGGCCCTCTACACCAAGACCCAATCTACCTAGCTAACTAATAACAACTGAATGACAACACGGTCAGTGCTAGACATGGAGTACCAACATGGCCAGATGAGATACTCAACACTGCAGGAAAAAGAAAACAAGAAAACAACTTTCTCAGCCTATGTTCCCAGGATCTAAAACAATAAGCCCTTTAACACCAGAACAGTACAAATGATTTGACAGACCATATGACAATTCAAGAAGAAACTGGAAACTCACCTCTTCAAAAAAAAAACTACCTTGGACAGGCTGATATCTCCCGCCTTTCAATAGATCTAGGGTTGCCCCCTCTGCTCCAGACATACAACACTCTAAACACTGCCTTCACCTCATCCAGACCCTGATGTCCAACACCTACTGTATTTTAACCCCACTAAAACAGAATTTATGCAGATCTACAAATAGAAATAACTGTCCAAACCTGGCTCATCCACAACAACCTAGAAAGATTCAAACTGCTGAGTCACTTGGATTCACACTGGACACCAACTGTGCCCTCAAGGAATACATTCGTCAAGAAAACCAAGATGGGCTTGTACCAGCTTTCTCTACTAAAGAAAGTAAAATCACTTCTGCCAAAAAACGTCTTCAGAACTGTAGTTCAAGCCCCTCCACTCACATCTAATAGTGACAAAGCCCTGCTCCATGCCTTCCCAGACTCGATTGTGGGCCCGTACCACACACGCCCTCCCCCATGGGCATCCTTCACTCAGCAGCACATCTCATCAAGGGTCTCTGAAAATGTGATCACATTGTCCCCCGTCTAAATGATGCAACTGGATCATAATTCCTGTATTGACTTTGAACCATGCTCCATCTTCTGCAAAGCCATCTTATTGGCACCCTGCCTATCTGGCTGACGACATCCCATCTATCCCTAGTCAGTACACCATCAGCCTGTAGACTTAGAAAGTTAAAAAAGACAACAAAGAACAACGCTTTAGGCCATCTCCATCTATGCACCCAGGATCAGGAACAACATCCCTCTGTGCAACAAAACTGCCCTAGTCGAATTTAGGAAAAGGCTGAAGACCCTGCTTTAAAGGACACTACATCACAATATGGTAACAGCCTGCTCTTGTTCTTAGAAATGAGCTACTCCTTCAATCACGTTGATTGTATCTTTGATTTTGTCCTGACAGTGCTCTGTGCCTTTCGGCTAGGTTCACGCCATACAAATAGCACATCCGTAGACAAATAGCAGTGACCTAATCATTTTTGCCGTATATCTCTCCTGTCACTTTTATATTATAGAGGTGAAACTGGCCTTCAGAGAAGAAGATGCACTTTGAAAGTATGTTTCAATTGATAAAAAATGTTTGATTTTGTAAACATCAGGGTTGTTATTGTATTTTAAAATAACTGCCACACTAACCTACAGATAGGCACTTGATGATTATCTTATGATAATCACAGTAAGAAAAGATTATTCGAATAGCTTATTGACTATCTTCCCTCTCCTTACTTTCAAAGGTTTTTGTTGTCCCTGATATTTGACTGGTCTTGGGTTGTTTGTGTTCTGCTTTAGGGAAAGCATGACTCATTTGCACATGGTTGCGTCCAAACTGAGGTCGCAAAAGAACAACGGGTTGGAATGCTACCAGAGCGATTGGCAATGGTTAGACAAATTGCAAGCACTCCTCCCGTCACCTTTTGTGTATTTGATGTACTGCCCTAAGTGCCAAGGGTATGCCGCCAAGACGATGGGTGTAGTGCTCACTGTGCCATTGGGACCAAGCTACATCTGACTAAAGAGCCCAAATCACGGTGATACAGGTCACTGGTTGCTTGTGTTCCGGAACAGGAAGGTTCTGGTAGTTCGGGTTGGACTGTTTCTATTGGAACAGGGTCTAAACTGATTTGCATATGGAAGGGGTGCAACAAGGTGGCGTAGTGGGCAAAAGAATGATCGGTTGGAATCTTACCCAGTAGTTAGACAAATAGCAAGTATTCCTCCCATCACCTTTTGTGCGTTCGATGGAGGCAGCCAGAATAGTTGATGGAGGGCAAGAATTCTTGGTTCTAAGTTTTGGAAATTAATACTTTTAAAACAATACAACAAAAGTGTATTTCATAAAAACAAAATGTAAAGGTTGAAGACAACATTCAGAGGTACAGAATTAATTGTCCCCAATGCAGGTGCATAGAAGTGCGGCAGTGCCTGGAACGAGCACAGGGCTGTAGGTCCCAGACTATGCACATAGCATCTCGCTTACCAATGCCAGGGATGATGCGGAAGAGGTCATTCACTTTCTTATCCACAGCCGTGGTAATGATTTTCACCTGTGGGAAGGCATAGGCCACAGAGTGCACACCCATCTCTGCCATGAGCAGGGACAACAGAAAGATCTTATCTTCAGGAACATCATGATCCTACAGAATAAAGCAGAGGAACTGATTTGGAAGACTAACACACAGATATCACAACACTGCACTATCTATGATTGCAGGAATTCTACACAATCATGCTCCACTTTCTGATGTACCTCGGACCGGATTTTCCTGAATGAATCTATGCTCTTTAAATGTGCATTATGTAGCTCTCAAATGATTCTCAATGTTAGAAGAAAAATATAAGCAGTAGCCTGCTCTGACCCACTGGAGAGTTTATTTAGTTTGAGCAAACCTCAAACCTATTTTTCCCAGAATGCCCTTAGCATGAGTCTTTTATAGGTTCCGGTAATTCCGATCATGGTCAAGGGCCCTCAGCAGAAGTCTAATTGTATCTCCCCATTCTAGAATCCTCATGGTCCTAAGCCAAGTAGGTTATCTGCTTATGTACAAACCACCTGCACAAGTCTGTTACCCGGATCATGTTTCCTAACATGCTCTTGAGTCTTTAGCACAAGTCTATGAATTGTTTCCATTTGCTTAAACATACTGAGGATGCTTTGCATATGTCTATTGTCTGTGCCCATCCTTTTCAATACAGTCCTGTTTAGGACTCTTTGGCACGTGTCTTATCTGGTGCTACTTTTTCCAGAATATTTACAACGAGACGCACCTTTGTTACCTGAATGTATACAGGGAGTGCAGAATTATTAGGCAAGTTGTATTTTTGAGGATTAATTTTATTATTGAACAACAACCATGTTCTCAATGAACCCAAAAAACTCATTAATATCAAAGCTGAATATTTTTGGAAGTAGTTTTTAGTTTGTTTTTAGTTTTAGCTATGTTAGGGGGATATCTGTGTGTGCAGGTGACTATTACTGTGCATAATTATTAGGCAACTTAACAAAAAACAAATATATACCCATTTCAATTATTTATTATTACCAGTGAAACCAATATAACATCTCAACATTCACAAATATACATGTCTGACATTCAAAAACAAAACAAAAACAAATCAGTGACCAATATAGCCACCTTTCTTTGCAAGGACACTCAAAAGCCTGCCATCCATGGATTCTGTCAGTGTTTTGATCTGTTCACCATCAACATTGCGTGCAGCAGCAACCACAGCCTCCCAGACACTGTTCAGAGAGGTGTACTGTTTTCCCTCCTTGTAAATCTCACATTTGATGATGGACCACAGGTTCTCAATGGGGTTCAGATCAGGTGAACAAGGAGGCCATGTCATTAGATTTCCTTCTTTTATACCCTTTCTTGCCAGCCACGCTGTGGAGTACTTGGACGCGTGTGATGGAGCATTGTCCTGCATGAAAATCATGTTTTTCTTGAAGGATGCAGACTTCTTCCTGTACCACTGCTTGAAGAAGGTGTCTACCAGGAACTGGCAGTAGGACTGGGAGTTGAGCTTGACTCCATCCTCAACCCGAAAAGGCCCCACAAGCTCATCTTTGATGATACCAGCCCAAACCAGTACTCCACCTCCACCTTGCTGGCGTCTGAGTCGGACTGGAGCTCTCTGCCCTTTACCAATCCAGCCACAGGCCCATCCATCTGGCCCATCAAGACTCACTCTCATTTCATCAGTCCATAAAACCTTAGAAAATCAGTCTTGAGATATTTCTTGGCCCAGTCTTGACGTTTCAGCTTGTGTGTCTTGTTCAGTGGTGGTCGTCTTTCAGCCTTTCTTACCTTGGCCATGTCTCTGAGTATTGCACACCTTGTGCTTTTGGGCACTCCAGTGATGTTGCAGCTCTGAAATATGGCCAAACTGGTGGCAAGTGGCATCGTGGCAGCTGCACGCTTGACTTTTCTCAGTTCATGGGCAGTTATTTTGCGCCTTGGTTTTTCCACACGCTTCTTGCGACCCTGTTGACTATTTTGAATGAAACGCTTGATTGTTCGATGATCACGCTTCAGAAGCTTTGCAATTTTAAGAGTGCTGCATCCCTCTGCAAGATATCTCACTATTTTTGACTTTTCTGAGCCTGTCAAGTCCTTCTTTTGACCCATTTTGCCAAAGGAAAGGAAGTTGCCTAATAATTATGCACACCTGATATAGGGTGGTGATGTCATTAGACCACACCCCTTCTCATTACAGAGATGCACATCACCTAATATGCTTAATTGGTAGTAGGCTTTCGAGCCTATACAGCTTGGAGTAAGACAACATGCATAAAGAGGATGATGTGGTCAAAATACTCATTTGCCTAATAATTCTGCACTCCCTGTACTTACCAGGAGGTTCATACAAAAACCATTACCACATATCTGTTGTCTCTTTACGGCCTTCCTAGCATACACTTGGCTGCAACTTTTCAGCGCCTGAGTCTGTAAGCTTCTTTACTGCTTCTCTGATTCTCAGCATGTTTATGTCTTCTGAGCACAGGTCTTACTATCCCTTTCTAACCTTCTTAGGGGGTTATGGCCAAGACTGCTCATCCTTTGTAACATCATCATCCTATCTCAGCACCTGTACCTTATCTGCTTCTATCTTTAACAACAGGCCCATGATTTCAGAGTAAATATCTATTTGTTTTTATTCTTTGCAGCATGCACACGTGGAAGCATTTCAGTACTAGCATGTTGCATGTTTCCATTTTTCTTGGCATGCTCATGGCTGTCGCTCCTCAGCATTGTAATCCACTTCATTCCAGACAGGATGTTCATGTCTGGTCAATACAAACAACTTACATGCCTCAGTCCTTCCTAGCATGCTTGTAGACAAAGGAACCTAGCAGGGTTTGTCTTACCAATACCCAAGACCCTTTCAGTCTCAGTCTCTGCTACTGTAATCTATTCTTCCCAGAATGCAACTGCTCCTGAGAACAAATGTATTATCTGTATTCATCCTGGCAATCATGTTCACAACCGCTGTTCAAGACAAGTCCATTTTCCCCTTTCCGCAAGCTCATGGCCACTGTACATGTCTAATGCTATATTTCTATACTTACCAGCAGGACCCTGACTGCCATCATGGCTGCCGCACCAGTGGACACTGTGCAGTCCATAAGAATGACATGATCCTCACTTATGTCCTTGGGCAGTCTCAAATAGTGCAGCTGAAGGGAGACATAAAAAAGCAAGAAGGTTGGTGAGAGGGAATTTGTACAGGGGAGGCAAAGAAAAAGGGTAAGGAATGAGAAAGAAGAACAAACACATAGAAATAGACCAACAGGAAACAAGAGTGTGAAATGTGCAGGACGAAGGAGAGCTAGGTAAGCCAAGGGTAGTCAAATGGACAGGGACAGTGGGATTGAAAGCAAACAAAATGGTCGATGTAGGAAAGGACAAGGGAAAACTGAGGAAAAAAGAGCAAGCAAGAAATGTGCTGAAATACTAAGGTTTTATACACTCTGAAACCTACGGTAGCAAATGCTCAAACATTTTATTGAGATACCAACAGCTTGAACCACATTAAGTCTAATAAGTAGTGTAATAAACTTTCCATACAGAGTTGAAGAAGTCATGCAAAAGAGATGGGAATTATTAAAGGGCTCCTCTTTGCTTGAAAACGTACACAAAAGAGCACTGAATACCACTACATTTATTAAAAGGGGAACGGGGTTAGTGACCCAAGGAACCAACGTATACGTGGCATTCAGGTCCAAATGCAGTATTAATCTTTATTATTTTCCATTGGTAAGATCCACAACTGTTCTTTATTACAGACTGCTTTAGACACCATAGACATTCCAGCACATAACACACATGCTGGGATCTGCCGGGTTATTATAGGACAAACAAGAAACTCTTGTGGCTGAGAGGGTCCAGGAACAGAAAAAAAGATGATGATGCAAACAACTCTGTTTTCCCTTACAATGCTAATATGAGACATTTATCTCACCTCAGTTTGGTGAGCATCTAGCATATGTCTAAAACTCACTCCTATTCTTGCTGGAGGGTTTCAGTAGCTCACGTACTTGTCTCTACTGAGTGGAAAAAGCCTACTTGTTTTTCAGAATGCCGAATGCCACCTTGCAACACTCTGGTGTATTGGCACATGACTTTTACCTTTGGCCATGTACTTGTGGTATTTGTTAGCACCTTCATCCCTGGTGGAAATTTATCAGTGTACCACTCTGACAATATCATGACATAGGGTACCCCTAATGTGACATAAATACGGGTTGCAGACTCATCACTGATCCTTGCAGAACCCTTCACGAATTTACAAGTGATATGGTTAGTGGTATCAATCCGAAATCCAGTAAGATGCCTAGATCTTCTGATGTGTGTCTACTAAGAACTTTAGCTTGAAACTACAACTACTGTACAAGAATCCCCACTGCCTCCCCTCCTTATTAAATCATAGCGATTTCAAAAGGGTAGAGGGTGCCTTAGAGTGGATAGAGGCTCCAAGCATTTTGTGCAGGTGCTGGGCACTGAATTGAGTACTTACGTACTCTGAAATAAGCATCAACTAATGCCTGGTAACCTACTCTCTAGACCAGTGGTTCTTAACCTGTGGTCTGAGGACCCCTGGGAGTCCGCAAAGCCTACCCAGGGTGCCTACGACTGCTTGGATAATTAAATAAAATGAATATGTTAGTAAAGTGTATATAACTGGATTCGTGGGAGCAGAGTAAATGCTTCAAAAAGAATATCGTATGGATGATGAGTGACCTCAATTAAATTTAGCAATGCTCCGTCCTTCCCAATAAAAAAATATTTATTTTTATTTGTTTGTGAATTAAAGTGTGCCATCATCTGTGAATATGTTTGATGAATACTTGTTTCAGTATTTTTTGTTTTGCGGTTCAGATCAATGAAACATTTAGGCAGCTGTCCCCACATTCAGTGGGAGTCCCCTGATTCCAGTAATGATTAAGTGGGGGTCCACAGAAGTCAAAATGTTCAAAAACACTGCTTTACACCAAGCAAGAATCTGGTTACTAGTCAAATGTACTTTCCTTGAATTCTTTTACTCCGTTCTGCTTAATTATTATTATTCATAAAAAAAAAAATAGGAGTTAAAAGAGGGCTCCAGGAGGTAAGGGAGGGCTTCACTGTGAATAACATTATATACAGTATCAGAACAAACGGAGAACAAATAAAATATTTACAATGGTTCACAATTTTGGTAAAAGCAAGCTGTACATTTAAATCGATTGTGATACCGTCTTGCTGTCTCAGTGGAGCTAGTTGTGCTCATCAATTGATGTTATCAGAGGAAGTGTTGTTGGAACAACACACTTTTCAGTTCTTACGTGAAATTTTCATAGGATGTGACTGTTTTAATGTCTGGTGAAATTAAATTCCATACTTTTGATGCACTTATGGAGAAAGATTTTTGCAGAGGGTTTTCTTTATGGACCAGCGGAGTAATCAACCGGAGCTAGATCGCACTGTGAAATGAGTGCTGACTGCCTAAAATGGACAGTTTTTGCACAAGGTATTTCAGAGATCTAGAGTGTGGTGCTTTGGGGCGAGAGAAGCTAATTTGAAGAAACTAAACACTTTCATAGGGAGATATCTGAGAAAAATGAGCCATACTTTTGCAACATCTCAGCTACTGGAGCAGGGATGGGGCAATCCGGACAAATTTCATTTTTTCTTATGGTTTAGTTTAGGATCTTAGGGCCATATGTACGAAAGCTATTTCCCATAGACACAGAATGGGTAAAATCCTTTCGTACATCTGGCCCTTAGTGCGCTATCCACATATGAATGTCTATCAGTGACAGTGTCAGGTGGAGAGGATATTGTCATGTAAAGCTGTGTGTCATCTGCATAGAAATCATATGAAAAGTTGGATTTTCTAGGTGGTTAGCAAGAGGTTCCACATACACGATGAGTAACGTGGAAGAGGGGGTCTTTGTGGAATCTTTGATCTAGACGAATAGCATTGGAGAAGGTGTTTTCCACTTTGACACACTTTTACCTCTATTTTGCAGGTAGGAGGTAAACCAAGTCAGCACCATTCCAGGAGTAATTTTAGGAGGGTAGAGTGGTTGACTGTGCCAAATGCTGCTCACAGGCCCAAAATGATTAGGAGGCAGGAATCAATTTTTCCTAGGTTGTGTCATGGATCATGAACTATTTGAAACAATACACATTGGGCTGCGGTCTGACCGGAAGTAAGATTTTTAGTTAAATAATAGGTCGCAGTCCATTTAGTATTCTAGAACTTTTGCTTAAAAACGTAGGTTCAACAGGGTCGGAAGTTGTTCAGTTCCTTGTGAGTACAATAGGCTTTTTCAGCAGTGGTGTGACTTGGCCTGCTTTGAAGAAATGTGTAACTTTGCTGTGTGCCAGTGAAGTACTAATATTGTCCCGTAAGGTGTGTTGCCCTTGAGGAGTGTGGAATTTACAGGTTCAGGGAAGTGAGACGGTGGTCTCGTTTTTGCTATGATTTTTAGTATTTCAGTTGGTTGATGTTTATGTGAAAAAGACGAGGTAATGATTTCTGAACTTGTTTGAAGTTTGCATGGTCTATTGGTAAACGTAATTGTTTAATTTTCTTCACCGTTTCCTCAAAATGCTCGCAATTGTTTCACAGCTTTGTTTCCGGTTGTGGATGATCGTCTTTGTGTGTGGATGTGTGATGCTGTTTCGTATTTCAAACTGTTTTTGGATTTTTTTTGTCTTCATTAAATCTTTTCTGAAATATATTGCTTTGGCGCCCCCCTTTTTTTTTTTAATCTTTTCCTCCCATTACCTAGCTTAATCAAATTACCAAAAATGGTATGATTATGCTTATTTGAAGAAGCACTTTTGTATTTCATTGCAGCCTTTATGTTTACTTCATGGTAAGTATTGTGTGCTGCTCGCATTCAGTTCATGTTTGCTCCCTCCCATAAATGTAAACTCACTTATGAGAAGGCTTATGCCTTTTAGTCACGTCCATGCACCAGAAATGTTTTTTCTGTGCTATTGGTAGTTCTTTCTTAATAATGCTGCACCTAAACATATATCCTCGGGATTCCGGTAGCCACAAAACGCAGATTTAGACAGTAGTCTAACTCGGGGATTTCCAGATCATAGTATGAGACTATACTATATAAAAAGGCTACATTTATGAAACTGACTGAAGTTAACACAAAGAAAAATAAAATTCATGAAATGATTACCACATCTGGCAGACAACCAATCTGCACACTAGTGCATACTGAAGAAGCAACACCGTTTTCAATTAAGCGAATGGACAATGGATGAATAGGTATACCAGTAGTCAGATCTTGGAACGCCCTTGTCCTCCAGTGCAGGAGGACACTTGACCATTTGCTCTGGGAGTGCCCTGTGGATGGTTCCAGGAGAAAGCAAATACTTTGATAATTGCCCATTAGCAACAAAAAGCATGCAAAAATATCAAAACGAATTCTGTACTGTGATACAACGACAAAGGGACTGAAAATACTGGTCTGGGGCGCATGGCCAACCAACATGGCCGAGTAGAGCTGGACTACGCGAGCTCCGCACATTCGGCAGATGTGGCATGGCACTGGACTCGTGATGCGGAAGGGGTGTCCAAATGCCCCACGAATTGCACCTTTTAGCCACAACAACGTCCGCACCGGCCCAGCCTGCCAGGGCAGGAGGAGAGAGCAACATGCTGCCGGTGAGTGCGATGGGACGCACATGAGGATTCGGACTCCCTATCTCCCCACTCACCTCTGCGTTAACGGGACAGCACTGCACCCCGGGGTCTGAATGGGAAATATGTAACTCCCCCAGGACCGGAGTCGGGCAGGCCTGCCTGGCTATAAAATAGCGGCAGCGAGGGACATTTCCCTAGATACTGGGAGAGTAACAGCACAGCCTACTTTGAATAACCCTCTCACTTGGGCCTCTGCCTCCCATAGCCCTCACCAACTGACTTGGTCCTCTGCACATTTCACAACAAGGCAAGTGCAGTCCTCCAGCAACGCCTGGCCTGTCTTACAAAGACCATAGCACCTGCAGCACTGGAGAGGGACCCCCAAATGGAAAAGGACATTACACTGGAGGCAATATCCCAACACCAGATGCTCATAGTGGAGCTCCTGGGCCGAACTAACCACTGGACAACCATGCAGAGGCGATACTCCCCTGCGTCCTGACCCGAAGGCCCCGAGCCACGAAGCAGGAGACCCCTGCCAATATGAGGCTTCAAAGGTGCATACTGGTCTAACTTCTGACTGAATTCTATGTCAGGACCGGAGGCTCTGATTATGCTTCTCTTTCTATGCTTTTAATTTTCAGCAGCCAATAAAATAACAAAACAAAACTTTTGAACAGGACTTGGTCTACGCCCTTGATGCTGGTGTGCGGCACACTGTCAACGTGGCCTTGGCCCAGGCTATTTAACCCATTAAGCAGCACTTATTGGGATTTGCTAAGCAGCAGGGCTGGGCTCAGGTTCCGGAGCGAACCCTCACCAGGCTGACTTTGAACAACTCGTTCAAGCCTTGAATAAAGAGCATGGTTACTCATCCTCGCAGTCCCTCCGCCCTGGAGATGAGAGTAAAGGTGATTCGGACTCTTCTTCCTCTAACAGTCCAGATAGGGACTCTGATTCTCCTCCGCAGAAGCGCAAAGCCAAATCCCGTCATGCTACAGAGTTGGAGCAGCCTTTGAAGGTGCTCACTTTTGAGCTGGAGGACATCGTTCATCCTAGGTCTTCCTCGTGGACACATCCTTCCGAAGTGGTGGAGTATGTTCAGGCACATATTCGCCAGTGCTTTGACAAGGATGTCCTTTCCCGGTTGAGATCGGAATGTACGAGGCCAGATTTTCCTTCTAAGGTTATGGAAACTCCAGAGATAGACCCCACTCTGGTAACATATCTTAAAAAGATCTCTAAGGACCCGAAGAAGGGTATTGATTGCGCCAGGCGAGGTTGTCAGGACAAGCTCCTCCTCGTTACATGTCCCCTCACCAAAATCTTGGAGTTAGGTTTCCAGGCTAAGGCATCGGGTTCCAGGATTCCAGTTAATCCAGAAGTACTGGTTGGTTGGGCTCAGAGGGCCTTATGTTTTTTAGGAAACGCTAACTGTGCCATTTCCAGTGAGCGGCGTCACTCCATTTTACTTAAGAGGGATCCCAAACTGACTGACCTGGCCTCCTCTGAGTCAGGACCCTTGGCGCAGGGTCTGCTTTTTGGATCTCCCTTCCTCAAAGAACTTTCAAAGTTCCTGTCCACTTTTGCTAATCTTGACAAGGCCCAAGGATTTATAAGGAAGGTTCTACAACCACTTTTTTCCAGGACCGGACGCTACAGAGGGCGAGCCTTCGGCCGTAACTTTTATCAAGGCCACCAGTGAGGTTCCTTCCAACAGCCCAGGGGAGGTTATTAGGATTCCGCCTCCACCTTCTATCCCCCCAGGTCTCGTGGGAGTCGAAATTGATTCTGAAAAGGAAGATCTAAAGGATCCTACTCCACCTATCAGGAGCCCAGTACTACAGGTGAGAATTTTTTCATGTTCAGAGGTAATTCTGGGAGGCAGGACAGCTTTGTTTGTTCACAATTGGCACAAGATCACGCAGGACCCCTGGGTCTTGGCGACAGTTCAGGGTTTCAAGCTGGAATTTTACAGCTCTCCTGTTCAAGGGACCCCGTCCCCAGAAATATTTTTTTCCCTACAAGATCGGGAGTTTATCTCTCTGGAAGTCTCAATGCTTCTGTCCACGGGGGCCATAGTGGCTCTTCTCCCCATCCTTCCTGTTTCCTCAGTCCGATATTTCTGGTAGAAAAGAAAGGCGGCGGTTTTTGTCTGGTCTTAAATCTAAAAGATTTCAATAGCTGGATAGTTTATCGTCACTTCAAGTTGGAGGGCATTCATTTGTTAAGCGATATCCTAAGAGAAAAAGAATGTTCCGCATAGATTTAAAGAATGCTTATTTGACCATTCCTATGTTTCCCCCTCATTGAAGACTCCTGCAGTTCCTTTGGCAGGGACCTTGTTACGAATACAACGTCTTTCCTTTTGGTCTGTCGTCAGCCCCTTGGGCCTTCACAAAAGTGATGCGCCCGGTGGCGGAATTTCTTCTGGCCAAAGGGGTTCGTCTGATCATTTATCTCAACGACATTATCCTCATGGCTCAGTGTCCTCTCCTTCTGACGACCCAGTTAGAGTGGGCGGTCTCCCTCCTTCAGGATTTGGGCTTCATCCTCAACAGTCAGAAGTCCATCCTGGTTCCCTCTCAGAGGATAGAGTTTCTGGGCTTTCAGGTAGACTCTGTTCTAGCTCAGTTGATCCTTCCTCCTTCCAAGGTCCGGAACAAAAAGAAGGAATTGAGGAAATTATTGTCCAAACAGATGGTATCTTTGAGGTGCCTTGCACGGATGGTGGGTCTCCTTTCCTCGTCCATCCAGGTTATTTTCCCGGGTCCTCTTCATTATCGGGCCCTCCAACGTCTGAAGATTTCTCATCTTCAGAGGGGCCTCAGCTATGCGGCCCTAGTTCCCCTCTCCCTCGAAGCCAGGACCGAGATCCGTTGGTGGCTCAATCACCTGGAGGCCTGGAATGGCAGAGCGATCTTTGGCTTGTCACCGGAGATCGTGATCTAATCCGATGCCAGCTGCTGCACCCTGCAGCTCGGTTCGGAGTTGGACCTACATATCAATTGTTTGGAACTCTTGGTGGGTTCTTTTGCGATTCGCAGTCACTCTCCGGAAACGTCGAACTGTTGCATTCTTCTCCGGATGGACAACATTTCGGCAATCCAATATGTCAACAAGCTGGGGGGGACCAGGTCTTGCCTTCTGGCGGAGATTGCCAAGGATTTTTGGCACTTCTACCTTCAGCATCGGATTTCAGTAATTGTGGAGTACATGCCGGGTCAGAGCAATACTGTGGCCGATTGGCATTCTCGTTACCTTCAGGACTTCAGCGATCGGAGACTTCACCCAAGAATATTTCATTCTCTCCAACATCTGTGGGGCCTGTTTGCGATAGATCTTTTTGCGTCTTGCCTTAACCGCCAATTGGATCGGTTTTTCAGTTGGCGTCTGGATCCGGAGGCTCTAGCAACAGATGCATTTCTGCAGACCTGATCCCAATTTCTGGGATATGCGTTCCCTCCATGCATGATGATTTCCAGAGTTCTGACTCAAGTTCGTTGTCAGAGAGCATACTCCTGTGACTCGCCTTTGCAGGGCTCAAGTGTGATTCCCTCTGGTTCTGGAGATGGCCTGTGCCTTACCAGTTATTCTTCCACATCGTTGGAACCTATTATTAGACACGTCAGGTCTTCCTCATCCTCTGGTGCAATCGCACTCCCTGACTCTGGTGGCATGGAGAATTTCAGGAACCGCTGGTCTCTCCCAGGCCTTTCGCAAAAATATCAGAATTTCATTGCAAAGTCCTGGGCTCCTAGCACACACAAGCGTTACTCTTCCGCTTGGAAACACTGGCGTGCTTGGTGCTGTGAACGGAGTGTTGATCCATTCTCAGCCGATTGTTCTCTGATACTCAATTTTTTATCTCAGTTGGCTGCTTCAGGTATGGCTTATAGATCAGTTAACAATTATAGGTCAGCCATTTCCGCAGGCCATTTTCCTATAGAGGGGAAGCCTATTGGCGAACTGCCGATTGTGTGTAAGATTCTTTGAGGGATTCGTTTTTCTAATCCCCCTCAATCTCATTATTCTTTCCTTTGGGATGTTAACATTGTATTGAGTTTTTTTTTTACTTCAGCCTGCCAACAAGTACCTGTCCAGGAAGCAGTTGTCTGCTAAACTTACTATGTTGTTGTGTTTAGTGTCCTGCAAATGTGTTTCTGATGTCAGGGCTTTGGACCTGTCGGGCAGAGTTTTTTCTCCTGAGGGGGTTTCCTTTAATATATCTCGTCGTACAAAATGTAATACTAAGTCTGTTTTTTATCCTAGGTTTCCTGTTTTCTAAATTGTATGTCGTGCAATGTCTGAAGACCTATGAGGTAAGTACTGTTGAGTTTCGCTCAGATATGGGTGGCCAATTATTAATTTCTTTACTAAAGCCATTTCGTCCAGTATCTTCAGCCACTTTGGCTAGATGGATGCGATGGCTTATGAGTGAGGTGGGCATTGGTATTTCTCAGTTTGGCGTCCACTCAACAAGAGGTGCCATGGCCTCAAGGCGTTCTCTTTGGGCTCTCGCCTTGAGGACATTTTAAAGGCAGCTGACTGGTCTTCTGATTCTACCTTTAAAAAGCCTTTTATCACAAGTCTATCCTAGATAATGCTACTGTTGTTCTAGACCAGCTTTGAACTAGCATAATCAGAGCCTCCGGTCCTGACATAGAATAAAACAAATTCTACCTATCACGTCAAGAATTTTCAATTCTATTAAGGACACTGAGGCGAGGATTATCCCTCCCTGGAAAAAATGGGTTTTATATTTATCAGGCATGTTATTGAAATGTCTCATTTTCATGCTGTATTTCCTTTTTTCTTACCCATCCCTTTCATATAAAATATAGTATCAATGGCTATTGTCCAGTGTTTATGGCTTGATTTATTTGTTTGCTTTCAGGCAATGATGAGAAGTGATTCCTGATTCCTTGGATTTTGGTGTTTCCTTATCATCGGAGTTCTCCGCGTTGGAGCTGTTTGCTGGTCCTTTCTTCGTTGGAGCTTTCGATGGAACATTGGGCCTGTGTGGTTTGCAGTTTTTCTTCTGTTGTGGACTGTTTTGGGACTTTTACTGTTTGAACTCTTGCAAAGAGGAGGAGTTCCGTTTATTAAGGGCTTTTATAGGGCTTGGCTCTATGGTTGTCATATGATATGGTGTCGCAGGATGTGACGTTTTGTTTTCTTATTGGCTGTTGAAAATTAAAAGCATAGAAAGAGAAGCATAATCCTTGCCTTCGTGTCCTTAATAGAATTGAAAATTCTTGACGTGAAAGCTAGACATTTTTTTACTCTCAGTAGTGAGTTGCAAACTCCCTGGCACCCCACTCAATCACCACACTACGGTAACTTTGAAGGAAGTCGGGGGTGTGGCCAAAATGGTGACACAGTTAGTTGCACAACCCCGAGCTCCGCGGCACCTAGCTCCAAAATGCTGAAGCCTGGCAGGAGCAGCATGCTCCTAGCTGCTTGAGGGAAGGAGCAGAGTCTCCCACACTTCACGCGGCTGCAGCCCAGGGGTTGCTCCCGCTTTCCAAGGATCAGATTGTGGCCTTGGGGGGGCCCGGCCTCAAGAAGACGAGAGGAGAGTAGAGCTCAGCCGGGCTGCGCCGAAATCGGACAGCTGGCACAGAGATGCTAGGAACGGCGGCCCCATGAGACTAATCTGTGGGCTGCTGGTAAGTGACCGCCCACACTGCAAGGCGCCCAAAATGATACCCCTACTGCTTCCCTGCTCCTCGCTGCTGGTGACGCCGGCAGGGTGCATGGCCTTATCGGAGCCTGACAGGGAGTGGCTGAAGAGGCCCACGCAAGGCAGAGAATGCATGGAGCTGGGCCACGGTGGTGCAGTGCCACAGATGGGTGGCCGCTGGTGCAGGGCAGCACTGAGCCCAGTGTATCCTATTGCTCCCCCTGCACCATGTGGCAACTACTGAGAGCCAGGGCCTGATGAGGAAAGACTGGAAAAGCACACATGAGGCGGGGAAGCAAAGAGTTGGTCTGCAGTGGAGCCGCGTGTGGGCAGTTTCCCAGGAGCAGAGGGACCCGACAGCGGACTACAGGTGAGAGGCACTCGTGCCGCCGCACCACGACATTGTTACCTGCACTTGGGGGACGCGACTGCCCGACAGGGAATGGGAAGCGGTAACACCTGGCTGGCACAGACGCTCCTCTGCATCCAACAGAGCACTCCTGCCGGCGACGACCCTAACAGGCGACTACACTCCACTACACTGGCACGCCTCTCTCCCCGGAGGGGGGTAAACCCTAGAAGTCTGAAGTAGGCACATTCGGTGGCGGCGAACCCACACTTACTCAACGTCCATCACCTGGCTGAGAGAGCAAATGTCCTGTGGACACCACACAGAGGGGAAGACTTGATTGCCTCACCCTCACAGAAGACACAGCCCGCAGTTACTTCAATAAACCCTTATTGAACTATATTCTTCCTCTGTTTGTCCTTGCCTGTGTGAGACTAATGTAACTTAGAGACAGAGACGAGATCTGATCGACCACGATTTCCCTGAGTAGTCTTTCTTGTCATGCACCTGGTTGCCACAATCATCCCTTCTCTTGTGTGCAGATGAGGCGCTGCTAGTTAGCCTGAAAACCCGGATTAGGCCGACAGGCGTCACATGGTGTGGAATTGTGCCAAGTACCCGACAATCTATGTGATTCTGCTGCCCAAATCCAGTAGCCTCATTAGGATAATGAGAACTTACTCGACAGGTGGGTCACCTGGACTTGGACATCGGGTGGACAGGGCTTGCGGATCCAGAGCGGTTCTAGAGTTCTTTTTGGTGATTTCTTCTGGACAGGGCTGCTGTCCCCTGGATTTCTTGGTCCTCTGCTGGGCAGGCAGGCCTCAGTGGGTTTGTAGAGATCGCTGGTCCTGCAGGATGTGTCACTTTCTTGGAGCAGGGGTCTTAAGCTGCAGACAGGCTGGTCGGGCTGTGGCCAAGCCAGTTGTCGTCTTGAGTCTTCTCTGCTGGGGTCAGTTTAGCAGTCCTTCTTTCTTCTGAGGTCACCAGGAATCTGGTGAGTAAGGTTCAGTGGTGCCCTTAAGTACTAGATTTAGTGGCATTACAAGGGTCAGAGGGCAGTAGCCAATGGCTACTGTCCCTGAGCATGGCTACACCCTTCCTTGTGCCCACTCCCTTTGGGGAGGGGGGCACATTCCTAACCCTATTGGTCCCTGTCCTCCAAAACAAGATGGAGGATTCTGTAAGGAGGGAGTCACTTTATCTCCTTAGGGGTGGTCCAGCTGAAGTGGTCACTCCTTATTTTTCCACGGGACTTGCCGCCAAAAGTGGAGCTAGGCCAGGGGGTGGGCATCTCCACTGGCTGGAGTGCCCTGGGGCACTTTAACAGGAGGCGTGAGCAAGTGTTACAGTTCCTGCAGGGGAAAGGTGTGAAGCACCTCTACCCAGGGCAGTCTTTGTTCCTGACCCCAAAGAGCACAAAGCCTCCTGCCGACAAAAACAACATGATGCGGTGATCAAAACCACCGCTGGGCAAAGCGGACTGGAGGCCGCCCCTCTCTTGTAACAAGATGACTGGAAACGCTTGTTGCACGTCGCCCAAATACACCAGCGGTATTACCACCACAACAGACTCAATTTTGTTTTGGTTCTCTTCAGTGGCAAATCAGTGTCGTTGGCCGGAAGCCCGTTGACGTACTAACCCAGGATGAGGTGTCTGCAGATTGTTACTTATTTGACCTCTTTAATTAAAAATATTTGCTTGTTTGTTGTTTATATCATGGCACGCGCAGTGCTGCTGGGGCGGGGATGGAAACGGGGGTACGGGAAGGAGGACCTGAAATATCCGACACCAACACCTACCAACATACATGGCTACGCCAGGTACAGGACTGGGGACGCACTATGCGCTGCTGACATGGAACGTGAGAGGACTGGCCAGCTATGTGAAACAGTACTGGGTGTACCAATATCTGCATGGGTGGCATATACATGTGGCAGTCCTACAGGAGACACACATGACCACAATGGACATTGACAACATGCCCGGACGATGGAGGGGCACACTGGTGGGCACAAACTACTCTAAGTATGCAAGGAGTGCACTTATATAGATAGCCCTGGGGATCCCGATGGAGGTGACACACACTAAACTGGGCACTGAGGGGAGATACACAATACTGGAGGGGGGTCTTAGACGTACTCCCTATCGCTTTTATATCTCTATACGTCCACCAACACCAACCAAGCCAATTATTTACACTCCCTAACACCGGCCCTCCTCCACAATGCAAGGACTCCTCGTTTTTGGGGCGGGATTAGAATTGTGTGCCCGACTTGGCCACAGACCGGTCCCACCCACCAATGCCGGGAGCACAGGCGGGTGCCATCTCCCAACACCTCATGCGCTGGGCTGCACACACACACACACACACTGGTCACAGACGCATGGCGCAACCTGCACCTCCTTACCAGAGAATGTTACCATTATTCAGGACTACACGACCTGCACACCAGGATAGATATAGCGTACTGCAACCCAGAGGCGGCAGCAATGGTCCAATGTGCTGAATACTTGGGGCACACCGCGTCCGACCATTGCCCACTGTTGCTTCAGTTAGCATGCAATGGACGTCCTAATATACCTACCTAGCGCCTCCTTGCAGAGGCCTTACAGGATGAACACTTTAGGGGCTTCTTATTGTCACACTTCACTGCTTATTTTACTGACAACAAAGGCACTGCATCGAACCCAGGCATGGAACGGGATGCCTTCAAAGTGGTCCTTCAGGAACATGTGATGAAAACGCTATATGGCACTAAAATAACTCTGCAGTGTGCCCCAGATGCCTTGGAAACATGTATGTGCGCCTACGAGCAACAGTTACCAACGGAACAAAAGGCAGTTGGCCCATTGGCACACCTACACTTCGAACACAAGGAAACAACAGACAAACTGTGTAAGTTAGACTATAGAGAATACTTGGCTAGGAAGCACTCAGAAGGTGATAAGGCAGGTAGACTGCTGCCCTGGCTGCTCCGCTACAAGACACCTAGAGTCTCTATAACAGCTGTCAGGGATGCCACGGACCAAATATCTCAGGATGCAATTAACGCAGCCTTCCGAGCCTATTATGCTGAACTTTACTCGGTTTCACACCCGGCACAAGAGACAGATATCAACACATTCCTAGGTAACATACCCCTGCCCCGCCTACAGAAGGCCCAACAAGAGGCCCTTGAGAACCCCCGTCCATCACAGAGATTGCTGATGCCAAGAGGCAAGATACCAGTGACAGAAGGATGGCCAGTAGACTTCTACGCTGCATTCCGACCCACACTGGCACCACAGCTACTGAAAGTAAATAACTTGGCGCTTATAGGGGGAATATTCCCAGCCTCATTACGAGAAGCCATACTGGCTATTCTCTCCAAGTCCTGCTGGGACCCAATGTTAATGGGATCATTGCGAAGCACGGATTATAAGATCCTGGGTAAAGTGTTGGCTACAGACTGATACCTATCGCCCAACAGATTGTACATCCGGACCAAAATGGGTTCATATCAGGCAGGAATACTTTTTTCAACTTACATCACCCATTTATGCTAATGGACTGGGTGCAATCCACTGGAGTTAGCCCGTGGGTTGCCTCACTAGATATCGAAAAAACGTTTTGAAACTCTTGGGTGGACCTATCTAATGGCCGTACTCAATAAGATAGGTATAGGACCAATATTTCCTAAATGGATAGCCTTCCTTTATAATTCGCCAACAGCACGACTGAAGACTGACAGTTATATCTGACCCATTCCACATAGAGCGCGGCCCCACATGGTGCTTCCCCCTGGCTCCAATCATCTTTGTATTGGCGATGGAGCCGTTAGCCTGCGCGCTCGCACCAGAATGGGGCTTCCAAGGCGATAACCGCTTGCACGTTGTCTCGCTTTATGGTGACGACGCACTGATGTATCTGAGGAATGATGACACAGTGATAACCCACCTCATGGACCTCCTGCAGTTGTTTGGGAGAGTGTCAGGCCTAAAGGTAAACTGGGCCAAATCATAACTGTTCCCTCTGACAACGGTGCCGGACTTACAATGACTGGCACTCCCACATACCCCATTACCGTGGACCCAAGACACACTTAAATATCTCGGGGTCAGGGTGTATCACACCATAAGGACCAGCTAGAAGGCAATATAGGCGGGGCCTTTGCAAGCACAAGGTCGTCTCTCCCATTCTGGACGTCCTAACTACTCTCCCCAATGGGTAGGATAGCTATGGCTAAGATGCTTACCCTACTACGATTGCTGTATTTCTTCTCCACACCGCTGATACTATTACCATCCAAAGTTGCTGAAGATATGCACTCACTCCTTCCTGCACTTCTATGTGGGAAGAGCCGGCGTAGAGTGGCATTGACCAAACTGCATGTATCACTAGAATGCGGTGTATTAGGTGTCCAAAATTACGTGTATTACACTGCAGCTGCTCAACTCCAATGGCCTACAATGGCAGAACTAGGAGGCGAACTGTTAGACCTTACAACCCTGCAGGTGCTTTCGTGGCTAATGGACCCTAAGAAAGAATTAATGCCACATGACTGTAACGCTCTATCAAGGGTGGTCAAAAAGACATGATGAACCCAAGACCTCCTTATCACTCCATTTCTTATTAACGCATGAAGGCAGCCTTAAGGCAGTCACCACCTGCATTCTGCAATGCATGTGTATCTTCCACTTCCTCTCCGGACCTACTAGGACACTGCCCTCTCTATGATACTGACGGACAAATAATGGCTACAATGCCAAGGCGCATCAAAACGTATTTCCACTAATGCCAGACTGAAGTATACTCAATTTAATTATCTGCACCACAGATACCTCACCCCACAAAGGTTAGCATGCATCTATTTGAGAACACACTCAACACATGTCCTCGCTGCCACAACAACATGGCTGACTTTGTTCACAAGGTCTGAGAATGCCCAACACTGATCCCATATTGGGAGGCTGTTAGGGAACTCATATACAAAACAAAAGGTTGTAATCGTAAGAAGAGACGGTCCTCATAGTTAACTGAGGGGTAAGCAATTGCACGACCGCGCACAAAGCCACAAACAGATTCATAGACCTTGCATTAGTTTTAGCAAAACGCAGAATCATGAGCTGGAAATCTGCCGCCACTCAACTGTCCGAATGTGGCTATTGGGCCTCCACTCCAGCATACTGGCCAAACAACAGCTAAGCCACAGCCCGGGATCAGGGAATCCTCAACAGACCTCACCAACGGACTGGCAGATGTACCTAGCAAAAAACTGAAGATAAATCAGACACTAGATCCCCGTAGCCACAAGAAGACAACCCCATATCAACTCGGCGAGCTGGATGGGGACAGACAGCGCTGACCCGCTCTCATTGGACACTTACCCACTTACCCTCCCTGCCACCCACCTTTACATCTACATATTCCTTGCATACACATTATTATGGAAAGCGTTGTGCCCTATACTGTTATGGTTTTGTTTTTTTGTCTTAAGTTGGTTAAGCAGTTAGATACACTATCGACTGGCACTCAGATGATACTATTTTATGGAGGCTCTCACATACATATCTGTCTCGCCAATGTTGCCTGCCATGAACACTTGTTAAGAGGCACCAATGAACAATCGCGTATGTCATTAAGTAGCCTATTCAGTTACATGATGCAGAAAGGACGAAGTAAATATTTGCTAAGTTGAAAAACCTAATAAAGAATTATTAAACAAAAAAAAAGTATTTGAAGTGAGCCATGTGTGGGGACAACTGTGACAGCAAGGACAACTGTGCCTCTATGGACACATGGTGGAATGTTCTTAACTGCTTTTCTCTATAACTTACCTGCCTAAATCCTTGGCCGCAACATATATGCCTATGAAAAAAGTCGCAACAGAACAGAATTTCAGCCGAAGGAGTCCAGAGATGTGCACCCTCCCACCCCAGGAGATGGCACCATGGCGCTGGCAAAGGAAGACCTCTTGACTTCACAACAGGACTTCAAGAAAGAGCTACGCAAGGAGCTAAAGGCAGACATGTCCAGCACCTTGGATGCTCATCGCTTGAAACTCACTACCAAGTTCTCAAACGTGCAGCAGGATATTGACACTGTAGGGGCACGTACCCTGGATCTGGAAACAAAATGCCAGTCCCTAAAGCAGCAAGTGGAACGATTGGAAAGCTCCTCTGTGTAACTCCAGGACCAACTAAAGATTATGCTCTTAAAATGTGAGGACTTAAAAAAAATGTTCTAGACAGGATAATATCAGTCTATGGAACCTGGAAGAAGGAATGAAGGGCCCAGACCTGTAAGGTTTAGTTGTAGGGATGTTCTCTGAGTTTTTAGGGAATTAACAAGCCAAAGTCAAGTTGGAATGCTTGCACTGTGGAGGTCCCTGGGATGTTCTTGCTAAGCTGCATTCCTTCAGAGTGAAAGAAGCAAGGAAAAAGGACTTTATATCCTGACATTGGGCAACATGTTCGTTTTTCTGAGACATAGCACCAGCCACCTTAGCTAGAAGAATCCAATTCTGACCAGTTACAGATAAACTGCGCCATGATCACATCACATACAGATGGACCTACCCCTTTAGCCTTGCATTTGAATACCAAAATAAATTCCATCGCTTCACGGCAGTGATGGCACCACTACAAAGCATACTGTCCGCAGTCGGCGGAGGTGCATAGAAACCCAAAGACAGATCCACTTCTGGTTCCGCTTCAGGAGCTGAGGAGGGACATTGGCTTACAGAAAGATGACTTAGGCGGCAAGGGGAACGCTGGACAAGGTCCGCCACCCAAATCACCCAAGCTGTGCTACTGTGAGACTCAGACTGCAATATCCTTTGGTTTGTATGGCCTGCTTTAAGGCTCACAGATCCTGTAAAGCCCTTTAGTGAGACAGTGCTTCTCTAGTTACTCATAACCTCTGACTGTTCCATTTGGGAATAAGTGTTCACCCTCTGTGACAGAGGTACCTTAGCTTTAAGTGTGCGATGTTTAATACTGTCATTATGCCTTGCATTAATAAGTACATTATGGGAATTCCAAAGCGGTATTTAACCTTTACGCCCATAATGATACAACCTTAAAGTACTTTTCAACAAAGTTCGGAAACTAGGGGTCTGATTAAGAACTCGGCAGACTGGTTGATACGTCTCAACAGTGACAGATATCCCATCTGGCAAAATCTAAATCCTACAGGATAGAAAAGGATTTAAATTTCGGCAGGTGGGATATACGTCACCGTTGTGATGGAGTAACCCGTCCACCAGGTTCTAAATCAGGCCCTAGGTTCCCAAAAGTTCTGGTGAGTGGAGTTTCTTTGTGTCTTGTGATGAGGGGCGGGGGCATGGGACTGGGGGACAAACACCCTTATCAGCTGTCCCGAGGGACTGATGGGGCAGTGGAGAGCAGAGACTTACATACGTACCCCCTAATTGAATACAACGACCACACATCGTCATGGTGTTAACACTGACTTGGAAAGTAAAGGGGTTAAATTTACCGGCTTAGAGTCATAAATTGTGGAACTACATCCTGGACAAGCGTCATTACATAGTAGCTTGGCAAGAGACCCACCTTAAAAGAAGCAACAATCACAGACTACATAATAAAGCATACACTCTGATAAACAAATCCTCAGCCCTTACCAAACACAAAAGGGTAGCTCTTCTCTTTTACGCATCCCTTAAATTACACCCTACTGGTTGTAGATCTGTTAAAGAGGGAAGAATGTTAATGGTGAAAGGGAATATAACAGGTCGAATGTGCACGCTAACTATGGTCTATGCCCCCAATATAAAACTACTTTTCTCCAATCATGCCTCACACTTCTGGGGGAGTTCGCTGAAGGGGAAATAATCCTGATGGGAGACTTCAACCTCATACGGCACCCAGATTTAGACAGCACCCACCCACACCAAAGCTCTAAAACAAACATACTGTTCCACAGACCTCATAGACTTGGAGATCCAGTCAACCAGAGGTTTGAGATTACACTTCCTCCTCCCATTTGTACTGCACATACTCATATATCAATATGTTCATGCAAGCCAATCCCTGAAACAATCTACACTCAGACATTCACTCCATAGCCCTCTCAGACCATGCCCCAGTAGCCTTGACTTTTAAATGGGCCCCTCCGACACCTAAATATCACAGGTGGTTCTTCCCCAATGTACTTCTACGAGATCGTCTCTTCCAAGACGAACTGGAAAAAAACATCAAAGACTTCTTCAGTGTGAATGACCCACGGGATACTGACTTACCCATTACATGGGATGCCTTTAAAGCTATTATCAGAGGGAAATGTATTTCCCTCATGGCTATCTTAACCGAGCAAAAACCCAGGATATGTGAGCACTGGAAGACGAACTATAACAAGCAGAAAAGTCTCACAAAGAAAATCAACAACACAAAGTTACCACATTAAGGGGAAGCTAAATGCCATATATACGAATAAGCTCCTCCACCTCAAACTCGGGACCTATTACCAGGGAAATACGGTGGGAGCACGCCTGGCTCGCCAACTGCAGGTTAAACACGAAAAGGAATAAACTAGTCACTTCAACCTAGAGGGAGGGAGGGAGAGTGGCAACGGTAGAAATAGACAAAAGCTGCAGCTTCCAAGGGGGAGGCAAACACATGATAACTTGAGAAGGGTGATCTACCAGGTTGAAAAGGCTATAAACATATTCAGGCAGTTTTACTGGCACTAGATGCTGAAAAGGCTTTTGACTGGGTGGATTTGCACATCCTTTTAACACACTCAGCAAGTTTTGTATGTGCGAGCAATTCATCAATATGGTCCAGGCTACCTATGTGCATCCACTTTTGCAAGTATTGGGCAATTGGGTGGGATCTGGCCTCTTTAAAATAGAACGGGGAACTCAGCAGGGATGCCCCTTTTGTCGCTCTTATTCACCCTTAGCATAGAGCCCCTTGAAGCCAAGGTGACAGAAGAAAGAGCGATCCAGGGCATACCCTTGGGATCTATCACCCCTGAAATGTCACTATTTGCACACAATGTGCTGCTCTCCCTGACTTCACCTGCATCTTTTTTGTTGGCCCTACAACAAGAATTAACACTTTCAAGAAAGTAACAGGCTACTGTATCAATCTCCATAAATTGTTCCTCTTAAATTTAATTCTCCATCCATCTGAAATGGAGACGTTAGCAAATAATATCCCCTTCCATTGGGTCAAAAAGGAACTTACATATTTGGGGATTAAAATCACTCCTAAGATATCTGACGTCTGTAGAGCCAACAACGCTCCATTTCTCCAGCAACTTAAAACAGACCTCAAATGATGGGCCCTTATGTACCCGTCATGGCTTGGCTGTATCCAAGCACTCAAAATAACGGTTTTACCACAGTTTCTATATCTTTTTCAAGGCCTTCCAATTGAAGTAGAGAGAGGTTTATATGCAAATCTTCACTTGCATGTGATTACATTTTATCAGAAAAGGTCAGAGAGCCCAACTCCCATACAAACTGTTGCGCTTACCTAAAAAGAGGGATGGACTGGCCTTATCTGATTTCCCCTCTTATTATAAGGCAGCTCAGCTGAGAATGACCTTCAAATGGGAATCAGATAAACAGTGCCTCCGTATGGACCGGGCATCATGGGCCAATATATTTGGGATCTTCTGTGGAAACCGAAAACAGACTGACCCCCTAATGCATACATCAGCACTCCTACAAAAACCACCCTTGAAGCCTGTGCTGAGGTGAGCTGCTCCACAGCCCGGACCACATTCCCTTCCCCTTTCACCCCCATCCATTTTAACTCAGCCTTATCCCTGGCACTTAAGCCAGTCCCTTTTGATCACTGGCGGGAAGGTGAATGTCTCACCATTTGGGATCTGTTCTATTGATGGGATAGTCTTACTTTGGAAAATTGTCAATGCGCCTTCAACTTAAGGAGCTCCAAGCTATACCATTACACACAATTTAAACATTGGGTACTCCAACAAGATGTGTGAGAGGCAGCCACAAGAGAACTCTCCCCCATAGAAAAGTGTACATCAAGCGAAGGGACGTCAGGGTTCCATCTCTTTTCTCTATTCGCTTTTAGTGGATACATCCCCTAAAATCAGACAACACACTGATCACTGGGCTATTGTTCTGGGGGACCATATCCCTGAACAGCGCTGACAGAATCTTTGGCAGGACATACCTATGTTCAACCACTCTATGGGGAACAGAGAGACTCACTACAAATTACGATATGATTGGTACTTATACTTATAACTGACTAAACTAAAAGAAACAACTTTCCTAATACAGCTGTCCTTTTGCTGCAGAGGGCGCGGGTTGCTAGATTTCCATCATATTAGGTGGGATTGCCCTATAATATGTCCATTTTGGGCTGACATCTGAGCTCAAATTAAAGATATTTTGGGATACCCAATCCCTTCCGCACTGGAATTCATCCTATTGGGACTCCTAGACGAGTGACCGCTCCATCCTATGGCTACCAAGTCAGCACTGGCAGCCTCATGGAAAAAAACACCTCCTTCGATCACTCAGTGGCATGCTCGACTATGAAAAGCTTTGATGATAGAACGAATGGCTGAGACGCTCTTAGACAACTTTAAGAATTGTGAGTATATCTGGCGTCCTTTGGTATCCTTCTTGTCCACTGGCCTTCCACTTATGGTTTGTCCCACTCAAACACAAGCACTGCATCTTTTTCAACGCTAAAGCCATAAATGGACTGTTGGAGCACCTGAGATTAACTGGTGTCTGGGGAGGACTCTCTGGACCTAGCTCACCTACACCCAGCTCACCAGCTATGACGTTGATAATTTCACTCAACTTTATAGTTTTACAGTTTCCTTTGGGTTTGTTGGGGGGAGCGGGGACCACTGTGGGGCACAAATTTTGTTTTTCTGGAACGTACTAATCATTGACAGTGTTACCATTGAAGTTCTTGCATACTATAACATGATGCCAGTGTACATGGGCAACTGCTAATCTCAATATTGTAGATCACTGATGATTCTCTTGTTGATTGCTGACACCGTCTACCGATGTACCCTATTAAAGCTCAATAAAGAATATCTGACAAAAATAATATTGGTCCGTTTTGATATTGTATGCAATAGCCACATGGCACCGTAACTCACGAATTCACTACTACAAATTAACTACGATTAATGATAATGCCTTGACTTAGAAAACACACGTTGGCTACTAAATGATTATGATGAAGAAATAAAGAACTTTAGGAAAAACTTAACACAGTTTGATCAATATGTGCTTTTTAAGACAATTATTCAAAGCATAATATCTGTAACTAATATCCTATAGTTGTATTCCTAAGTCTCTAACTTTCCTCTTGACTGCTCCAGTTTGGACCAGTAAGGTGCAGTACAAAGTCACACAGGCCCGGAAAGCAGACCACTGACTGCCAGTGAAGTCCACAGTCCAATTTATGACACACTGCATTATCCA
Organism: Pleurodeles waltl; assembly: GCF_031143425.1. Classification (NCBI taxonomy): domain Eukaryota; kingdom Metazoa; phylum Chordata; class Amphibia; order Caudata; family Salamandridae; genus Pleurodeles; species Pleurodeles waltl. Next base: position 123,683,247 of record NC_090446.1, on the reverse strand, counting down.
GGAGCCCCACTACAACAAGAACTCTTAGCCCTTCAAAGTCTGGCTCTGCACAATAGCCTCACTGAGACACTGCTTTACATCCATGCACCTGATCTGCTAACCTCCCATCTACCATTTAATAAATGGAGATCGGCCAGTAGGAGTTCAAGGTCCTGAACGCTGGAATTCCCTGAACTACCACATTAGAGCTTAAACAACCTTCTTTCGGTTTAAATTCAAAGATTAATAGATTATGGTAATCTCTGCATACTGGTTTAGTTTAATTACTGCTACACATTTTTATGTTTCCAGTGTGTGCTCTCCAGTTTGTATACCTAGGTGCTCTGTAATTACTGCAAGATGACGCCCAGCACTTTATACATGATACAGCCTTAAAAGTATTAACCATTATGTCCTATAGCTAATAATATCTATTTGTTTTTTTAAATACAAAATGCTTTACATCAAACTTCTGTCCTTTATAAGCACCGTGAATCATAAGTGGTGATTGTATCCAATGTAATGATTTCCAATTTATTTACCTCAGGAGAATGGAATTTAACCAGTGATTTGCAGTTAACCGCATATATCAGGGACACACGTTTAACTTGCTGAGTCCTCCTGCCAGCATAGCTCAGTGAGCTGTTTTACACCATTTGTGTGGATAGATCCAATCTGGGTCTCCATCATATTGTTAGACCACCCTCAGATCTCTTGCAGCTCAATGTTTGGGTAGCTCCCTCATATGGTTTGCTCTCTAGAGGGTAAACAGAAAATCTCTTTTGCTTTAACTATCTAGGGCATGGAGGGTAGATCATCCACATTACTTATGGCTTCATACAGAGTGGCTAGATCACTGCTGTTGGGGTGGATTGAACCAGTGCCTTAGTTTTCCAATTAGGTAGATAGCTTCCCCTGCCCTTTGCCTCTCGTTGCTAAATGTGTGAAAAAAACCTTTATCTTGCATAAGCCTGGTTAACTACCACATAATCTCTAGCTTCATGAAGCTTGGATAGAACCCATTCTTTCCTGAGCCTCCTTCTTGCAGCTGTACATTCTTTCCCATCAGTACCTAGCACATTAACATTCTGTTGAGGTCTACCTACAGACCACTGCAGCAGTGTGAGAAGGCGATATTGAGTAAGTACAGGCGATGCATCCAATATCGGTGCCCCAGAATAGTGGCTCTATCACCAACTGTCCACACACAATGCTCTCTATAACTTCAGGTTCCCAGTGTGTGTGTATGTAGACCTTCTGTGTATGTTTTCTGCCCCATATTTGAGTAGAACCTCCCTCAATCTAATACTCTAGTGTGCAGACAGAACCTGCTTGGCTGTGATTTGCCAGTGCGTGGGGGCAGACGCGCTCACTATCTTCAGACTGCTGTCATGGTAAATCACCCTTTCCTCTGCATCCATAATACCTCTAGCCCTTTTGTATGCTGGCAGACTCCCCACCATAGCCCTGTCTCATCAGTGTGAGAAAGACAGATCCTTCCACTCCACCCCTTCTAGCTTGTTGTGTGGGAAATGCCCCTTACCTCTGGCATGGACAAAGTTCTTACGGTTTTCTTGTGTTTGGGTACCCCACCTTTACCTACAGTCAATACTGCACGGGTAGTCACCTCATTTTAAACTGGCTTCCCCATGTCTCCATACACCCCAATATCTATGATACTCTAGTATAAAGGTAGACCCCACGCCAAAGGTTCGTCTCACTGGTGTAAAGGGGACATAACTCTCCATTACTGCTAAATCTTAATTCAAGCTCCCACGTACTAAGATAGACACCATTTTTACGTCAGCCTCCATGGTACGATTACACACCAAAGTTTAATCTTCACTATTGTGAAAGAGACAGATGCCTTACTTAACCCTAGCTTAGTAGAATGCCTCACCATTAGCCTTTTTACGGGCACACAACACTCTTTTAGCTCCCACATAACTGTATTGACCCCAAACCTACCTTTAGCTATCTGGTATGCAGGCAGATTCCAAATCATAGCTCTGTCTCAATAGTGTAAGGCAGACAAATCTCTCCATTACTTCCATCTCCTTAATGACGAGGGGTCTAGTCCTTTTGGGTGACTTCTTCCTTTGTGGTTAGATTTCTGTTCGCATCCCCCCTTCATATTTGAACAGACTTTATTTTAGTCTCTGACTCTCTGCTATGCACATAGACCCCACAATAGATCTGTCTTAATGGTGTGAAGGGGATAGATCCTTCCATTACCACCGAATCCCTAATGTGTAAGCAGTCCACTCTCTTTTCTCTAGCTTCCATATGACTGTGTATACCCCATTCCTTTGTCTGATATGCAGTTGGACTCTTTCTGCCCCTCCCCACCCCTCGTAGTTGTCTCACCCGCTTGGATCACTTGCAGAAGGACACTTAGCTTCTGGCTTCCCCGTGTGTTTGTAGATTATTCTTACCTCTGGTTCCCCAGTGTTAGGGTTGGTCTGGATGAGGATGGTTCCGATACGAACATCCTTGCACACAGCTCTGAGAGCAGGTTCCATCGTCTCTCCCGCCCTGAGAATGGAGACTCCTGTGATCTGTCATTCAGAAGAGGGTTAAAAGATAAAAGAAGAGTAATTAATAAAAACATTATATACTCAATCTCATATTCAGCCTTGCTCCTCATATTTCACATCCTACTCCTATCTGATCCTACTGTCCTTATGCTCCCCATCTCCACAAGCACCACCAATGGTTCTGCCACTCAGCTAGCACCCTCCCTATAATCTCTGCACTCCCATATTACTCTCCAAATTCTCCTTGCCATCCATGTCTTTGTCCACTGTCTTTGTACTGCCCGGATCATCCATGTTCCTGCCCAGTACCCCTGGACAACCTTATTGTCCTTTGTTTCTCCATCTCCTACTGTAGTTTGCTACACAGTCCCTACATCTTTACACTACTGAAGCAGTATTTCCTACAATCTTTACAGTCCTACCTGTATTGCTCAATTAGAGTGCCTTCGACTCCTGTGATACAGGTTAAAAACGTAGGCTGCATTTTTATAAGAAATCTTTGGTTTAACCGTAGCTCACTCATACTAGGAGAATCCTATCAAGGCTGCCTCACCGTTGCTGGGGTGTGCCCTGATACATGTTGAGGGCTGAGTTCCATGTGTAGCAATGAATGGATGATGGGGCGTGGCGAAGCGCAAAATGGCATAGGTATTGGGGCCTGAGCTCTCCTGCTTTGCACGGGAAATCGGCCAAACACCCCAGGAACAGGAGCTGGGACTGACTGGGGATCAGCTCACGGGCCGCAATCTGGGAGAGAGCACCCAGATTACGGTGCCTGTTGCTTCTGCTGAGGAAGCTTTGTGGCTGAGGGAGACCCGTCACCACGCCTCCCTCTGGATGACACTCTGGACCCACCAGGACGTTGCAGGCAGAGAGCGGAGGAACTGGCTGAGGCCCCCGAAGAACCAGGGCACTGGTGAGTGGGTTTGCCGCCCCGGGCGCTGTGGGCTTTAGACACCAGGTGGCGCCATCTACCGGGTTGCTGCTGTATTCCTAGGCGGAGGGGGACGTCTTCCCAGGTTGGTTTGTTGTGGGGCCCCACCTGACTGGGACAGGTAACGGGCCCCTTGAGATCTGTGACCTGAAAACTGGGCCTGAGCGGGGGTGATTGAACTGTTTGGTGGGCTCTCCACTCAGGGAGTCTTCCCTGCTGCGTGGCAAGGGACTAGTAGCTGGCCCAGCGATATAGACGACCACTCCCCAGGCCAACAGCTCTGCATAACTTTGAGGCAGACACTATTTGGCGCACCCTGGTGCCTGGCAAGTGGCCTGGGGGCTTCTCTACAAGACTGCAATTGACTTGACTGGTGGGGAAGTCTCCGGGAGACTGCAGGCACTGGCGCTTGTTGGGGATCGAGATCTCCTGGGAGGCTTGTGCAGAGACCAGGGTTGCCCCCTGGAGCTCTAACCGGGCAAACTAGAAGGAGGCAGCGAACATTCCCATCAGAGAACCTCTACTGGCCTGCACGCCCAGCTCTCACTTGAAGACTCGTCCACTGAGTGCCCGCCTACTCGCACGCTGCCCCTTTTGGTAGTGGGTTGCTGGTCCCTGGGGACCCATGGACCAACCCGAACCAGGCAACAGGACTGTGGCCGCCTCACTTTCTCACTGTACATGAATTGGGACCCTCTTTATGCCATGCATCAAAATCACACAGGAGACCTCCATCTCCTCCTTATGGAATAAGCCTTCAAAATCAAACTCAGAGAAACATAAGGAGGCCTTGGGCGCCCAGGGCGACCCCCCTGCCCCGATGAGCATCACACAAGATGTCCTGACATGATTCCTCCAGAAAATTCACGCGGAAATAGGCTTGCTCAAGGACGACCTTAAATTGTGAATCAAAGATGTTGATCATGAAATGACAGCGATCGGGGGTCCAGTGGATGACCTCGAGCGTATAGTAGATGCCTGATCTGAGGATCAGGAGCTTCTATGGAGATGTGTGATCACCTTGGAACAACAAAATATAAAGTTGCAAATCAACCAAGAATACCTAGAGAACCGGAGCTGCTGCAATAATTTACACATATGGGGCATCCCAAACGATACGGAGGGATCGGACATTGTGACCTTCACTGCAGCCCTTCTCCACTCCATCAAGGAGACTCTGAAGCCCAGCTTCCTGCCCTAGATCGGGCCCACAGGGTCTTACCTAGAGGACTCAATACATCCTATAACATGCTAGTGAGGGTCCATTACTTCACTGAAAAGGAAGTGATATGCATGGCAGCACGTACATCCTCCACTTTGACTTTTCAGGGCCTCTCCCCCCCATCACCCTCTCCATCTCCTGACGAAAGGAATTCAAACTGGTTACGGGTCACCTTTGCAGCCATAATGTTTGCTACCAGTGGAGGCATCTGTTTGTTCTCATCTTTGACTGGGAAGGAAACAGGCGCTATCTGGGATCCCTCTCTAAAGTGCGGAATCTACTCAACCTCACGGACTTGGTGGGGGCCTGGACGGCGAGGAATCCTACCCTTGGAAGCCCCTGGAGCCTGCATTGCAGACTGCTATAGACCATGACTGTTCGCCTCTCAGATCCTCCTCCTGTCTTAATGACACATCGCCCACGGGTGATCTCTGCAGTACACTCTGGGTCCCCCCTCCTTTACAAACCTCCTTACCAGCACAAACCATTGGGAGCACTACACCTGGACCTCTCACCTCTTATTTTTCTTTTATCATCTTTCCACCCCTACGTCTCTGCCTGCTTCTTGCCTTTATATGTTGTAGATATATGGATAGCGGAATGGTGTTGGTTATCTCATTCTTGTTACTTGCGATATAACCCCTTGCCTTACCAACGCTTAGCGCACAGACAATCCCTGACTATACCCTAATGGAGGGCTACTTCTACGATAAAAGATGCATTCACGGTCTCTTGTGTTAGGATCAATGCAGACACCAAACTTTCCATGGATGCTGCCAAATTACACAGTCACTAAGTATGGGTAGAAATGAACAATTCTGCTGGTACAGGAAGGTCTCCATTAGGGCCATCATCTTGGTAAAGACCAGAGGAGTGGCCGTGAGTCAAAATGGCAGTGCACTATACTCCTTGTGTTGGTTACCACTGAATCAGACACACATCCTGAGCTCCTTCATAAAGGTACATGTAGGGAGGTCTCCTAAAGATCTACTGAAAATATCTAGTAGTACATCCACCTATACCTTAACCAAAGACACTATTTTGTACTTTTGAAGGGGAAGTAACTGGTTTAGACTGTAAAGATCCTGTCTTTTCCCCACAAGATAGCAGTAAGAGTAGTATTTGATGTCACTATCTAGCGGTTAGAATGATAGGACCGTTCCTAAAATGAGAATCCTCTCTCTCACTACTACAAACCTTCTTGGGAGCTTAATAAGGCCAAGGAAGCCTGGAATGTGGAGGCTTTGACATCTTTAGAGCAAAGCCATACTTCACCAGTGAGAAGACCCATGCATCCATTGTTATCCAAGTTCAGTGGTGGTAATGGAGGCAAAATCATCCCAATACAAGCTGGGATTGGGCCTCCTGGGATGTTGACTAGATGTGAAGGAGATCCACTTGGAAGTCATTGAGATTTCATGGGCTCAGATGAAGCCTGGATAGCAGCTTTGGTCTTCCTCCTGAAGCATCTCCTCTTTACCTTCCTACTACTCAAAGATGAAGAAAAGGAAGCTGTGGACTTGGATCGAATAGACTCCCTGGCCTTGAAAGACCTCACTGGATGGAAGAGAGGAAGTCTGACTATGCCACCTGGATAACAGTCGCAATTTTGCAGGGACTGTGCTGGTCTTGTACTGGTGGAGGACACTGTTGTAGGATTCAACAAGTTCTGATAGAAGGGGAGATTGATGAGTTTAACCTAGGCATCCAGCTTCAAGTTGAATGATACCTATGAACTGGAGAAGTATTTGTTAGATCCCTTTAAATGTCCTTACACCAGGGAGTATTTCCATGTTGGAGCTTCCACTATCTACTTGTGTGATTGTGGATGATGCACTTGCATTCCTGGTGGATTTGTGTTGATGTGCTGATGATCTGAGAAATTTCATAAAGACACATTTGCATTCAAATCCATCCGTCTTTGTTGAGCCAAAATTCAAGGTTTCCTGGATAAAAAGTGAAGACTGCAGCAAAAACATCTGTGGCTTCCTGAAGCAACCTGAAAACTTCAAGACCACCATAACATGGACTTGGTCTACTGTAATATCCGGGAATACTGACTATGCCTTGCCTCATACCTCTCAGTCCATTCGCAAATCCAGGAACTCAGATTCCACAAAATCCCTGTGCCCTATTTGTGAACTGAGGAAAGCGGACTCCTGATCTGTTGCCCAATTCATTTCGAGAATCTGTGGTTCCTCTCCTGCTCCTGTTCAACACGAATATCTTGTTGATGCCGCAAACTCTACTCACATGTCTTTTTAAAATTGTGCCTGAGGTACTCACTCGTTTTCCATGGTACAGCCTTCCTTCATAATCCTCTCCTTGTGGCGTCTGAACTGTGCAGGTCTGTGGAATTCAGTATGATGCATCAGTAATGCGGAACAGGCAATGCTGAAAACCTTTAAAGTGTCTAGCCACATATATGTGCAGGAGTGTGCATTTATGTGTGTGCACACACACCAGAATGATCAAGTGTGAATCTAAGTCAGCCAAGGAGATGGTGTCTGTGGGGAATGAGATGCAGTACAAGTTAGTAAGAGCCAAGAAGATGTACTATGTGCTCATATATTTTATAACGTAAGAGGTACAAATTGTATGTGTAGATAGGAATAAGTTTCAGTTTGTGTAAGAGAGCCAAAGACTTATGGGCTGAGAGAGAGAGTATGTATGTTTGTGAGTGTGCGTATGTCAAAGACACGGCTGTGTGTATGTGTTTGTGGTCATCTGCAGAAATGGAGTGAGGGTGTAGTGTGAGATAGAGAGGGCTTGGGAACATATGAGAGAGAAAAGAGATAGGAGGTTGAGTGTGTTTTTAAAAGCAAGATTGTGATGGTTTCACAGAGAGTGTGGACAAAGGGAGTGAGTGCACAACTGGTGGAAACTGAAGGCCTAAGAATGTAAATGCACATCTAATTGGTTGACACACAGTAATTGCCACAGTCGCCAACTGGACTAGATTGTAGGTGTAGAACTCAATCGTAAAAGAGAAAACCCATAACACACAAGAACAGCATATAGTGTATCAAACATAGTAGAAACAGACCTTATCATAACTTATATATCCAGGAAACGCTTAGTGTAATTACTACACCCATAACTGTGCATACTGTACCTATAACACATTAAAGAGCATGCAAAGTAATTTGCACACATGGACCACAGAATAGTGGAACCTGCATAAGCAGGATAGCCCATAGTATAGCTCACACACCCATGATAGTGCATAATGTAACCGAGATACCAAAGCCAGTGCGTAGTATAACTCGCAAACCCAAGCATGGGTATAACTCACACACCCGGAATGGAAGCAGAGACAGAGCATGCTCAATCAGCAGCCTCATTAGCCTCTTCGAGTAGAATATGAATTCATCACGGCTGGTCTCCCTATTCCTGTGGAAGAGAGAAAAGGATATTAGATGCTAGCCTATGTTTCATTAATCTGCGAATAAACAAAAAAGGTTGTTGAATCCTGGCTGATATATTCCCTTCCCTCTGCCATAAGTGGTTCCTCCTTAGCATAAGTGGACTATTACAGGTTTTTTTTAAACCATCTATGTTGGAGAAGTCCCAAATATTAGTCCAACCACCTCAACAGTTTTTGATTTAAAAAAAATATAGGCCCTCATCCTGACCTTGGCGGGCGGCGGAGGCCGCCCGCCAAAGTCCCGCCGTCAGGTTACCGTTCCGCGGTCGAAAGACCGCGGCGGTAATTCTGACATTCCCGCTGGTCTGGCGGGCGGCCGCCTTCAGGCCGCCCGCCAGCCCAGCGGGAAAGAGGCTTCCACGATGAAGCCGGCTCGGAATCGAGCCGGCGGAGTGGAAGCTGTGCGACGGGTGCAGTTGCACCCGTCGCGTATTTCACTGTCTGCGCAGCAGACAGTGAAATACATTTAGGGGCCCTCTTACGGGGGCCCCTGCAGTGCCCATGCCAGTGGCATGGGCACTGCAGGGGCCCCCAGGGGCCCCGCGACCCCCCCTACCGCCATCCGGTTCCCGGCGGGCGGACCGCCGGGAACTGGATGGCGGTAGGGGGGGTCGGAATCCCCTCGGCGGCGCAGCAAGCTGCGCCGCCTTGGAGGATTCCAAGGGGCAGCGGAAAACCGGCGGGAGACCGCCGGTTTTCCTGCACTGACCGCGGCCAAAGCGCCGCGGTCAGAATGCCCTGCGGGGCACCGCCGGTCTGTCGGCGGTGCTCCCGCCGACCCTGGCCCCGGCGGTCTAAAACCGCCGGGGTTAGAATCACCCCCATAGTCTTCGCCACGTGCACATTTACCTTGTCTAGATATATTCCTACAGCTTTACAGAAAAAGATGGGAGTGGTGCAAAACATTCAGGGGAATAACAGTATGTTGGGTATGGTGAAGAGGGGGTTTCAGGAGTCTTAAGACTCATTTAGGACTTATTAATTTGTAGGGGACCCTTTCCTATCACAGCCATGTTTCACAAGTACAGATCCACTCAGAGTTACTCTGCACCAGCAAGATCAATCTGACGTGATCTAGGTAACCTTTACTTTTTTCCAATGTACCATGTAGGCATCAGAGCCACATGCATGTATTGTGTCACCAGAAGCTGAAATCACATGTAACAAGTGAACCTATCACAGTTTAGATACTGGCTACTGCGAGCCACAAATCCTTTTTAAAGCACCACACTCTTCTTAAATATGAATGTACCCACTTGCAACAAGATCCTTTGGCTGTGCCGTGAGATGATTAACCAAATGGGGGTAATCAGGCTACATAGCAGTGAGAAATAATGTGACTAGATACTTTGAAATGAGGCATTCATCTTAAAACCCTTACGATTACAAATTGCATTACGTAATGATCCGCATGGCAAGCTGTTTGAATAGCAAATGAAAAACATAAATGTTCATGTCAACTAGTGGCCAAAAACCATAATCACTTGTTTCAATCAGCAGCCTGAACCAAGACTAAATATAGTCACTAGTGAACCAGTAAGAAAGGCACTTGGGTCAGTGATCGAAAACTGTAACAAGCTGTGTCAAGTGGTGGTGTCATCTGAATGTCAGGAACCACTAAACCTCATAAATCACTCTCCACCCATTGAGGATGTGGACGTCAGCAGAGTCCTACATTATACTGTAGCCCTCGAAAGTAAGGAGAATGAATGTAGGCTCATCAACCACTGTGACTACTGCTATGAATTAAAGTCACTAAGAAAGCAGCCACTGCAATGCTCTTGGCTATATAAGCCACTTAAACTACTGACATCTTTGATTCATGGGAAGTGGTTCTGTCGCCTGCCATGTGACTACTAAGCCTGAACATCTCCTGCCACTTTGTTCTGCATGCTTGTCAGTGTGAATTGTAGATCTTCACCTGACTGGGAACAGGATAAGCCAGTTCACTTCTTTCAATTCCAATAACGAGCAGTTTGCTGTGGTCTGGGAGAGGATGTGCCATAAGAACCTGAGCTGTTGACTTTTGAGCTAGGAGAACCAGGTTCGAGTCTCGGCTCAATATTCTGCGATTCTGGGCAAATCACATAATCTTCCCGTGCCTACAAGACAGAGCCTTGAGACCCTCACAGGTGATTTGCAAATCCTGGGTTCTTTTTTTGCCTTCAGTAGATTCAACATTATAGGAGAATAGGTCTTATGTGCAGTATGCATATGACTGTTCCTGTTTAACTCTAGCCATGGCAAACTAATAGATTGTGTTTAGTTTCTTACATTACATGTCTCACTTGTGCAGAGGTAATAGCCAACAAAAAGGCTGTCTTCCAGGATAAATGTTGATCTACAGATTTGTAGACAGGCTCAAATACAGACTTTATAAATGCAGCCTGAACTGTCTTCAATTCCCATTCTTGAGTAATTCTAGTCACTGGCGGCAAAGATCTAAATAGACCTCTCATCAGCTATTTAACTATTCATATTCAGAATGGCGAAGGCCAGTCAAGTCTTCTTACAGTATGGAAGGCAGCTACTCAGTGTACTCTGACCAAAGAATAAGGCAGCCCTGAACATGTTAAAATGTAAAAGAAGAGGTTAAATATTGGTACAACAACATGTTCACTGGATCTTACGTTTTAGAATGATCCCAAAAGTACAAACTTTTTCCATTTAATTCCATAGGAAGTCAAGCTCTTCAAGCGACAATCAGTGAGAAAATGTAATTCACCAAATTCTAACTCCTGAGGAGCCAAGCTGTAACTTGTAAGCAGCGTGGCTCTTGATGTAAATTCCAAGCATTGGGCCATGACAGACAAACAGGATCTGGGCTGAATTGCAGAGGAGTCGGAACAGACATTTTTAAAAGTTCTAAAAGCTAATGCTACCTTCCCCATGCTGAAGCTATCAGTGCAAACGGGCAGGACTCTCTTCTCACCATGTACCTAGGGTGCCAGAGGAATAGGCTGGAAGGTGTACATGAGCTTGCCTTTACAAATGATCAAGAACGCTTAGCCTTGAAATGCTGGGCAATGCAATCTGCTGGCAAACAACAGACATTCTTAGTTGTGGTGAGCTGCAACATGTTGGAATCTGGAGTCCCCACATCGAGAAAAAAATGAGACTCCACTCCCTGTTGTCCACTTCACAAGTTATGATTCTATGACATATGACTGCTGAGAGTGTATGCAAGTGCATTCACCAGCCCTGACACATGTTCTGCATATAGATACACATTGTTTTCTATGGCCCAAAGCTAGGGTTTCTGAGCTTCCATTGATAATGGGAGAGCTCTCATGCACTTCTGTTACTGAAATTGTCTCATCCTTAGGAAAAGTTATGAAATTAATAGTATGCCTGATAGCATACAACTCAACAACATTTTCAGATGACTTTATAGTCACTGTGTTTTGAGCCTGAACCAGAGAGGCCAATTGTGGAAGCATTAAACGTATTTCATTTAAAGAAATGCTTTTATTGTATCCGGGCGAATCTTGCTCCCAAGGAAACCAATTCTTTACATAGGTTCAGAGCTAATATTTTCACATTCAGAGCGAGACTCGGTGTCATTTCGAACCACATTACATGCCTGAACATAAAGATGTTTGCTCAGCCAATTATCAAAGCGATGCAGGGGCTTTATTCGTAGTGAGTATTCTTGCTGGCGATTTCAGCCCAAATGTGGGCACTTGGAACTAGTAATGAAAGTCATCTTCCAAGAAGCGTGAGTACTTCGTGTGACTGGATTGATATGTTGAAATAAACATTCTCTAAGTCTACTGAAGCCAAGAAATCATTTTTCTCAATGAAAGAGCGAACGTCCTGTAATGCGACCATCACAATTCCTGGTTTCTTTCAGGTATAGTTTCCTCCAATCTAAAGTTGGACACCAATCTACAGACTTTTTTAACAGAAGAAAGAATCTGGAGTAAAAGAATTTCTGCTTGTGGCACAAGTGACATATCCTGTTGTGCCTTTACAAAATAAATTTGTTATTTCTGCTTTTAATTTTGAGAGATGTTAGTGAATTTCTTCTTCAGTGGATGATTTGGAAGGATTTCTACAAATGCCAAGGTGTGACACATTTTGACAATGTCCAAGATCCATCTGTCTGATGTAATTACCCGCCAAGTTCGAGGAAATAACGGAATCCTCGCCCTTTAGGCATAATTAACTGGGGCAGGAAAAGCTGAGTAATGACTCCTGTAACCTGAGTAAGTCGGTCTTTTTTGCAAAATGCCCAAATACCTCGTAATGTCTGAATCAGTCTTGTTTTAAGTGTGTCATCCATCTTCTCGACAAACATGTTAACATGAAATGGCTTGTCTCTACTAATGGTCTGCTCTTCCAGTCTAAATGATGTGCTTTTCAACCAGCAAACATGCCTTGTTACACTGGTATTCGCCATCTGCTCAAGGCCAACAGTTGAAGAGTCCATTGCTGCATCAATGGGGTGGGAGATGCAGTCTCTCCCTCCTTTAGCAAGGTTTTCGCCTGGCATTTGTCTTTCACAGACAACTTCACAAAGAATGGCTCTATATCATGTCATAATTGGCAGTCGTTCTGGAAAGAATTGCTAGTGCTCTATCAATTTTGATGAAACTGGCAGCTAGCACATTTACTCTCCTGCCCCTGGATTCCCATTTTCAGCCTTCCTTATCCTACAGATCTGTGCTTGGCGTAGTTGGGCGCCTTGATAATCTTTGCACAGTTGCTGACTCAGTTTCAACTTTGTACAAGAAGCATGCTATGAACTTTCAGGTGCACTATACTTCTTGTACAGCTTGGAATTCCTTGCCAAGACTTGCACAGGATTAATACACATTTCTCCCATAGGTGATCTGGAACATGTATTGTGCTGATGGTTTTTCTCATTTGCTCCTTGAAATCAAATGATTAAAACAGATTTCTTCAAAGCGGCTATACGCTGACTGAACTTCTTGGATGTCCTTCTTATGAGACTATAACACCTTCCAATGTCATCAGGAGGGGAATCCTTTGGCTCAGGCAAAGGACTTATGTCATTAAAAACCACAAACTCATCCCACATGGTATGTTTTTGACCCTCCAGGATAGGTTTCACTGTCATCTTCACCATCTCCAGAATCATAGCCATCTATGTCAGCACTGCCATGATCGTACTTTTTCACAAGCACTGAAATACTGTTGCTATTAGTGTAACCTGAGCCATCAGACTCATTATCCTCATTTTGAGGTTGTCTTGTATCTTCTGTAGCCTGAGATGCAGGCAGATTTGGTGGGGCGTGGCATTGTAGAATGTAATAGTCACAGCAGGAGGGACAAATTCAATATGTGGAATCTCTACAAGAATACCTGGAAACAGCTTTGATGTTAATGGAGTTGATCCTGGACCTGACAGTAACATCAAGCATATAGTACGTTGAAAGATCTGGCTGGTTAGGCAGTGTACTGTTAACAGATTTTTTTTTTTTAGTTAGGTCAACATATCTAGCACTTGCTGCCGTCCCTCGCACCCGCCGCTCCACGGCGGGTGGGAGATCTTTCTCCTTCCTGGCGGCCAAGACCTGGAACTCCCTCCCCACCAGCCTCAGGACCACCCAGGACCACTCCGCTTTCCGGAGACTCCTAAAGACTTGGCTGTTCGAGCAGCGATAACCCCCCCTTTCCCCCCTAGCGCCTTGAGACCCGCACGGGTGAGTAGCGCGCTTTATAAATGTTAATGATTTGATTTGATTTGATTTATATTTACTATGGGTATTTGTGGTGTATCATGTTTGTCATTCCTGGTAACAGCAGAAGCTCAGCATGATGTATCATCTGGCTCTAAATTCTTAATATTTAATCTCTAGGAGTCGAGGCAATTTGACTTCCATTTACTTCTTTATCTTTATACTCCTCCCCTGTAAAGGAGGCCTCCCACTGGTGGCTGGCGACATTTGAAAGTGGTGAGGCATAAATTTGGGGATGATTGTTGATTCATGAGGGAGGGGGTTGAGAGGGTGGTGTTAACTGAGAAAAGTTTGGAAAAAAATGAGCAAATGGTGCATTTTAAAGCAAACTTGAAAAGGCAAGAATGTTAATAAAGCAATTGCATATTTATTTTAAGATTGTAACAGTAATGAGAACACCTGGTTATGCGCAGAAAAGATAAAAACAGGGTGGAGGTAGCAAGCTCTCAGTAAAACAAAGCTGGACATAAACGTTCTCTCCTTAAACAACATAAATCAGATCATTACAGAATATAATCTCCCTCTCCTTGGCACATGGAAACAAAATTATTTCGAGGAGTCTCTGAGCTGAAAGTAAACCTCTTGGTGAGAGGACAGTGCCGCATTTTGTCATTCATGTATTAAACTTTATCCCACAGGCCACAACTATAGTTAAGCACTATTCCACCACAATCTTCAACTCATTATTTTAACCTCCTACACTTATTGTATTCTACACTATCTCTGAACCGCTGCCTTTCGGCCGGATATGCAAGTTGAAAACACCTGGCATGTGAGGAAAAGATGGTAGTAGTAAGCTCGGTGCAGCTCAGCTGTGAATGATAGCAGAAGAACCATCCTCTCTCCTTGTAATTGTTTTCTAAATGGGGGCAATATTTTTCAATAACGACAAATCTCTGAGCTGAAAGTAAACCTCTTTGTGAGAGCCAGCAATGTGCCGGCGCCATCGTGTAACTCTTGTAACTACTACTGACGCAGTAAGTGATGAGTGTACATTTCTGTTAAACACGGGTGTAGCACCAATCCGCAGTTCAATTAAGTGGCAGCACATTGCCACAATATCTATCACAATTAACATAATGAGCGTTAATGTACTTAGGTCACAATATAATTCAACATTTTAGGAAAGATTTGGATCATAACCTGTGTAAACGTGGCAGTCAGTTTATCAATCAGACACTAAAAGAAAGCATTACATTATCAATCGGACATCAATGAACTTATTAAAGCCCAGATGCTGCAAGTGGTGAAGTTTAAAGGACACCCCAGATGACGGTCATAACATCCTGAAAGAATGTGCGCCTGTGTACTTAATATTAGAAGAAGGGCACCTGAGCTTATGAATTTTAAAATATAATAGCTATACTAGAGTATGAAACTGAAAATACTTGGGGTGGTTTTTTTTTGTTTTATTTGCGAGTTCTACGCAGAGAACAGTTGACAGGCAGAATGCGTGAAATTCACAGAACGTGATCTAAAGGTATTTTCAGATTTAACCCAAGAAGTTTGTAAATATACACAAGTCCGTTTGGGATATATATATATAAGTAGACTTCCGCCCACCACAACTTGTATGAGGATTCAGGCACAGACATACTTTTAAAACAATTAAACAATATTGTTTAGAAAACTAACAGTGGCAACCGACCTGCAAAAACACCCACTTTTCATGCCAAGGGGAACAATGTAATGTGAATTTGCTTTGAATTCAGGGACTAAACTGAACCCACATGTCACCATCAGCAGAATCAAAATGTTTACGTTAGAAGGACGAGAATTATTAAAAACTTTAAGTCAGTCTTTTCTAAACAGAATGGTACAATAAATCATTCTTAAGCTCATTTTACCTCCGATTCGTCTTTTAACACCATGGCGTGGCATTTCCGAGTGCTGCCTTTCCCTTTCAGCTGCAGGCGAGGCCAGGGAGGAACTTACAAAATTGGAAGAAACTAGTCTCTACCACTCCCTCATGCACAGTGCCGTTACTGGCGCTGCGCATGTAGACAGCAACGGACTGAAATCAATGGCCAGTCACTGCTACTACCATTCTGCGTCTCTAAGCCAATCCAGACGCTACTCGTGTTGTTACAGCAGCGCCTGAATTGGCTGGGGTATACAACCTCACAGCTCATTACTGAGATCGGGGGATGTGGCTTAAAGTCATGGCCCGACTCTAGTATGCGCAGGTGGAGAAAGTGAGTGGCCTCTAGTGCGCATGTCGAGTTGGCCGGAGAGAGGCAGTAGCCCAAACCGACATGTGCATTGTAACGATATCTATATTTAACCACTGCTCCATCTTGTGCTTAGCTTGGCTTCCCACACAGTCACATTGGCAGCCAACAGCTCCATTATGATTACAGACTCCATTTTGTGCTTAACTTAGCTTTGGCCATTGTCACGTTAGAGGTGTTAGAGGTGCAGGTATTTTTCCGTGCACAAGTTATGCAATGTGTTTTTCGCTAATGTTTTTTACTCTTTGTGATCTTTCTCACCAAGGGCTAGAACATAACATGGAGGAATAGGAGTTAGATATGGATGTACCAGGATGATGTTTATGGTACGGCAAGGAACGGTATGGTCTTGGAAGAGCACCTTGGGATGTGGCTAATTTACAGCGTGCCCTTCTCAAAACTAATTGAACAACAATTCACTGAATGGGAGAATGATTTCTAGAAATCTCCCCTCTGGCTTGTTTAAAGTATATAAGAGGAGAAAACTAGATGGCTGTGGAAATATTGAACTCAGGAGAAAAAGGGACGTCTTTGCCCCCTGCCTGTCCTTGAGGGTAGCTCTCTCTCTTCACAGTCAACTCGATTCACAGCCTGCTCCTAGCAAGGAGATGAAGCAAGCGAGCCCCATGGTGATGAATTCTTTTTTATTATTATTTCTAGCTTTGCATTGTGCATGAATATATAATCATTGTACATGCAGATATATAATTCATGATTAAAGTAGTGTATTTTCATTGTTTTTGTGAGCATTATTATTCTACTGCTGTGATTATTTTTAGAAGTGTATTGTGCTGCATTTGACCTACGTGTCTCCTCTATTCGAACCTGAAGCAGTGCTTTAATAAATGTATTACTCAGACTAAGAGCTCTGCATTGGTGGAATTCCTTTTATTCATGTTTCTTCTCAGTTTAAAGCAGTGCACTTTTATTTCACTGAGGTGATTGTCTTCAAATGTGCACTAGTGTTGTACATCACTGACCTTTTTATTCAAACCTTGCAAAGTGCCTTGATAAATGTGTTTCTCAGACTGAGAGCGTTGCATACCAGAAATTCCTTTCAGTATTTGTGAATTTCTTCTTAGTCTGCAGTAAAGCAATACATGCACTTGCACCCCAGGTGCTCTGGCTACTAACTCTCTCCAACGGTGTCTGTCTATTATTAAGCCCCCTACTGCCTCAGGCCTGCACTGGCTGCTCAAGGACCTACCTCGACTTCAGGCATCATACTGCAACCAGCCGTGGCAGACTGCAAAACGCTTAGTAGTCTTTACTCACATTTACTTGGCGGGGGCAAAATATTAGTGGTGCACTACCCCAACACCCTAAGGGAGGCACCACCCCTGAGGCCTTCAGATCTGAACGAGTTGTACCTCTTGGGAGCTTCTTAATTTTTCATCTTGAATCCTCACTGGATGGTCTGATGAAACTGGATATACTTGTGGTGATTTGAGAGGAACAGTTGATGGAATCGGTGAAACATAGTGAAATGAAGTGACTTTTGCAAACAATGGGAAAACAGTTGGGGATAGTACAGATGAGAAAGCAACTGATGATGTACCAATGACGTTGTTGACAATGGAATCAGCACAGATGAAGAGGTAACAGACGGTAGTCATTGTTTGAGGAGTTGGTTTCTGAAAGAGTATGTAGTCACAGAAGTCAAATATCTTTTCCATCTGTTCTTTTGGCCTGTTTTTCTGCCTCCTTCAGCAGGCACCATTAGTTTGGACTACAAATCAGGCTACGAGGTTTATACACTGCAGTAGAAAACTTCTCTGAGAATGTCTTTGGCACTGGCAGACATTACAAAGACCTATTTTGGTGTTTTGTCTGCAGTGGAATTGTAGGCACAAATCTACCCTTTAACTCCAGAAAGGTCAGTGCCAAATGCCCACCTCTATCTTTAAGAGTTTTTTCGGCAAACTCTGGTATACTAAGGTGTACTTGAAATCATGACCCTGATGCTGACAGGTAATACAGAGGGCACGATTGTCATCTCTGTAGGTTTTCCTGTCACCAAACTGGTTATTATGGGTATGAAGTAAGCAATGTTGATGGAACCTTCTGTACAGGAAAAATCTGTCAGGAAAATATTATTTTAAATAACAGGAGCAAAGCTCCTGGGATGTCCCTTCACAATGACATGCAGTGAAAAATCTGTTTGTTGGAGCCTCTCAGGTGAGTAGTGATGGGTTCCTAACACCCCAATTGACCAGAGTTCTGGTCACAGAATGCATATTGTAGATGCCTTTTCCTATGTTCTTCCAACCTGGATGAATATTCAAGCTTGTGAATCTATGAAAGATCCAATGCTAAGGACGAGTCCGTTTTATGGGAGGGGTGGCTGTGATACTAATAGGTGGTGTGGAGTGGAAGAAGCTGAAAAACTCACTGAGGAATACAGGGCTGAAAGGTTAAAGTAAGGTTTTCACATTGTATAGACATCCCACATTCTCTTCAACTGGAGTCTTTGGAACACTGAATGTGTTCATTTGTCTAAAAGGCACCCCGCTCATATGATGGAGGAACAGAAACCATCACTGCAGAGAAAACGGAATGCAAAAGATAGTAGCCCAAAAGTAAACATTGAGAAAGATTCATTAAATGCCACAGAAGAAGTGAAAGGACAGGCACTGAGCTCCGGGTGGAATACAGTGTCTTAGAACATAGCCAACAGAGCCACTGATGTCCTTAAAGGGGAATCTGGTGTTACATTAGGGACCCAGAAAGCAATACCTAACCCTCAGTGACACATCTGCCTGTGAAGTGCTAGCATGTTAGGTTGTCAAGGATTAGCTAAAAGCATTGAGTAACCAAAGGTAGCGATCAATGGTAACAGGTGCTCTGGTTTAATCACCATGCCAATCAATGAAAATCTGGAGCCTTGATGAATCTCTCAACTGGAGAGGATTTGAGACATTGTGGTTCACTTCTCCCAGTCTTCCCTTAAAATCTTGAATAACTTAAGCAGTAAAGCCAACTCAAAACAAACTCAGCACGGGGCTGCCAGTGAACCATAGGATGTGTCCCAGTATGCGAACTAGAAAAGTACTCAAGTACAGCGAATGTCAAGAGTCCTTCCCGACTACAGAGGGTCTCCATGGAATCAAGAGGTCATCAGGGATAATGGCAGCGGCGTGGCTGAATGGCACAGGATGGAGGACGGCTCCTATGTGAGCTCCTGGTCATGCCTGCCACATCCACTGTAATCTGGCTGCAGAACCACATGGTTTTGGCACCCAGCGTCAGAGGTGACTGTAAGGGAAAGGCTGAAGGCCTGGTACTTGTTGAACTGCAACCCAGACGCTTCCGCACCGGCAATGGTTTGTCTTTGGCAGCCCATGTGACGCAACTGGACTCTCTGGGCATTGATGACATCAGGACTGGCAATTACGTCTGCAGAGAGATCTGGTGTTGCTGGGGGTCATTGGAGTGGGGTCGCTGCTCCTGGTTAGAAGTTCTGGGATACCAGGGGAACACAACCACCCTTCATTTTTGCCTCAAGGGCTCGACAATACCGGTTCTTGGGACTTACACCCTCCATTTTGAAAATAAATCGACCACTCACCACTACTCCCCACCAACTACCAATATTTCAATCTATTTCAGGTAGATTTTAAATAATTTTCAGAATCAAAGTGAATCTCAATAAGCGAGACTGCTAGCCTAGCAGATACATTGTTATAGGTTATGGGGTGGTCTGGTTGCCAGACAGGCAGCACAGGTGGGCAAGAAAGTGAGTTGTGGCCCCATACCTTATGATGGTGTGCATCCCTCGCACCTGTGGAGTGCTCTTCAGTACACTCAGGGTCCGAGGGAGAGGTTGAAACTGGTGAGCGGAGGCCAATGCTGCCCTGCAAATAGAAGAGATGAAAGCACTGTGACATTGTCACAGTTTATTCTTCCAGTCATGCTATTCCACAAACACTACAACACTGCCCAGACAGAATCAGATATTCCCCCCAACAGCAATTCCTGCTCCGTTACCAGGATTCCAGGTAATACCTGCAGACTGTGACATCCTGTGGGAACTCTGAAATCTGAGTTTATTACATCTGAGGTAATGCCCCTCTGCAGAGTAACCTCCGGTAGCAACAGCATAAAATGAAGATCAGCCACAAAAGAGGGCCTGGTAGTCTGCACTAAAAATATTCACTAGCAACTTGAGAAAAAGCAAATGAAGACATCTGTCTCTGTATGGGCAATGCTCGAGGGTATTCAGTGAATTTACATATGGCTAGAGGAGAATACTGAACCCAAACCTATTATTCAGAGCATGCTGAAAATGCAAACACTGTCAGACTAAATAAGTGGAAAAACTAAAAAACTAACTCCAATAAAAGTATCTCATTAGCTCAATACAGAAACACACACAAGCGTATCAAGATACTAGAAGGGGTTAGGGTGGGCTGAGAGGGAAATGTCCAGATCCAAGGAAGTCCCATGTAGAGTTTTCTCCCCTCTCCAGAACAATGTTTTATACTGCTCCTCCTAAGCCGGAAAAAGCTTTTGGACAAATATTCAATGAGTTAGTATATTTTCTTATAGTAATGAAAGCACAAAAGGTAGAATTAACTTTTACCACAAATGGGCACATTCTGTGACACAGTCTGGTTGTGCAACAATGGCATATTCTCTGGTACATTAAGTACATTTCTTGTTAAATGTTGAGTTTTTCCGGTACAATGTGCATTTTCTTTTTGCTATTGGACATATTCTTAGACACAATAGCCATGTGCTGGGCATTTCCCCCAGAAATGTGGTCATATTTTTTTTCAGAATCAGGCTTATTCTCTGGCTAATGTCCACCAGAACAAATGTGCACATTTGTTGACATAATTGAGATCACACTCTTGAACAAAGATGGGCGCATTCTCTGGCACAATTCACTCTAGAAGACGTTTTGACATATTCTTTGATACAACTGGACACCATAAAAATGTAGGTAATGTTCACGAAAGGGAGCATTCATGTAAAAAGCACCCATTTTCACATCTATTAACTAATGCTAGACTTTTATCATTAGTACAGAAACAATGTGAACATGACAAAAACAAAGACTGTGGGTTATTTATCCTTCATATGCAAACTACAATGTGCTAAATACGGTAAATATGAGAAATACTTGCTTGGCCTGGAGCTAATGCAAGGTAAGAAAAGGTTACTTACCTGTAACTACAGTTCCTCAGCACTGGTATCTGTTGTAGATTCACATGTTTTCTCTCGACATCAGGCTGGTAACCCTCTGTAGTCAATGTTTAACAAAGCAGGTTTTCAATAAACTAACTGACAATGAAAACAAATGGTCAACCATTCATATGCCACACTGAGCCTATACTCTCATTATATCACACGAATAACCCAATCGGTTGGAGAGGCTCCATGTTAAGATCCTCCTCAGAGGCTCCAACTTCCAGATTTTGATAGCTTGGACATAGCAAGCACTGAACTCATGAACTGGGAGGAGGGTGGACGTATATAAATGTGTAAAAGATACCACTGCTGCAAAACTGTAGTTGCAAGAAACCAACTTTTTCTTCTGTAGTAAACATGATCCCCCAGCCAACATCATCTGCGCACACAACACTAACATGCTCTTTTATGCCAATGACACAACTCATATTCTCCCTCTTCAGACAAACCTCTCAAAACAAGAAACAAGTTTATCACCTGCATAACCAAAGTCACTAACTAAATAAAAAACAAATAAATCAAGCTCAACACCAACAGGATAGAAGAAGAGACCTTGGGCAAGAGCATCTTATCATGGAGCTTCAATTGGTAGCCGACCGAATTCAAACCAACACCCACACCTAAAACCCATGCTAGAAACTTTGGAATATTCACTGACAACAAACTGGACATGACTGCACAAGTCAATGCCATCACTGCATCCAGCTTCCACACCATGAAGATGCTGAGGAAGATGTTCAAATGGCTCACAGGCAACACTAGAAAAACTGTCGCTCATGCCCTACACTTGCTTGACGTCAACAGTTGTTTCATATTGATAGAATGAAAAGAAGTCTGGAAAACGTCTCATATTTCTCCTATGGAAAGTCAAACAGTGACTGCCCTTTATTCAAACAGGGCATATCCAGATGCATTAGTTGGACTATGGGAACACCCTCTGCGCCTTGATCACCAGCAACTCACTAGAAGACTACAAACTGTAAGGAACTCGGCAGCCAGACTCACCCCCAACCTCCCAAACAGAACTCACATCACACCATGCCTGAGGGAACTCCACTGGCTCCCGATACACAAATCCGCTCAATTCAGACATCTCAAGTACACATTCAAGGCAATACAAAACCCAGGCCCCATCTTACCTAAACAGTTGGATCTCCTTCCACCAACTCCCCAGACACCTACGCGCACACATACAAAGAACCAGATCAGGAGGGAAGGCGTTTTCCTGCATCACTCCTAAAGCATGGAATGGCCTCCCACTCCACATAAGAGCCTCTTCCTTTCTTCTTGGATTAGGGAAGAAGCTGAAGTACTGGCTTTTCAATTAATCAACCAAGCTCTAGGCAGGTCTAGGTACACACACAGGCTCAGTGGCAGGATACTCTTGCAGGTGACAGTGCATTTTACAAATACATTTAACATAACAGCATTGGATCTTTCATAAACATGGCTGAATTAGGATTACAAAATCAATACTTTTTTAAGGAAAAAGGCCAAAATGAGGCTTATTTCAGAGGACAAGGCAGTGTAACACAACCTTGCCACCAGCTGTCCCAGCTGACGATTGAACATCTAGACAGTAGTGCCTGCTGAAGATGTGGGTTGACAACCAGGTTGCTGCAATCCAGATGTCCAGTATAGCTCCAGCGAACAGTCTAGCTGTTGCTTCCTTGACCATTGTAGAATGTGTTCCAAACTTATGCCTTGCCTGCTTTGGCAAGCCAATATGATATACAAGACATAATGCATCTGCATATGCCCCTGTTGCAATAAAGGGCAGCCTCTGTTTGACTTTCGTTATGAGACAAACAACTGTGTTTTCCAGTCTTCTTTTAATTCTGTCAATATGAAACAACTGTTGATATTAGGCAAGTATAAGGCTTACTCATCAGTTAAAGATAGTTGTAGGAAAAAGGCTGGCAAATTAATCTTCTCAATCAGATGAAAATATGCCAGAATTTTCGGAAAGTTGAACAAATTGTGATTGGTAGAAATGCTACCTTAATGTTTCAAATTTAATACATTGCCCTTTCATTGAAAAAAGCTTGAATTTCTCTACTGATTTGTGCTGATATTATTGCTAATAGGAAAGCTGTCTTTCATGATGGTATTTGCAGAGCAGTTCTATGTATTGGTTCAATAGACTCTATGAGGAGCTGGCCTAAAACCGTATCCAATTCCTAGGCCAGTGGGCTCTTGGCTAGAGGTCGCTAAGTATGTAATAGGCCCTGAATGAACTGTTTCACCACTCTTCTGGAAAATAAAGACAATGCAAAAGTTTTTAAAAAAAATATCTTGAAACAGCAGCCAACTGGACTTGATGAACAAACAAAGTAGTAGAGCCTCAGCTAAGGTTAGCAGGTAAGGTAGTATGTCGTGCGGATGTATGGTGAGAGGTTCAATGTTAGTTCTGGCAGCCCAAATGCAAACCCTTTTTCATTTCCCAAAGTAAGTTCTAATTGAAGAAATAGCCCTTGCTGCTTGTAGGATCTTTGTGCAAGGAGACGGTATTCAAACGCTAGGTCTGTAGAAGCCAGGCTGTCAGGTGTCGGGGCACTAGGCTGTGGTACACAATTTGGACTTGGTTCTTGGATAGCAGAGAGGGATCTGCCTTAAATTTGACTGGGGCCTAACCTAACCGAAAGCTCTGTGTACCAGAATTTCCACATCCACACAATGGCTATCACGATTGTTATGCAAGGTTCTTTCTTAGTTTTTTGCATTACACTTGGTATTAGCAGTTTTGGAGGAAAGGTGAAGTACATTTCCCTATCCAAGAAATAGAAAACACTTCCACAATCAAGTTGGGATACCATCACATGCTTGCCAAGTTTTGGAATTTGGGGTAGGTTGCCATTGCAGATATATCTAATTGAGATTTGCCTGACGCTTGCAAGATTAGGTTTAAATGGTCTTACTTTTTACTGTTGTTGTGGCAGTCTATGTATCTCCTGCTGAGGGTGTCTGCTGTTTTGTTTTCTTGTTTCCTGAAACCCAATGTCAAAGGTGCTGCGCTACCTTGGGACAACAGTTTGGACTTCCGTCTTCCTTGCTTTCATATATAAAAGGATGCAGTCACAAGGCCCATTCTTATTTTTACATCTTTGTGTTGTGCGAGGGGCAGAAAGGCCTTAAGAGGAAGTCTGACAGGTCTCAGCTCTAGCATACTTATGTTTAGCTTTTGTTCCTGCTGGCCTGCTCAAAGGTCTTTCAAACGAGCTTGCAGCCTTTCATTGAAACATCTGTTAAAAGTTACGGTTTGACTTTATACAGATCCTGTCCTGAACCAATGCTGAGAATATCTTTCCATCAGAGTATGGCATGTCTCATTTTTTCCGTGACTTCAATGTAGTCATGCCAGTGGCCAATTACTTGTCCCCACTGTTTGACTAGCTCTTACAAAAGGGATCTCATGATCTAGATGATACAGGGGTAGAAGAGGAATGCAAGACAACAGGATTCCATGAAAAACTTTGAATTTTCTTACTGTTTTTCACTTTTTTTCGCTTATCTCCTCTAGTAAGAGATGCAGCATTTTCATTTTGATAGAGAAGCTTTTAGGCGGTCTGCTCAAATGTTTGCGCCTAAGAACTGTATTTGTTTTCTTGAAGTTAGGATTGAAGTTGGGAGTTAGGTCTAACTGTTCCTGAAGATTTATTGTCTGATTGAGTGGATCTGATATTTGTTTTGAAGAGTGTGACTTGATGAGCAAGTTAGTAAGTAGCTACTGGCCCTAAACATTTTGTGAATACTGACTTGAAACCAAATGGATGAGCCTTGCATCGGTGGTGCTATGTGTGCTCTACAAACCAAAGGTATTTCCAATGATTATGATGAATGGACAGTGAGAAATATGCATCCTTCAAAGCTACCATATTATTATTCAATACTTGTAAAGCGCAAACAGCCACCCAAACAGGGTTTCCTGGTGCTATACACCACAGGTAGGGGAGTGGACTACAAAAGATTAGTAAAGCCATGTCTTCAGCTGCTTCCTATAAGTACTCAATGAAGTGCAGGATCTAAGTTGTACTGGTAGAGTATTCTAAAGCCTAGGACACATAGTGGAAAGCGAGCAGCCTCCCATACAAGACAGTTTACATCTAGGCACACAGCAAAGAGAGAGGTTGCTGGAACGTAAGTCCTGAGTAGGTTGATACCTTTTAATCAAGGCAGAAATGTAAGAGGGAGCAGTTCAAGCTCTAGCTTTGAAAACAAAGCACAAAGCCTTGAACTGAATACGTCTTTTCACCTCAAGCCAGTGTAATTCACCGCGCAGGGTGGTCACGGAGGCAAATTTCAGTAGCTGATAAATCAGTCAAATCGCTACGTTTTGAAACCAC